>NC_064638.1:619150265-619490265 GCF_023864345.2 Schistocerca serialis cubense | reverse complement strand
GCTATAAGCTATATATTTCGACACAACAAGCCATCAACGGTGGCAAGTTACATCACTGGTGACATCAGAGTCACTTTAATTCACTGGAATTCATCTGCAAATCACAATTCAGCATGGATTAAATAATGAACTTACTGGTGATGATGTTCGTAGAAAGCAACTCTCTTGAAAGACTGTCCCAGATACCGATTTTGGAACGTCTGACAGGTAGAAGAGAGCTACACCTGTTATCGAAAAAGCTTGTATCCTATGTCCCGTTTAAGTACCATATTAGTTTCCAAGTTATGACTTCATAATAATCAAGAATAACACCCATACCAGATTTAAGGTACCTGAAGTTATATTTAAGTGGCCTAAAACCCTACAAGTCATTTGGCCCCTTAAATATGGAAAAAAAACCTGCACAATATTTATCAATGTACATAGGTTTGCACCAGTTTTAATTCACAGTTTCTACCAATGAATGTCCAGTTTGAGTTGTTCCATATCCCTGAAGGCTGTCCTTTAGGATGGGATTTATGGAACTATGTGGAATAAATGTACGTGACAAGTGTTTCATATATATATATAAAAAAAAAAAAGAGTACAATACAAGGGCTGTATTGATGAAATTGCTCTAACTTTTGACACTATCAGCAATATCTCTCTTTTTTTTTTTCTTCAAAGGACTAATCTGTACTGTACCAATGTATACCTTATTTTGAACATCAACAGTTTGCTTGTGAGATGGTGAAGAATAAAGAATGTGTCAAGACAATATATTAGTACATTCTCCATTCTGTGGATCTGTTTATGGCCCTAATGAAAATCCCAAATTTTCCAATTTGGTCTGATTTTCAAATTTTTAATCTATCTGAAAGCACCAATAACAATAACACCCTCATTTAAATTTCCTACTTAGGTCAGACATCGAGAGTGTAAAAATGTGTGACCGATGTCATAACAGCACCACTGGTCTACACCATCAGGTGTCTTTTCCTTCAATACTTAGCAATATATGCATTACAATGCCTCAAAATAATTATTATTTAGATGTTCAAAGTTCTGAAATTATGTTTAGTTGCAAATCAAGAGCCACTGCTACGAGAAACTAACGGCAGATCTGATTCAATAATTTTTTTTTTACAACACAGCTTTAAAAATAATGAAACGCTTATGCTGTGTACAGTAGGCCTAACAAAATTACCACTAACGAGTGACCTACACATTCATATGTGAGGCGATTAAAAGCTTCACTTATTTAACCAGTGCATCAGCAACTCGTATACAGTCACAAACAGCACTTAAAATTGTCAAAGCACACAACACATACCTACCTTTCCAGCACTATTACACAAAAAAAGGGCTGAGAGTTACAGAACGTCCACATATATTTCTTTTAAAGAAATTTCGGCTACCTGCCAGATCACATGATTCTTGCACTGATACTTTATAGACAAAGCCAGCACTATTCAGTTTACTTAACTATTGATATATTCTACCTACCTTGTACCCCATTGGCCAGTGGATGAGATAGAGATCCAAATAGTCCAAGCCTAGATTTTTAAGCGTGTTTTTCAGAGCAGGGATAACACAGTCTGGGCGATGGCATGTATTCCACAGCTGAAAGATTTTCCAATGACTTTTAGATTATGTTCAATTTTACCAGATAATGGTATAATTTTAAGTTACAAGTTTTGGTATAACAAATTCTTTTATGCCTACCTTACTGGTAATGTAGATATCTTCTCGCTTTACAGTGCCATCCGCTATCTTTGCTTTTATTGCCGCTCCTACTTCAGGTTCATTCTGATAAATAAAAGCACAGTCTATGTGCCTGTATCCAACAGCAAATGCATGTTTAACAGCGTCTGTTACTTCACCAGGTTTTGACTGTAAACATAAAGGCAAATAGTTTGGTTAAATTAGGAACACTTTCACACAGCTGCCACTACGCATTTGTCGCCAATACAAACTGAAATACAATTCCTTGGGATTTAGTGAATACACAAACCTGGTGCAAAAATTCACTTCATATTTTAAAAATTAGTTGTCAAATCGTAGGCTCACACGCGTTGCATATACTAATGCATTGTAATCTTACACCGCTCGTTTACTGCGAAACAGCAAGTAAACGCAGACATGCGGTACCTCACTTGACAGCACTATTGTGGTAAAACTAACAACAATATCTGGTTCGAGCAGCGGTATTACTCACTTTCCAGGTGCCTAGGCCAAAAATAGGGAACTCCTGTCCGTTGTTGAACTTCACTTTCGGTACTGCCATTGCCGGTGCGTCTTTCCTTTCGTGGTGTGGCTGTGATACTGAACTTCTGACCAGCACAGAACAGTTCCACAAGCGACAGCTAACCGGCACGTCATGCGCGCAACCATTTATAAACGCGCAACTTCTCTGCAGGCCTGCGCGCCACGTTACCCCCACTGCGCACCACATCGCCGGACGTTGTCAGCTATTGGTTCGCAGCAGCTTCGGCGTCAGGCAGGTGCTGCCAGCGAACTCAGAAAATTATTAGCAGGCTGTGTACTTTATGTTAATGAGTGGCGTTATCGCTGTTTTCATTGGCGCTGAATTTTACAATTATTTGATGAGGTGGATTTACAGTTTGTCAGATTTCATGTTCAGTATTCTCTTACTGCCGTCATTTTAATAGCCAATACATAAAAAATCTTGCACTTTCACGTCGAAAGATAACTTAGTACTCAGCAGATTGGCAACCTCGTTAACAGATGTTGTACTACTACTCTCGTCTGCTCGTCAGCATCTCGCCGCTGAGAGAGCAACGTATTTTTTTAATTATTATTATTTACACAAAAACCACAACCGACTTTACAACGTTATGAAGACCACCGATACCTATGTGCTTTGCATACTGCTTATTTTTGTGTATTGTAGTACTGACTGTGTCAAGAGAAATAGAAATTGGTAACGTTTTGACTTCGATTGTTGTGAGATGTGCAGCTGTGGTACAGTGCTTCCCTAGCTATTAAAAGACCCGCTGATCCGTCTATAAGCGAGCTCTCTTGCTAATTTGTTATTTTAGACCCGATAGTTACAGAGAGCGTGATTGTGTGAAGTCACGTAATAGGCTAAACTGTATAGACTTTACGTTCTAGTAAAAAGTAGAGTGCATGTGCATTATTATTAAATACACAACACATTTCAAATGCGAGACAAATACTGTGACCCAGGATAGGTAAACAATAATCGCAACAGTTAATGTTAAGACCTACATCACGGTATTCCGGTTCCCAATAGATACAAACACGAACAGAGAAATTCTGAGGAAAGCCTGGATAATTTCCAAGAGATCTGCCGTCTATTCAAAACATTTTGAAGCAGAGGACATACCGATAATAACAATTGATCCTTTCAAAGATTTTCGAGGAAACTGTCAGAGACACCCACGGACTCGACCATATTTACGTCAAGGTCAAGTTCAAAAATTTTCTCCAGTTCACCACATTATTTAGGTAAATCTACTGTACGTGAGTCTGGGAAAGACTCAAATAAAAGAAGAATAGTGAGAAGAAGATATTCGTAAGAGAAATGAAGAGTGGATTGCAGAAAATGCGATTAAAAAATTAACAAATGTGTGTGATAAAATAGACACGCAATCCAAGTTGACACTGCACGACAGCTGACTGGGAGTGATAGTAAGTGGTAAAATGCATTTAAGGTCGCTCCAACAAGCCATCGCGCCAGTTGTCAACGTAAGGCCTCCGTGTACGATCAAACTTGTTTGTCAAATTCGCTCTTTTCTATCAACGGTTTTTTTAAAACAATCTCGTGCACGTATCATCAAAATTTGTCAATTTAACCTCGCTTTTAAAGCAGACGCTATTCGAGTCGTGAAGTATTTTGACACTAATGCGAATGGGTGCCAATGCAAAGCAATCCTTGCACTGATTTCAGTGCAAGTAAAAACAGAAAAGAAGACACTAGTCCAGGGTATGGGAGAGAAATATATCCATAACAATCTGTTGAAGGAAACATTACATTCAGAAGGAGATGATTACGTCACTTTCTGAGACTGGAGACTCGAACTTTTAATAAATGGTTCAAATGGCTCTGAGCACTATGGGACTTAACATCTGAGGTCATCAGCCCCCTAGAACTTAGAACTACTTAAACCTAACTAACCTAAGGACATCACACACATCCATGCCCGAGGCAAGATTCGAACCTGCGACTGTAGCGTTAGCGCGGTTCCAAACTGAAGCGCCTAGAACCGCTCGGCCACTTAGGCCGGCGAACTTTTAATAGTTGTAGGCAATTTCATAAGTAGGGCATCCACATCTAAAATAATTATACATAGTGAAACGAAAACTCAAACAAATTAAAACATATCTGAGGCTTGAAATACTGGTAAAACTGATTGAGAATCCAATTTTCCGCATTACCAGTCTCTGTGCGACTACAATAAAATAGCTCCTGTGCTAAATTTGACTCTCAATCAGTTTTGTCAGCATGCCAACACCTAAGTATATTTTAATTTGTTTGAATATTCCATTCGCTATGTATTTTAACAACTAAGCTACTTCGTCTTTAATTGTAAAAGAAGCCACAAGTATGGGAAAATTTATTCGCTCCTACATGGCCTTCTAATGACAGTTGATTAAAGTATCGTAACGAGGGAACGCACACATCGTCCGTGGAAGAATCGGAGAGCTTTGATTTTTTTAGTTTTGCTGCACTCTCGCTTCCATATTGGGCCTAGAATATTAATTTTCTTCTCGACATCTTCCTGCATAACATATGGCTCGGGAGGCACAACACCTCTACCATTTTGGTAATTTCTAGTGCTGTTTTGTTTTTAGGGTTACGTACCTCAATCGGCAAAAACAAAGCATTTATAGGATCACTTTATTGTCTGTCCGTCGGTCTGTCTGCCCTACTGTCAGAACCCTTTTTATAAGGAACGGGTGGACTCATCAAGCTGAAATTCATATCACATACTAAGGTCTACAGATTCTTGACGGTATAAAAAATTGAAGCTTTTAAGTGAATACATTCAAAAGCTACAACCTTTGTGTCACATATTTTGATACTCGAAAACTCACTGTTCAAAACCTATATAGTACTTTCTGTTGACTTGGAATCATGAAATTTGTCAAGAAACAAGGATTCACAGTACAACCAAAGGAAAAAAAATCTGTAAATTGTGAATCTGTATTTATGTCGCATGAAAAAGAAATTGTCACTTATTACCTGTCTGTCTGTCTGTTAAGCCCCCTTTTTCTCAGGGGTGGGTAGAAGTATCAAGTTGAAATTAATGTCACTTACTGACATCTGTGGTCCTTTGCTGGAGTAGCAAATTTAACCTTCTAAACCAATGCAATCGAAAGATACGGTCACTTATGTCATAAATTTTGATACTCGAAAACTCACTCATTAAAACCTAGAGGGTGCTTCCTGTTCATACAAAATCATGAAATTTGGCAAGAAGCAAAGTTTCAGAGTACAAGCAGGAAAAAATCAGAACATTTTAGTTTGTAATTATATCACACAAAAAAACATTTCTCATGTCATTTGTATCTGTTGTCAAAATCGAAATTAAAACATTCACTAAAGTCTTGGAATCCCAGGGACCGATATCGTGCTAGTACCAATGCTGATAACAAGGAAAAGTCATAGAGATTACTGATTCCAGCAGTGGATGTACTATATATATGCAATGAAGTTTCTATGGGACCCTCAGTGAGCGAGTTATACTCGCACCTGACCAATTTTTAGCCTTGATCATAACTACCATAGTTGTGGAAATTCAGTGTGTAATGAGGAAAATTGTAATACAATTCTTTTTCGCTGAACACTAACTCCAACAGCATCCTCCTTCATGTCAAATCTACCATCAATGAAACTTTCTTTCACACACACCCTTTGTGTCCATGGACAAAGCTTTGACCAACATAGTGAAAAATGTCAAATTGTTTGGTATTGTGTCGAGGTTGTAAGGCCATCATAAACGATAAACACGTTTGTCAATTTGTTTTGGTCAAACAACTTTCGATGAGCAAAAATATTTCATATGCACACACATGCAATTTTCTTAGTCTCTATGATGAAAATTATTTTTTGTCCATAAATGCACACGATATTATCGATTACGTAAAAAGAAATCTCTTCACTTCTTAGCTAATACTGTTCTTTTTTACCTTTTTTTGTTGTTTGAAATGAAGGTCGGTAGACTCGTGGCATGCTGAAAGACGTTTAATTTGGGTTTCTATAATCTCAGGTAAATTACTGTTTTCGCGCCTTGCGAGAAAATTCAGACTTGTTTAATTTCGTATGTATCGCGTTGGCAACGTAAGGGAAATATGTAATAAAGCAAAATCTGTAACATTTATAAATTGGGGATTGATGATCGTTAATATGAAATGCGCAAAAATGCCAAATTAAACAATTATTATCTAACGAAAGACGCTTTTTATACAGACATCTGGCATCTCGTGCATTAATCTCACAGTTTTTAACATAACAAAGAATTTTTTGCCGTATTGCAGCTAGATACGGTGAAATTACAATGATCTTAGCCCGCCTCTGGAGCGAAAGAAAAAAGCATTCATAGTAAAGTCATATCAGTAATCGCAATTGGCGATAATAATGGCACAATTAAACAAATTCCTAACAGGAATACACTTTTAGTTCATTTGAACAAAATGGAAAAAAATAAGAGTCTGGCAGCATAAGATGCTGTCTGAAAGGCGCGCGACTAAAGAAGAAGAGAGAGAAAAGACGACCTCGCATTCTTATATAGAACAAAATACATTTGGTAATGTTACGCCGCTCTCATTATCCTGAGCGTACATATTCGCTGACTTGCTGCACAGTTCATTGACTCATGGTTAAATTATATCTTTAATTCTTGGTATTTCGATAGGGAAGGAAAATAGTATGTTATTACTTCGCGGGCAGGTCAAAACTCAAAATATTACACACTATCGGGAATAGCTACAAATACAGATAAAGCACTGCTAACATTGACTGCCACTGTGTTTATAGTAGAAGAAGAAAACTAGACACAAGTCCAGGGAATGGTTTAAAATGAAAGGTAAGTATACACAATTAAACTTGTTGAAAGAATGGCTACAGTCAGAATCTGATGAGTACATCAACTTCCTGGTACAGCACAGTGAAATTTTTAAGAACTTACTTCCAACGTTGGAACTGACATGGCCAATCTGAACGTAATTACATGTTTTAGAAACAGGGTCAAGGGAATGTGGATTGGTTAGGCAAGATACAGGAAAAACATCATTCACCCTTTAGTTTAAACATTTTATTTATTATTATTAAACATTCCAGTATTTTAGTAAATGTGGTAACAGGGTTTAAAGAACTTGAATAAAATAACTTGTAGTGTAATTACATGTTTGCTCAAGCATTTGAGAAGGGTTTACAGTTGCCCAGTTTGAGAGATTCTATGCATTTGTGGGTTAAATTATTATTATTATTATTATTTTAGTGGTAGGTGTGGACCAGTACAATTTTTGTGTCAAGTCTTATATGGGGTTTTTGCTGTTATACTTTTGTTGTTGTTGATGTTCCGTGAATGAATGTTCACTTGTAGCAGGGCATGACTGTTGTAGAACGCATCTCAAATAAATAGACTGCACATGATGGAGCTAGATCAGGGTAGTAACAGGGTTGAGCCAGATGAAGAATTGTTGAGTTTTCCTATGGGATGGGAGGTGTGGAACACAGACGTTAGAGGCAAATCGGAGGCAGACCGAGAACAGCAGGATCTGAACGGTGAAATCAGTGAGAAAGAAGGGGAGGTAAAACTGAATAGGCATGTGGAGGCTCTTGTTTATATAAATAAGAACACAGATGAGAACATAGCGAGGAAAATCCGGCCTCGACAGTACAACAGTGCTCAAGTGTATAGAGTAACATCACCAATTGCTGAAGACGGGCTAGCCATCCCAGCACCTTACTAGTTCTTAAAGGAAGTGTTAACCACATAAGAGGGAAAAAAAACAATTTAAGAGACTCCCTAAAAATGTGTTTTCAAATCCTGTAAATCTGCCAATGAGTTCATAATGTTTAGCAATGAACAAGCAACAGGACATTTTTTAAAAAAATCTATTAACTATTTAAGGAAATCAGTCATTTAAGGGAAACCATTAACAAGTTTTCAAGGCAAGCTTCCAATTGTGTATAATTACTTTAAAATATTAAAGTATCAGTGATTCCACCACACTTAATAAAATCTTACAATGTATTTCAATTAAACAAACAAGAAATTTCTTAAGGTATTAACCATATAAAAAAAAACCTTTGAGAGACACTCCCATACTCTGCTTCCAAGGCAAGCTTCCAATAATGTACAATTGTTTTAAAATATCAACGTCTCAGTGGTAGCACCACACTTATTAAAAGCTTACGATTTCTTTCATTTAAACAAACAGGAATATTCTTTAAGTATTAACTACCTAAGAGAAAAAACAACCATTTGAGAGACAATTTTGCAAATATGCATCAAATGCTTTACATAACTCTTGATTCGGTGAGCCGTTTGTGGAGCTATAATCCTTCAATTGTTGCATGCCTGAGCGTACTTCCACACCATCAGACCACCGTCATCTTCTGCAAGGCATGAGCTCACCATGGCAAAACTAAAACACACTAAGGCATGTGTTAATGACTGGTTTATACCACTCGTCCAGAAGTAGTTTTAATAAATACATGGTTGCAGGGGGGGGGGGGGGGGTGTGTTAATATAAGTCCAGTGCAAAATAGCAGAGTGCCTTTGTGATGCCACAGTTAATATGAAAGCACTGAGCTATCAAGGGCTCAAAAGGCAGTGGGCTGAAACCAAGGCCCACACGGCCATATCAATCCAAAACACAGGAGACACCCTATGAAGACCCAGAACAACTCAAGAGGTGGCAAATAGATTCAAAGGTTAAACCATCTTAGGTCAGTTCTGGAGAAGACAACAACTTGCACAGTTCAAGCATGGAGTTTAGGGATACACACCCATTACCTCAAAGATCTCAGGAAATATCAAGAAAAGAACATCAGGTGGTCTTCAGATTAACTGAATAGATATGAAACAAGTGCCACCCCACCAAGTGGACACTGTCTAGGCTCCTTCTGTTGGGAATTCAGCTAAGCCGTCAGAGTTCTATAACTAGGATCAAAATTCATGTCTGAGATCACAGCACTATAGTCACTCCACGGAATACCAGAGGTTGAAGAAGATCACTAAGTAGTGGAAAAACGATATGGACGGATGATGATCCCCTTCAACAACATGTAAACACCTGTGGACCTCTCATTCTGAAAACCAGTGGGGCCTCCTCCTGTCCTTTCTGGCAGTCGCATGCTAACTCTCACTGCCACTTCAGTCCAGTCAGAGCCACTCCACCCGACTGCCTTGCCCGCCCCTCCATCTGCTGTACCGCCGACTGTGCCTTCTTGCAGCCCACCATCGCTGAAATCGAGCTGTCGCTGCGAGTCCAACAACTCCACCAGAACAAGAATAAACAAAGGACATACAGACCACAGGAATTTGCAGGAAGCTGAGCCACATGGCTCAGAACATATATATTGTCTGTGAAAGTATTGAAGCGCTTTGATTTTTTTACTTTTTGTTGTGCAAATGATTTTGATTTTCTTCTTAACGTCTTCGAGTATAAAAGGTGATTAGGTTCCTGTACAGGTGAGAAAGACATGATACCCTTACCATTTGATAAATGCCAGTGCTATTTTGTTTTTATCTTTGATCATAATTTCTCTGATAGTGGAACCTACTGATACAATGAGATAAATTTGCGATAAAACTATTTTTCATCAAGCAAGTGAAGCAAAAATCGACACAAACAACATTCGCCATCTTGTTAACTTTACCATCCACCAAAATTTCTGGCAGACATGTCAAACACACTCTTTGCTTGACAAACACTTCAAGGAACAAAGTATTCAGTCAACATATTTGGCGTACCAGAATATTGTAAAATTTGAGAAATTGTTTGATCGTTTATGGGGGCCTTAAATGACTAAGCATGTTTGTCAAATTTGATCTTTTCTAGACACAGTTCTGTCAAACGAGGCCATAAACGTAAATACCAAGAAAGTATGTCAATTTAACCTCACTTTTGAAGTCGATGTTTACTGTGCTTTGGCACTAGTGAGATTGGCTACAACTTAGATAAAGCATTTCTGACACTGACTCTGGAACTGTGTTTAAAAAAGAAGAAAAAGAAAAGAAGACGTTAATCAAGGAATGGTTTAAAATGAGAGAGAAATACACACAAGAAAACCTGTTAAAGGAAATGCTACACTTGGAACGTTATGACTACATCAACTTTCTATGAAGTGGCAGAGAAACTTTTAATAACTTGTTTAGAGTTATTTACTTCCACACTGAAGAAGAAGACACAAGTATGCGAAATTTATCCTCTGATAATTGGTCCTCTAATGACAATTCATTAAAATACCACAATGTGGGAACATATAGCATACATTATCCATGGAAGAAATGGAGAACTTTGATTTTTTTTACTCCTACTTCTATGTCGTGTATCGAATATTGATTGTTTTCTTATCTTCTTCCTGTGAAGTATATGGTTGGGAGAGATGTGACACCCCTACCATTTTGGTAATTGCCAGTCGTATTTTTATCCTTGATCACAGTTTCCTTAGTTGTGGAAACTCATCGCACAGTGAGACAAATTGTAATAAATCTGTTTCTCACTAAATGTATATTGCAAAACAACATTCGCCATCTTGTCGAATGTTCTGTCAGTCAAAATTTATGTCAAACACATCAGATACACTCTATGTTTGACAAACACATCAAACATCCCCATACACAGCGAAATGTTTGGAAGCATAGTAAAATTCGACAAATTGTTTGATCGTTTATGGAGACTTTTAGATTGTGTGAAGGTAGGAGTGTGGGAAGTTTCAAGTGGTACCATACTGTAATAAGCGATTCATTATGATTTTGCAAGTTAGCGATAGAATGAATTAAAAATTCAAACCAGTATAAAGACTGACAGCTATAAATGTATTGCTTTCTTACAAATTTCAGCTGAAAACAAATCAAATAAATCTTTTTCCCTACTGTATGTGTCCCCACGTGGAGGACAGTGGAAAGTTCTCTTTAGATTCGCAATGTAGGAGGGAAAGAAAATCAAAATCTGACACATAAATCAAAATACAAAAGTGACTGCCGCAGTTTGGATGGCCTTTGAGCGGTGTCTGTTCCACAGGCTAGGGCAGCTGAAAAGAATCTTCAGGCCGAAGAACTATGGTTGTAAACCAGTGGCTTAAACAATAAAGGTCATTGCATACATGACATTTTCAATCATGGAAGAATGTGATGTGAAACAAATTAATGCTTGTGGACAATCCACTGCACCAAAGTCCACAAGGAGACAATCAGATTTTGGGGAGTCTTGAGCATTATACAGAGACAAGTTGGAGCATCTTGGAACCTCATTCAAGGTGAAGTATAAAAAACCCAAGTTGCACAGCTACTTTTTTCAAAGTAAATTCTCTGCTAAAATCTCGAAAATTAAAACATTTTACAGCCCTCCTCCACAAAAAACAAAATTCTCATACAAGAAACGAGATTCACGAATGGAAACAACTTTGATTATGGATATTTCATAATATAGAAAAGAAATGCAGGCCAAAAAATTTGAAAAACACTTCACACTGTGGAACTGGCTTCGTAATTCACAAAAATATTTTGAACTCCATTATCTATTTCTAACGACGATCTGAAAGACTCTCCTTACTCACTCTGAAATTTGCTAACGAAGCACACAGCACTGTGAATATACTGAAATGAAGACAACAGTAAGAACAAAGAAAAGGTGAATCGGTTTGGGAACCTTCTAGATGATGTCGAGGAAAGAATTCCAGAAAAGCACTATGTCTGACTTATTGGGGACTCCAATGAAGTGAAGGAAAAGAAATAAAAAAAAATGGAATTTACCTGGCATGTAAGAAAACTAAGCAAAATGGCATAAGATTGATAGGGTTATGCCAAGCACGCACTGTAATCTGAAATCCACAGTCTTTAAAAAGCTACTTAGAAAACGGAAAATATGCTTCTCACCAAATTCATACCTATTATGAATTCATACTCGATCATGTGGCAATCAAGATGAAGTTCCATAAGAAAATACAAACTGTCAAAGTCCTCAGAGGAGCCAACCTAGATTATAATCATTAAATTTCTAGAATAGGACTTAAAATCTTCCCCAAAAAACAAAATCCGAACCAACAATTCCAAAAGCAGAAAATAGGCTCAGAAAAGATAATGAACTCCAAGGAGTTTCTCTGTGGAGCTGATGACATGCAAAACCAAAAATGGGATGAAATAATAGAAAGCCTAATAACTAAAACTGAACAATTAGCTCCCACAACCGAACAAAAGAACCATGCCCGGTGGACGGAAGAATGCGACAGAAACTAGGAAGAAGAGCAGTGACAATCACAGAAAAATGAACATAACAGACAAAAATTCTTAAGTGTATGAAAATTAGTGAGCAGAAATATCAAAAATAATGAAAGACATCGAAGAAGAACAATTCCTCCATCAAATCAATGAAAATTTCGTTAGAAACAACACAAGGAACATTTATATGTGAGTTAAACAAACAAACAAACAAAAATCAAATTCAGCCAGCTGACCCTACAAATTCAGCCACAAAAACGGAAATATTCTCACAGCAACAGGGATAACTGCACAATATTGGCAGAATAATTCAGATACCTCCTCAGCTGAGAAGAATACATAGAAAATATGAACTTTAGCAATTCAATAACAAACAGTCCTAACACTGAACCACCTAATGCCAAGGAACTACAGTCATTTCAAATCTAAAATGCTGTAAGGCCTCGAGAGACAACCAAATCGCAACCGAACTTTGGAAAAATGAAAAGAAGTGTGCCTCAGAAACTCTTCAAAACATCTTGGAAGAAATCTGGTAAACGAAAGAATCCCAGATGGACGGAATACGGCCCTCATCCACCCACTCCATAAGAAAGAGTTCAAAACAGATCCCAAAAACTACTACTTCTTGACGTAACATACAAGATATATCCTAAGACCTCGTCCTACGTAAGCGACAGAAGAGACTGACAGCACGCGACAGCTTCAGACGACGAAACTCCCGGTAACGGAAGTGTGCTACGTGGGAGACGTCCGAGGCGCTGCCTGTTATCTGCTACAACTAACCACTAACCACGTTCGAATTCAAACGTGTCTGAATCTCGTTGTCGCAGCGCGCGCGGCAGTGGCAGCGACAGCTACGAGTCTTATCGGCAAAGCAGTGGAGCGGACGCGCCGGCAGCTATGAAATATTTGTCATCCGATTTTACGAAAACTATTCGGTGAAAACATTTCGTTCTTCCGTATTTTACAGCGTGATATCTTTGCTCGATAAAGGTCTGAATATATTTTCGTTATTCGTTATAGTTACTGTGCTGCACGAAACTGAGTGCATGGCTACACGAAATTTTTAAGAGTTTGCAGAAGGTAAAATCACATTGCGTAGATATTTCGAATAGTTCATTTAAGGCTACGCATTATTGCGTATGAAATGTAACCAATGTATCTAAATTGTATTTAAAGTTGAGAACGAAATGATATCTCTTTTCATTCTTGAGATATTGGTTGTTATATCCGCGGACGGGTCTCTCACGGCGCGTCCTGTGCTATGACAGCACTGAGAAAGGACTATTTTGCCGTATGATTAACAACCGATACGTTTTTATAAAGGTGTGGGCAGAGTGAAAACAAGACTCCCTATAATTTACACCATGAGATATTGTCAGAATGTTCATAGTCAAAGAGAGAGAAACAGGCAAACCGGATATGAAAGTGACCAGCATGAGGTCTAGTTTTGCGTGCAAATATTTAACTCCTCCAAAGTAATCAGGGTAATTAAGGAAAACTTAATTAATGAGTTGAGGAAAAATTGCAATATTACACGAAAAGCTGCTGCCATGCTATCTATGTAAATGAAATGCCAAAAAGTTCATCTGCTCAAGGACTAGTTATTTAGTACATAAAAAGAAACATTGGTGCGGTATTTAAATGTCAAAAAGGCTTCCTTCGAATCAAGTAACAAAGTTAGGATTTTCGAGAACAGAAGACATTAGGAAGGCAAACGAGGAGTCAGTAAGATCATGCTTTCTGAATAAAACTTCAAAATAAAAAGTGAAAAAATCGGCCAAATATTTTGTGAAATGATTTGTGTAACACAAATAAATAGATCAGAGAAACGTTCTACGTGCCTTTGAATGACGCTCGAAATCCTGCACAGAAAATAAGGTGCACCAACTATTTCCCTAATATTTTTTATTTCATACTTTTAGGGAAATCATTTCAGAAAACGTTTGACCTTCTTTTCAAAAATTTTGTACGCTTTACTTTTACAGACTATTTAGATTAACTGAAACGCTTGGCCTTAACACTGACTGCTGCTGAATTATGTTCACATGAAATATCTGTAAAATTTAATGGTTCTTCTTTGTTATTTATCATACCTCACGATACAGTGAAAAACTGTACACAAAACTTAGTATACAGAATTGTAGTTGTGTCAGTTAAAATACAGGAAGTAGCTGGGATCTAACCTAAGACCTTTTTGTAGCATACTCTCAAACCGGGAGCATTACCATTACACTACAATTAGCTCTTCTTTGCTGCTTGTTCACGTGTATTCGGAGAATTTGTCTGGTAATCTTCGTAGTTGATGATATAAATTATGAAATTCTCCATGAAGAGTCCTCCCTTTGGAAATTTCATGCACGGCATCCGTTTTCGCTTTATTTTCCTAAGTAAAGCTGATTTTGTAGCCTTACTCTCCAGCTACAGCACTCTACAGTTTAGGGGCGCCGTTATATAGAAACAGCTGGTCGGCACTAACCAGCCATCCTGTAGAGAGAGAGATAGTCGCTCGCACGCAGGACACCCAAGCTTTTCGCCTGATACTGCTGCTTGTCGCTGGGATGTCACGTAACCAGACGTACCACGCTGTCGATCGCTTCTGACGCTTACATGGGACACGGCCTAAAGTCCTACTAAACTGAGCAGAACCCCAATTACATCGACAATTTTGAGAATACCAAGAGGGTTTCAGGAAAGCAAGATCCTGCTTCAGAGTAAATGCTGCCCATGAAAAATCTGACGACCTACAAAACATCAAGAAAAAGAATCCATATGTTATCACTTTCAATGACTTCCAAAGAGCATACGACTCAACAGACTGGGAACACCTCACTTCTTTACTAAAAGAATTAAACCTAGTCAGGAAAACCACAAACCTAATCAGTGAAACCCTTAGCCGCGCGGGTTAGCCGAGCGGTCTCAGGCGCTGCAGTCATGGATTGTGCGGCTGGTCCCGGCGGAGGTTCGAGTTCTACCTCGGGCATGGATGTGTGTGTTTGTCCTTAGGATAATTTCGGTTAAGTAGTGTGTAAGTTTAGGGACTGATGACCTTAGCAGTTAAGTCCCATAATATTTCACACACATTTGAACATTCAGAGAAACCCTTACCATCACATACACCAAAGTCAAATTCACGGTAGAATTCTCTAATCGTTTTGAGATAAATCTGGTACATGACAAGGAGATGACCTTTTCCCTCTGCTACTAAACTACGCCCTAGAAAAAGTAGTCAGGTAATGGAACACGAATATCCATAGTGGAAGCCAACTAGGAACAAAAAACAAAGGCATCAAAAGCCAATTTTGTAGCCTTTGCAGAAGATATGGCCCCACTACCCAACACCTGGGAAGAAACCAAAGAACACTCTCTTGAACTATAAAAACAAGCAGAAAAGATAGGTCTCAAAATCTCCTTCAGGAAGGACAAGGTAATGACAAATATAATAAACCCTGTAAAACTATTTAAAACAGGAGAAGTCAAAGAATTCAAATATCTTGGAGAATGAATCACCTAGAACATTCTCGAACAAAAGGCAATGAACTCTAGAAGAAGTAAAGTTGAACTGGCCTTTCAACTCATAAAAACACACACAGGGTGGTCAGAAACAGTCTGAAAAGCTTGTAAGTGTGCTACAAAGGAGGATACACTGAGAAGTAACTGTTAAGAAAAAACTCGATACGTTGCGAAGTTTCCAAGTTATTTAGTATTAAAGTTATCCAATTAGGTCGTTGCATGCGAATTGAAGCACTTGCACGTGATAAAATGCTGTAAAGCAAATACATCTGTGGCTCTGAGTTACCACTTGTTCAAACTCTCATTACCAGTTAAAATGTGCCTTCTTCTGTAGTAATAAGTTTAAGCTACATTTGTTCTGTCTGAGGAAACCAAATGAAGAACAAATCTGGCGACACTGTCTGGCAGGCTGCTTGAATTTGCGCATGTGACGACCAATTGACTAAGTTCAACGCTAAATAACTCGGGAACGCTAAAACGTGTCGACTTTCTTTCTTAACAGTTAGTTCTCAGCACAATCTCCTCTGCAAAACCTTTACAAGCTTCTAAGACAGTTTCCGACCACCACGCATGACAAAAAATCGCTGTCATGGAACGCCAAAAGTAGACATTATAACACAGTAATCAAAGCGGAAGACCTATATGCGCCTGAAACGCTGTCCATCACCAAATGTGGCCCAGTTGAAAAAATGGAAAACAAAGAAAGGAAGATATTAAGAAAAATCCTTGGTCCCAGATTCCATATCAACAAACTAATACACATCTGAAATGAAACCCTTTATGAAACTACCGAAAAACTTTAAGCCACAATGCGGAAATAAGAATTGATTTTTATGGTCATATCCTCAAGATGAACCCAGCTAGATTAACCGAAAACTTTCTGACTACTGCTGCAGCGAAAACACCAAACCAAGTTGTTTTAAGGGAATGGAGAAGCACTGAAAAGAACTCCAAATCACAGGAAACATGCTCATAGATAAAACTGAAAGGGGAGAAAGAGAGAGGTACCAAGTCAAAATGAAAACCGAACGAATGATTGAAATCACTGAAGAAGAAAGGAAAACTAGATCAGAAAGAACGAAACAATACCGGGCTAATAGAAAGCACAGAGCATTAAATAGTGATTGATTTTCAGTATCCCAAAGACAGGTGAAACGAAAGACGAAGAGGTAACCCATATCCAAGTAATCTCATAAGTTTCTCTTGTGATCCTAGTTCTTACGTGTCGGTTTTACTGATTACGACACTGGTCTGATAAAACGTAGAGTGAAGTAAAGGATATAACGAACCAATTTCAAACAACACCATGAAAAACGTTATCCCAATGCAAAACTTTTAAAACAGTTATTTAAAGGGAAGCTGTGTTCACACTGCGCATTTTTTCTCGCGTTCCTCAATTTTTGAGATTTCTTTCTGAGGGTTCAGGAATAAAGCTATCTAGATCATCAGAAGTGTATTGTTATGTAATCTATGTAAGCAAGTGTTTTCGATGCTAAATAGAATACAAACCATGGAGGCCAATAAAACAAAGCGAAATTAAACCGGTACATTGTTTCTTGAACAAGTCATCTAAATACGTTACTGTTTACACTAAGGAAACTGATAGTATGTAGTGAGATTTCTTTGAATTAAACGGTTATACAATAACATAACAAGCCAGTTGGTTATATTACTTTTAATACGTGACAGAATGTTGTCATTATCTTTCACATTTGTTGATGTGAAATGTAGAAAAAATACGCACTATTTGTGTGCATGTCGTACACACTACACTACACTTGACAGCACACAAATTTTTTTTCGTGTACCTGTGCAACAGTTTTCAACAATTTTTGAAACTTGGAACATTTAAACAGGAATGGTATTACTGATTCAATCTTGTAAGCATCTGTTAACTGTAGCACTGCACTTATCTAATGTACTTACATGTTGTATAGCCTATTGGTGCTTGACTTCCGCAGACTGTTCTGTTTTCCTATTCCATAACTTTTGAAACTTGTTAAAATTCCGTTTGTGGTAATTTAAATGGGACGGTATCAATAATTCGTTCTTGTGTAGATGTGTTCAATGTACAGCTGCATAAATTAGAGGTTCAAACGTAATTGCTTTTAGTGTGCGACGAGATGCACGTTCCAGACGTTGGGCTTATATTTGACAGTTACGTGATGTCTTATTAAAGGCTCTGACTTGTGTAGAGTAGGTAATGCAAAAGCACATGTTCCTGAACATAAGGAGTTTTGTGATGCTACAAAGTAAAACGCTGATGTATTATTGCAGAGGCGATATTGTAGTTTGTTGTGCGACTTTGAATAGCCATTATATTTTCCATATATCACGTATCAATAACATCCCATTGACATCTAAGTTGGCAATGAAACTGCAAGTTTCCATCATGTTCCGATAGCAGTCACGTGGGCTCTGTTGGACCCAGACATATGTGCCCTCTGAGCCACAGCTCCAGTGGTTCCGTATCATGAACGCCCTCTGCTACCACGATACAGGACAGCTTTCTTTTAGCTTCGTAATATTTTGCAAAATAGATTGCATCCTCATGATGTCTTTTACAGCTTGACAGGAAGCTAAATAAATCACTTATTTTGTTGGCAAGGCCACCATCTTATGTCCCTGAGAGTCCCATGGTGGCTTCACCAACTTTGACAACAAAACCTGTGGTTGATTTTCGAGTAGGAACACCTTGCACATAGTCTGAATCATTAAAAACAAACGAATATCCCCACTCCTTTGATAAAATAAGCCATAAGTGATTTTCCTATGATGTACATTAGATTCTCTTCATAATATTCTAATACGTGGTTTCTGGTTTTTCAAGATACTGACTAGCATTGTGCACTACAAAACTGATGTGAATTCTATTTGCTACTTGTAGAAGGAGAAAACTTCAAACAGGTAGATCGCTTGGAACGCTGATAATTTTTGACCTGAGTCCCAGATCAGAGTACACTTAACCACAAACAGCAGTTACTGCCACAGCATTGGCATTTTCCATACTGTGCCATTCCATTGCACATGCCGTTTGGTTTAAGAAGATAGAGCCATTTTGAAACTGTCCTATTTCCAACTGAGATAATGACTAGCACTGTTTGCAGTTGCGTCAAATTTCTGCTGGAAATAGTTCAGCAATCATCTAGCAACAGATTGATGACTTCTCTAGACTCAGGGCACATCATCGTAGATGTAGATAGCTAGGACGGTTAAGAGTTCAGGCTCGTCATTTACAAAAACACAGGGATCTGTATCTGTTGCTATCAGAGCGAAATTTTTTAGCACACCCGTGAATCGTTGAATCCGAAGTCTACAGGCTCAGCTGAGACCATAGATACTTTTCTTCAACTTGGATGTCCTTTTTGTACAATTCAAAAACCCATCTGGTTGATGAATATACAGCATGTCTACGCAAAAATGTCCTATTTTTCAGGCATTTTAAAAATAGGAAATCTTTCTGTCTTTTTTAGTCTGACTTGTCCTGTATGTTGGCTACAGGAGGACCTAAAGCTACTACCTAACCTTTTGTCAACATTTGATGTATCTTTATTGTTTCACTATTGCCTGTTCAAGCGAAAATGGCGCCAATTCAGTAAATGGCACAAACAGTGCTTTGGTACACAGAGTTTAAATCCACTGTTATGGTGCAAAGGCAGTTTCGTTCATTTACAAGAAGTAGCACCAGATGCCAAGAGGATAAAGTCATGGCATTTCTGGACATTGCCTGCTTTTTGATGTGGTTTTCAGGAGGTCGGTGTGTCCCTGAGAACAAGTTGAAAATTTTCGCCAAGCTTTTCAATGAAGTCCATGAAAATCAATTCGTCAGTTTTCATAGGAACTTCAAATGTCATGTGCAACAATTTACAAGATTCTCAAAAAGTAGTTCCACCTGTATCAATACAAGGTGCAAATTCTTCAGGCTATAAAGCCTGATGTCAAGTAATGGTGATACGGATTTGCGTGTGAAATGCTTAACTGAGTCGACCAGAATCCTGCTTTCTTGTAAAATGTACAGTTTTCTCAAGAGGCCACATTCCACATCTCTGGAACTGTGAACAAGCACAAAATTCGCATTTGGAGGTCACAGAATCCTCAAGTGCGACAAGATAATTCAACCATTCTTCTCTACTGAGGAGAATGTCACAAGAATGACACACCTCGATATGTTGGAGATGTTTGCTTTCCCCAGGTTGAAGATTTGCGACCAGATCTCTGGTTTCATTAAGGTCATGCTCCACCTACCTGGTTATTGGATGTTCGGGAAACTCTGGATCGAACATCTCCAGGACGCTGGATTGGATGATGTGGACCCATGAATTGGGCTCCACATTCTCCTGATATCACACCTTTGGATGTTTTGCTCTGGGGCTATATGAAGGACAGAGTGTTTGCTGCTGCAGTGTAAGACCTTCAATACCTCCCTAATGAGATTGTGGAAGTCATAAGTACCATTCCTCTGGACATTTTGTAGTGGGTCTGAATGGAAATGGAATACAGACTAGATATTTTTCGTATCACTGCAGCGTCTCAGGTGGAAGTGTTTTAAATTGCTGTTATAATTGTTTTTGGAAACTTAACTTGATATACAACTTATTTTTGAGAAGAAAATAATTTATCACATTTAATTTTGTGCTGAGGGCAAACCGAAAATACGTAGTTTCGATATAGGCACTCTGTATATCTTGGTACCCATTTCACTATATAAAAATGCAGTTTTAATATCAAACTGACTCATGTCTATGGCTGTGGACATTGCAACAGATAAGATTATTCTCATAGAGTCAAACCTTAGAACTGAAAAGAAAGTTTCAATACAATGCTTAGCTTCTGTCAAAATCCTCTAACGATACGTCAAGCTTGTCAAAGTTCCATCTGTTTTTCTCTTGACTTTGAATACTCACCTATTGTCGAGTATTTCTTGGTTTTCTGGTGGTTTACTTATGGTAAAAGGTTCGTTAGATTAAGTACATACATTTTCTGTTGCATGGCCTATTTCCAGTTTTCTGAGTTGTCACACTCCATTGCATCTTAGTATCAGATGGGTTTGTAACACTGGATCACATATTCAGAGTTCACATTAAATATAAGAATCTAATAGCCTTTTTGGATGTTTAGCCTCTTCGTAAGCTTCTTCCTACATGATTCATGTATTCTGTGCCAACTTCATTGACATTCTGTTTAATACAGTCGATTTCAGAATTTGGTTCTTCCTCGGGTGATCTAATTTCCTCTTCTTCTGCTTGATTCATGCTCTTCATCCTCGTTGATGTCAGCTTCTCCTTGAGCAAGATGTTCATAAGAATTTATCTCTTTCCTTAATTTGTCTATCTTTCAAAATCTATTTGACATGGGAAAAGTTTTTTTTGGTGTGCAAGCCAGATTTTAAGATCTACCTAGGCATATCATCCTGAATAATGTCATTTTCACTCATGAAATCTTAAAATTCATCCTATACAACTTTTCTTCACGAACTCCCACTGTAACAAATTTTCTCGCTTGAAGAGCCTGCATGTTGTCTAATCAGACTTAAATGTTATTCCTTGTCAAGAGATTGTCTACGTGAGAATAAATTGAATCGAATCCCTGCCATCTCCACAACATCACAGAGATACTTCTCACTCTATATTTCTTCATCAAAGTCTAAAATATTTGTGTCAGCTTTTCTTTGTGATGAAATGAAGTTACCATCATCAATCAATACCGATTGGGACTTCATTTTCAAAAAGACTGTAATTTATAAACCATTCATTTCGATTACACATGTGATCAGTAGCATAGGAATCTGAAAACTTTGCATTGTTATCTTATTGCTTGCCTGCTACCAATGAAAAACTTTGCTTATCACAGTGTCTCCTCTCAATTTACAGTTATCCTTTGACATATGGTTTCTGCACTCTTTTTGCATAACGACCAGGTTCATTAGATTTCAAGCAAACGTTTCTGCAGTCTTTTGCCCAGTGACCAGGTTTATTACATTTGAAGCACTTACCTGGTTTTCTCGAATTTTTATATCCAAGATACGGGTTTTTCTTAAGGCCAATGTTTGTATCCTATTTACCTGCCAGAAACGCCTCCTCCTTCGTATACATGGTAGAGAAAAATAATGTCACAATATTTTAACCCGGGATAGCTGATGCTAGTAGGCGCCAAAATTACTGATGTTGTGTAAGTCGACAACGCACCATTTTTAAACTACGGAATCTAGGCGCCACGCTTTCCGACTGGACGTGAGATTGCCCTGTTGCTGTTCGTCGGTTGACGGGCAGCGCTATGGTTGTCGGTTCACACTTACAAACGTCCCTCGCCCTGTCACTGCCCCAACGTGATACGCACGCATATCGAACAGGTCTTACTGTTTGTCTCCACCCCACGTCAGAGACATTCACTCGTAAGCTTCGCTCGGAGCACACACACGTCACCTGCGGATTAGTCACACAGTAAGCATGGCGGCACAGTATTAGTTTGAAGAACAACGAGATATGTTTTTTGTTTATTGACTAGCCGACGGTAATGCGCATGAAGCTCGACGGTTGTATGAGGAACCGTACCCAGCAAGACGCCACCCACACCTACAAACGTCTACAGCAACTCACGGGCGACTTGGCGAAACAGGCTCGTTAGCGGGATATCATGGTGATACTGGAAGATCTCGAACACGATGGGATGCTGAATTTGAAGAGCCTGTTCTCGAGTGCTCCAAGGAAGCACCTACGACAAGTACTCGAGCGGCTGGACACGACATGGGGGTAACTAATCAGTTACTCTGGGAGGTTTTCAGGGATGGTGGCCAGCATCCATTTAGTTTACACCCTGTGTAAGACCTAAATCCTGTGGCGGACTATGAACAAACTTTAGAGTTTTGGTGGTGGCTTCTGCGACGTGTTGCACGAGATTACGACTTCCCCTCCATCGTGTTGTTTACCGACGAGTGCACCTTCCATCGGGATGGCCGTTACAATACTCGAAACGTTCATTTCTGGGCAGGGGAAATCCTCACGTCACGTACGTCCACGGACACCAGGAATGATTTTCGCTCATCATTTGGGCAGGCATTGTGGGTGACCATCTCAACGGGCCACTCAGTCTACCTCCTCGAGCTACTGGGGCAAATTACCTTCACTTCTTGCAAGAAACTCTAACTGGCCTGCTGGAAGATGTTCCCCTGGACATACAGTGGCAGCGTGATAACGCGCCCGCAAATAACAATCGTGTTGCTGCGGATATTTAAATGAACTCTTTGACGACCAGGTAATTGGCAGTGGTACTCGTAGCACATGGTCTCCACCTTATGGCACTGGGCTTTTTCCTGTGGGGATTCTTCAAGTTTCTAGTTGACCCACCTGGGCGCGAACCACCTAGAAACGAAGAGGAATTAATGGATCACATTCAACATGCCGTCAACCACATCAGGGTAATGCCGAGAATCCTTGAAAGAGTTGGGCAAAACACTGTTCGACGTTATCAAGCTTGTGTGGCATCAGAGGGTCGCCAGTTCCAGCACCCGCTTTAAGTAAACAATGTCCTAGCTACAAGAAAGGTTCTTTTCGGGGCCGACACAATTTGTCAAAGACTTTCTGTATGCGAACTAACAGCTGTTGACGGGTTTGTTCCCGGTAAGTCTTATCATGAAACTACAATGGATGTGTCGGGACTCTGGCGGATTCGCTCCCAGGTCCCCAGACCGGAAGGCTGGTACGCTACCACTGAGCGAGCGGGCCGCCTTGGTTACACCGCGATCTCCAGCAAGCAAAGCATTTGCGGTCAAGCGTTGTCGAGAGCATCCGGCAACAGGGCAATCCCGCGGCGAATCGGAGCGCATGGTGCCAGGTTTCCGTAGCTTAAAAATTATGCCTTGTCGACCTACACAACATTAGTAATTCTGTTTAAAATTTCCTGACACAGTTTTTCTCCACCCTGTATTAGTGGAGGTATAGGCGTTTTTCTTCTATCAACAACTTTGAGATCAAATTTGCTAGTGTTTTTTGATCAGGATCCGTTCATTCCCAGGAACTTAGAAAAAGGATATAGCTCAGTTTTGTGATCGCTCTTGAGTTCGAAATATTGTCACCTTGATTACTCAAGCGATGTACAAGGTCTTCTAATTGTGAATTACATATAGACTTGTCACATAAAACACCTTCTTTTTAAGTTCTGCGATTGCTGCTGGAGTAAATGTATGTTTACACTGTTTTTCTCTTCATAGACAGAAAACAGTTTTGTGCAACTGAAGATTCACTATTAATAAAGTGTAGCAATGGCTTGACCTCACTTGACGTTCCGACAGTTTCTTGAGCTGCGTCGTCCATCTTTTCCCATGCTGTGAGACCATTTTTATATGGCTGGACTGCTGTAGTGTTCATTTCGCCATTATGTATAGGTTTAATTGTTTGTTCAGTGACAACATCCCAAGCTCTTATGGCACTTAAGATCACACACAGTTACGTACCTGAAATTTCGAAGCTGGTCAGTTATCGACACGTTTGTATTTTGTAGTTCTTTCAATGTTGCTTTCGATATGTTAGGGTTACATTTTTACTTGCGCAACGAAGTCCAACACTTTTTTCTCACAAACGTTTTTGTACCCCATATTGGGTTTCATTTGCTTTACATAGAACTCGTCACTCACACTGAGTGATTACTGAACCCATTACCTGATACAGCAGACACAGTAAAACGGCGCTGATTCTCACTGTAGGATAACGAAAAAGTTTTTTCACTAAATAGGAATAAAAACGTGATACATAATGCACAGAGACCTCCGACCTCCACACATACACATTACAGGAAAAAGGTGGTCTTTGTACTAGAAAGTTCACAGCTTTAGTTCCAGACGGCAGCACGGTACATGCAAGTATCCTGGAAAGTATGCCAAATACAAATGCGAAAGTATAGTATTGTTTACGAATATCGGAGAAACAAACATAACTGAATACTGTAATTGATTATTACAACATTGTTTTACAATATAGCTTGTGTGCCTTTTGTAATGTCAGTTGTGGTAAATATGATATTAACTGCAAACATTTTGCACCCATATGGGATTTAAAATATGATAAGTGGGTACTTTGTACAGTCTACATCAGCAAAGTTTCACAGCGCTCTAGGAACTGAGATGTTGTTTTTCTATTTATTGTTATTTAATTTCCTCAATCCCCAACGCCAAAGGTGAGCATGGGCTGACAGTGGTACAATATCCCTCTCTTTAGGCAAAAGAGTTGTAAAACACAGTACAGTGCTGATATAAAATATTTGAAAGGCTGAAATACTTTGCTCATTTTTAAAATTTTCATTGTTGCAGTTGAACGGATTTATAGTTTCCTTTTTTTGAAATCGACGATGCTGAGGCGGTGAAAATGTTAAAAGTAGCACTGCACTCTATTAAATCAGAGGCAACTCCAGTGGGAGAGGATAAGATTTGGAGAGAGACAGTTGATTTTAAGGAGACGTTGGAGATGGAAAGTCAGTGAATCAAGTGAGTTGAGATATACCAGTAGTAATAATTGGAATGTGGAATGTAAACTACAAGAAGAAAAGTGGTCACATGAGGATATGAGACATCACGCAATCATACTGATAAGATTTGTATCCTTCAGGCAGAGTCAGACTACACGAAGCTCGAATTATGACAGCTGAAGAGAAGAAAGAGAAGGGGATATGGCGAAAGGTGGCAAGGGAAGGGCCAACAGGACAACATTTTGCTAGCAATTTCTAAATTGAGTTAAGCAATAGACTTCATGTGCTACTGGGGTTAGAGAAGGAAGACACCCACACAAATGTACAGAAATGTAGGATTCAACAGAACAATGCTAAGAAACATAAACATGGGTTGGGTGAGAAACAGAATAGGAAAAGAAAGGTTTGCTGGTAGGAAGCAATCATGAGAGGGGTGTTGGTCAGCCGCTACAAGAAATATTAGGTACAGAGTACCAGGTCATAAGTTTTGCAAAACTAAGTGCCAGTCTAACAGAGAACTTTGGAGAAATGTGGAAGGATTTTAATAAAGAAGATCAGATGTTGACAGTTGGGGCAGCTAGAAACAACGATATCACATGTGTCTGGTCAAAGTAGGAGCAGTTACTGACACATAAATGAGGATATTGCTGATATTCTGTGTAACTGTGACCAGCACTGGGTTAACTCTGCTGCATAGCGAGTAAATATAGAGCTGAGAGGGCTCCTTCAGGTAGATACAAAATAACATGTTGGTGCTGTTCCAGTAATTGCTATAGGAAGGCGCAGATGTACTTTTTATGGCCTACACCTGAGCAGGAGGCCCACAAGTGCACAATGGCAAATCCATGTGGTTGTTGGGGCTCAGATGAGAAGCCACATTAGGTCCAGTTCAGAGTTCAAACAGACAGCATAAAAGTTCTCCTGTAATAACAGGGCGAAAAGTGAAATCAGCTTGCTTCATTAGAATATTTGTAGGGTGAAAAATAAATAAATTAGTTGGTAAATTGCTTGCAAGAACTTCGTAGATGCAAAGAAATTGATGTCATTTGTCTGTCTGAACACCACGCAATCACAGGGTGGAAAATGTTAACGTAAGTGATTATATGCTAGCTACATGTTTATGAAGATCCAACATGGGAAAGAGAGGAGTGGTTACATTCATAAAAATGGATTTAAATGCAAAAATAAGTAAATTCATCATAGATCAAGATATAAAAGCATTTGTTTGTGACTTACTATTGGGAAGTGTAATATCTGTTATTGATATAGTATAGATGTCTCCGCTGGTTATTTGGGAAATTTTAATGAATTATTGCATTTTCTGTCAAACAGAAGGAAGGGCCTATTAATTATTGCTGGATGTATTCCAATCTCTGTCTTCTCCTACAGTTTTTACACTCCACAGTTTCCTCTAGTATCATGGAGTTATTCCCTGCTCTCTTGACACGTCCTATTATAATGTTCCTCCTTCTTGACAGTGTTTTCCATATGTTCCTTTCTTCGGCGATTGTGCAGATAAGCTCCTCATTCCTTACCTTATTAGACGACACGATTTTCAACACTTTTCTATAGCACATCCCATTCGCTGCGACTCTCTTCTGTTCTGGTTTTCCCACAGTCCATGTTTCACTACCATACAATGCTGTGCTGTGAAGATACATTCTCAGAAATTTCATCCTCAAATAAAGACCTATATTTGACACTAGCAGATTTCTCTTGTCCAGAAATGCCCTCTTTACTCATGTTAGTCAGATTTTTATTTCCTTTTTTCTTCGTCTATAATGGGTCATTTTGCTTCCAAGATAGAAGAATTCCTGAACTTCATCTACTTTTTGCCCACCAATTTTGATGTTAAGTTTCTCTCTATTCTCATTTATGCTACTTAAATTACTTTTGTCTTGTTGCGATTTTCTCTCAGTCCATATTCTGTACTCGTTGACAATTGATTCAATTTAATAGATCCCGTAATTTTCCTTCACTTTCAATGAGGACAGCAATGTCATCAGCGAATCTTATTACATATATCCTTTGATTGTTAATTTTAATTCATCTCTTGGACTTTCTATTGTCATTGCTTCTTCGATTTGTAGATCGAATAGTAGGGACGAAAGACTGCATCCCTGTCTTATATCCTATTTAATCTGATCACCTTGTTCTTGGGCTTCCAACTTAATTGTTCCTTTTTTGTTCTTGTAAATAATGTACATCATCCATCTTTTCCTGTAGATTACTCCTATCTTGCACTGTTTCACCATTGTGAAACGCTTTTTCTTGGTCGACAGATCGTATGAGTGAGTCTTGATTTTTCTTCAGTCTTGCTTCCACCATCAAGTGCAACGCCAGAACTGCCTCTTTAGTCTCTTTACCTTTCCTAAAGCCAAACCGATCGTCAACTCGCAGCTCCTCAATGTTCTTTTCCATTCTTTCTTATGTTGTTCTTGTCAGCAGCTTGGATGTACGAGGTACAAAGCTTATTCTACGATAGTTTGACCGCTTATCTGTCCTTGCTATTTCTGGGATTGTGTTGATGATAATTTTCTCAAAAGTCAGATGATATGTCGTCTGTTTCGTAGATTCTACACACCTACTTGAGTAGTCGTTTGGTTGCTACTTTCCAAAGTGATTTTAGAAATTCTGATGGAATGTTATGTATAACTTCTGCCTTTTTTGATCTCAAGTCTTCCAGTGCTCCTTTAAATTCTGACTCTGATTCTGTATCCCCTTTCTTATCGGCTCCAATTTCTTCTTCTAACAAGTCATCAGGCAAATCTTCTCCCTCATAGAAGTCTTCAGTGTACTCTTACCACCCATTCGCTCATTCCTTGGCGTTTGAGAGTGGAATTCTCATTGTACTCTTAATGCTACCACTATTGTTTTTAATTTTACCGATGGTAGTTGTGGCTTTTATGAATGCTGAATTAGTCCATCTGACGATAATTTCTTTTTCGATTGCTTCACATATTCCCTGCAGCGATTTCCCCTCGACTGCCCCGCGCATTCCATTTATTTCATTCCATGTTGTTTATATTTCTGTATTTTTTGTAGTTCCTCCTTTCGTCTATCTGCTGAAGTATTTCTTCTGTTACCCATGCTTTCTTCGCAATTACCTTCCTTGTACCTATGTACGAATGTGAAACATCTGTGATTGCCTTTTTAGGGAAGTCTCTTCAGGTGAACTGCTTACTGTGATATTCCTTATTGCAGTATCCACAGCCTTACGAACTTCAGACACATCTCATCATTTTTCAGTTTTTTCAATATCCTACTTCCTTCCACACTGATTCTTCTGGATGATTCTCGTAAACTTCTGCTTACTTTTCATCATTACTGAATTGCGAGTTAAGTCTATACCTACTCCTATGTAAGTCTTACAATCCAATATCTGATTTTGGAATCTCTGCCTGCCTGTGATGTAATTCAGTTAGAATCTCCCTGTTTCCCCTGATCTTTTCCAAGCATATATACCTCCTCCTCTTGCCATTCTTGAACAGAGAATCCGCTATTATATCTGAAATTTACTGCAGAACTCAATTAGTCCTTCTCCTCTCTGATTTGTACTGCCAAAACCATATTCTCACGTGATCGTTGCTTCTATCCCTTCTACCACAACTGCACTCCAATCCTCCATGATTATTAGATTTTCATTGCCCTTTATATAGTGATTTACCCGTTCAGTATCCTCATATACTTCTCCCATTTCTTAATCTTATGCTTGCAACATAGGTGTGTTTGCCTGAACAATTGTCAATAGCTTTGGTTTGTTGTCGAATCTGATGAGAACAACCATGCATTGAACTGTTCTCATGAATCTGATTCTACATTTTACATGTTGCATTTTTTTGGTTAAGAAACTGTGGTGATGAAACAGAACAAAGTAAAGAATATACTAATTTCAAACAACACTGTGCAAAATGTTATCCTACCACAAAATATTTAAAACAAATACATAGAGGGAAATTTTGTTCATATTGCATTTTGTCCTGAATTCTCTAATTTTTGAAATTTCCCTTTGAGTAATTGATTCTGGATACAAAGACATAAGAACAAATCTATCAAAATAGCACATCATAAATATGTTGTTTGTAGATTCAAACATCTCACTACGTCTTACTTTTTATATTGAGGAAACTGACAACATAAGTCCATTTTGCCACTTGTTAAAATTTCATTAGCGTTGTGCTTATGTATGTGTATATGACTATTTGGCTTCTGCACAATATTCCATTTTCATGTTTCATGGTTTTTTACACTTGATAACATTACTTTTGTGACTATTTCAATGAGGAGATGTTCCAAAACTGAACACATATGTTACGTGGAGTTATCTGCAGTCTTTATTTATGCAAAAAGTTTTATTTTCTGTATATCTATTGCTATCTTTATTTCAGAGTTGCCTATCGTTAGATCAGCTACACAATAAAAGTAAATTATAGTTGAACTGTAATCCAGCGGTTTTTTATAATGTACAAGGCACATTCACAAAATAAGTTTACTAAATTTTTATATATTTTTAGAAAAAGGGTATTTGAAAAAAAATTCCACATAATCGCCATCCCATTCAATGTATGTGATGAGTTGTGTGGCACAAGTTTATTTATGCCTTTCTTGAAGAACTCTCCTGTCAGACCCTTCCCCACTTCAGAACCTCTTTCTGCATCTGCTCGTCAGTTGAAAGTTTAATTCCATTCATGTGTGCCTTCTGGGAGGTGAAAAGATGATAATCTGAAGGCTGACGTGCGTAAATCGGTAGGGGGGGAGGAGTGAGTTTAAATCATACCAACCAAATAAGTGCGCATTGGTGACTAAGGCTATGTGAAAGTCATGCAACAGGCACACTCTTCTTATTAGCATTTACTTGCTTTTATTTTAAACGCTCTCACAATATCGTTGTGCATTGATGGTCTCCCCTTTGAGCCAGAAATTCGACCAAGATAATGCCTTTTAGGTCCCAAAACAATGAGACCATTATTTTTTGTCCAAAATTGTGGTTTTGAATTTTTTGGCATATGGGAAATTGGTGTGATGCCACTGTGACGATTGTATTTTTGCCTCATGCGCGTAATGTTTCATCTCCAGTCATAATAGAGATCAGAAAATCCCCATCCTCCAATTCAAGATGCTCGAGAATCTCGCACGTACTATTAACCTGATTTTTCTTGCGCTGCTCTGTCAGCTGTTTTGAGACCCATCTCGTCCACAATTTACCGTGTCCCAGTGCTTCTGAGGATGTCCCATATAAGAGAGTTCTGAAAAGTTATGGAAACATCACAGGAATTTCATCCACTGACAATCTGCGGCCTTTGCGAACTGTTTCCTCGATTTTCTGCACCAACTTATCAGTCAAAATGGAAGGTATTACACTGCTCTGTTCATCATGAACATTTTTATCTTTCACTAAACTTCCTACATCACTTAAACATACTCGTTCTGTTCGTAATTCACCATAAACAGTTTTGATTCGCGACAAAAATTCGATAGGCGTAATTCCTTTTGTGAGCAGGAATCGGATCATAGCACGTGGCTCGCACTTGGCGGGACTTCTAACTGACGTCTTTCATGCAACTCGAGGCTACATGAGTTTACGTATTACTGTGTTCTTGCAAGCTCACTCTGGTCACTAAGTCTTGCCAATCCTCAAAAAAAAAAAAAAAAAATACAAAAGCAATGAAAACTATAAAGCCAGTAACAGTAAACTTTCTTTCTGAACAGGCCTTGTACCATACCTCATAGTTACAGAGCAACTTGTCCTAACGGAACTATCAGCTCATGGTCGTATACCAAAATCATAACTGCACTCAAACATCGCAGAAATTTCATCCACTGCTAATTGGCGGTCTTCAAGAACAGTTAGTTTCTTCGATTATTTTGCACCAACTCATGAGTTATATCAAAATTTTAAAAGAAATTTGGTTAGTGCAAAACATGAAGTGTTAAAAAGTGCCCTCTACATGTACTGAAATGCAATACTCAAATTATTTGCATATAAAACTTTCCAAAGTACTGTACACAGAACATTAAAGAGAAGTTCCTAGTTTTGCAAACATATTTTACTAAAAGGAAAACTAAAAAAACTGTTTAAAAATAGTTTGTCTCTTCTTTCCATTAGACGACTGCTGAGGTAACTGTATAAGTACCAGGCTGAGAGTACCACCACACTGGAGTTTCCTCTGTTGAGTCAAATTCGCGAATTCGTAAACACAGGATTAGAACACAATTGCAATTTATTTTTACTGTTTAACAGATCGGAAGATGGGCAGGATTGCCCAAAACCAATCATTTTGAAAAAGTAGCAATTGACATACAGGAAATAAGCCTATTTTGCATAAAAGAGAAGACATCAGTGTTTTGTCCTTGTGTGCATGTGCTAAATGTACAACTTCGTATATTAGAGATTAAAACAACATTCTTATTAACATGCAATGTGACATCCATTCTGGAATTTCGGTCATCTATTTGACAGTTATGTGGCTGGTGTAGAGTAGGCTATGCTTCTACATTTTAATAGCCATTCAACCATATTCCTCACTTGGAATGTTCTCAAAAGCAACTGTAAAACAGTTACAGTCCTGAAATTATGGATCATGTGAGTGTGAACTGCTCACCATAACACACATAAATTCCTCCGGAACAAACAAAATAATCGAAAATAAAGCAATTTACTTTATTTAGCTAATTTTGACTTGTATGTGTAAAGAAAAAATTCATTTAATATTTTAGCTCAGTATCTCAGTGAATATATCAGGCCAGTGTACCTAATTCTTCTCTTAGTATATTTTTCATATTTAACAATTCTCTAATGCTACCATCAGTTTAATCAGGCAGCTTCTCTTTTCTGTATCTGATGAGATGTAGAATTTTTTTTCAATTTTTGATTAAGAGTTTACTGGACTGTATAAGCAAAATTTCACTATTTAAGTAATGCCATAAAATCATAGTTAGAATCTAAGTATATCACAAAAAGAAGTTGAGGCATTAATTTATTTTATAGGGGATTCGCCAACATTGTACTATACTAAATTCTAGTTTTAGAGTAATTTGGTGTTGACAATGTAACTATAGTACATGATGAATAACACACCCTATATGACATCTGCATTGTTCTTAAAGCATTTCTCTGTAGGCTTACATATTTTAATTCCTTTTGCAGTATCCTCCTGAAATTACAATATTATCATTCATGAATTTCTCTAGTGAATAATACCATTTTTGGATTAGCGTCTTGTACATTTTTCTCTTTTGCAAATTACTCTCAATCTTACTTACAATTTTAAATTTTAAGTTATTATAAATCTTCCTTCCTTTGTACTGCGGAGTTTGGGCAAAGTACACATTGTGGATAGGAAGCATAAATTTATCTTTGTCAAATCACTGATAGCTACGTCATTTATGAGAATGTTTTAACTCTGTCCCCAGGATTGAGTGAGTTCATAATTATTCAGTTTTTCAGTTATACATGTAACACAACTAGGGCTGCCAACTGTTTGAGAGTAAAATAACGTATCTTATTTAAAGGAGAGCCAGATAAAAGGTATATTACTACAAATGACATATTTTCTAAATTTATATACTGATGATGAGAAGCAATAAAGCGCCAGGAGAGCAAACGATCTATACAGAAATGTTGAACTATGGAGGAATTGGACGACAGATCGAACTTTGTGAACTTGTTCAACTCATTTGGAAGAATGAGAGATTGCCAGGGAGCTGAAAGATAGCAGTCAGTTGCCAAATATAGAAGTAAGCAAACAAAATGGATTGCTCCAACTACTCAGGAATCAATTTCCATAATATAGCATACAAAATTATTTCTACAAATATTTTAGAAAAGCTACAACCATTTGAAGAAAATACTATAGGAGGATATCAGCCTGGATTCCAAACATACTGTGCAATTATTGACAATGTGCTTGCTCTTTAACAAATTCTTCAAAAATTTTGGAAAAAAGATAGAAAAATCCAGATTCTGTTCATATGTTCATATATTTTGGCAGGGCTTACGGCAGTATTCATTGAGACAGGTTCTATAAAACTTTGAACCAGTTCCAAATCCCTAACAAACTAACTGGAATGATTAGAATATGTATGAGTGAAACAAGAGCAATAGTAAGAATTGGAAGTGTGTATTTCCCTGTAAGAGATGGTTTTAGACTAGGAGGTGCACTGTCTTACTGTTTAATCTCACTCTTGAGAAAGTGGTAAGCAATATAGAAGATGGTAGGTTTCAGACATTTGCTTAGAGTGAGAGTAACCAAGATCTTGGAGAGATGTACAAAAGAGTCGCCATTGCAGCAAGTAAAGCAGAACCAAACATCAAAAAACAGAAAACAGAACGTAATAGGTACAATTAAATATGCACAGGAACATTTAACTACTGACAGAGACATGTTCATCCATGAACGTGAGAAGTTGGTATAGTTATAATCAAAAACCCATAGGTGCAAATGAAAGAATTTCTCATGGCTCTAGATGACTATATACTCTCAGAGATATGTTCAAGTCTAAAGCCATATCACATGCTGCGAAAATGAAGATCCAAAGCCATTTCTGTGGTCCAGAAAGCTGAACACTAACTAAAAGGGAGATGCAAAAGCTCCTAACATTTGAAGGAAAGGCAATGAGAAGCATCTGGGACCCAGTGAGCGACAGAGGTAGTTGGAGAGGAAGAAAGAATAATGAAATTTGAGAGATTGCAAACCACCCCAAAGTTTTAAAATATCAAAAAAGTAGATGATTCAATCCATTTGTCAGAGACCCGACTTCCTGAGTAACTACCTATCCCGGTTAGACCAAGAAAGAGATGGGAAGATGATGTAAAGAAAGGTGTATAAGCCTTGAAAATAGCAAACTGGGAGGAAACAGCAATAGAGAGAATTCAGATGAGTCTGACTGTTGACACAGTGCCTAGGATATGGCCAGCGACTGCAGGATAAGTAAGTAAGTAAGTTTGTATTTATTTACTTGACTATCAATTTTCCACACATCTGGCATTAAAATGGATTTTTGATTGGTTTTAGAGGGTTAATAACACAGAAAGCAAATAACATACAATTTTCAAAATAGTTTTTTGACTTGCTTGCATTTTATTAGTATACTGTCACTTATTGAAAGCATTTTTTGGCGAGAAAATATTTGTCATCATTCATCAATTTTCTTGACATTTTTAAATTAACATGGTTTCAGAATACAAATCACCTTAAAACTGAATTTAATGTGAGGGTCATTTTTTATTCATGCACCCCCGGGCTCAGTTTTTTACCACAAGCGATACTCCAGCTCAATTAGTTATACATTAATTCTGTCGGGAAGACTTTAAACAGTAATAATTAGTTTTAAATTATGAAAAGACTGGTTTCACTTAGAAGAGTAGCTGGATAGTTCAGTCAACTAAAATACTAAAAAAGTGGTTTCAGCTGAAATAAAGAATATGTAGTTCAACTAACAAAAGAAACTACAGACTGGTTTTACCTGGAAAGTGGTAGCGTTCTGGGAGGAAAAATCGTGAAAGCTTATTTTTGAAATACAGTCCATTGCTAAATATCAATTAATTTCTGTTTTCTTACTTACTTCCAAAGAAGTTCCACTGAATTCAGTGACAGTGTACATTTATTGTATGAGCATTTACAGGTGCACTGTAATTGCCAAATCGTGAGGGGTTGCCACATAAAAGATAAAAATCATCTAAGTATGAATAGCTTTAAGCCTTGTAATTTAGGTAGAGATGCACAGTGCAAGCCACTTTTGCCTGTCCATTAACACGTAATATGCATTAAGAAACCACTGATGTCGCGCTCTTTGACTGCGAATTGGAGGTTAAAAGCTGTGCAGTCACGCATCATTTATAACCAAACAGCCTCAAGCGTCATATATATAGCCCTCAAACGCCATGCAAGGCACAGTTTGTCAGAGTTCGACTTCAAGAGTTGGAGAATTCCAGTGAACGGAATATATTCAGTGACAGTAACCTTGAACGAACGTGCCTACAGCATGCATGATGTGACTGACCATGTAAACTCTATCAGTTCTGTACACTAAGAAAGACTAGCAAAAACTTAAACTGTTCGAACCTTAGGAGTAGGATTATTGGTTTTCATCTCACATTTGTCAGTATGTACCTATGTCTCCTCGTCATTTTCATTACGACACGTTCTTGAGCCTAAGGGTTCGATGAGAAGAACATAATCTGGGACTTCAATGGCTCGTGATCAGTAGTGCCATATGCTATTGCATTTAAGAAAGTTGTAGGTTTTGGTGACCATTTACTCTAGTAAGCCACATCTGTGTAAAAGCAGAACAGCAAGCCAACTCAGAATCTAATTTCACTATCATCACCATATCTACATCCTTTAGCCCGACATACAAGTCTTTCTCTACTGTCTCCAACCACAGAAATGTAAAAAATCTCAACTTGACCTGGTCACTATTTCATTGATGCACTCAGCAGCTCATGTACCAAGAAACGGATGACAAAAAATCCCACGCCACCACTGAACTGAGAGTGAGCTTCTAAAGTAAGTATGTTGCAAACGATGTCAAATTACAACAATACATTCAGGGTGGATATCTTAGTATAACTCTAACAAAACTAAATGTCCTATTGGTACACTATTCTTATGTACTCTATAATTTCTTCTTTGGTGATTCTTCTCAGACGACTCCTTTCAGCGTCTATGTTGTGTTAGAAATTTCATAACGTTCATGCTGTAACATAAAAGCATCTGCTGGTGAACTCCAACTACGACATGCCGCCCAAGGAGCACCACAATTGAAGTGGTTTTTTAACAATTCATTAATAAATCACATGGGTGTTCATTTATAAATGATGACAAGGGTACAGAAGACTTCGCAACTCTCACTTTGCAACTGCTAAAAACCGAATTTTAACGATGCAAAAATTGTGAGCCTAGCATATGTCACTCCATATAAATTTATGTTACTGTTTCTTAAATAATTCTAACACAAACATCAAATATTACAAAAAGAATCATCTACAAGGGTTGAGACTTAAATAGTGGCAACTATTTATTTACAGCTCGTACAAAATAGATATGTTTCAAAGTTTTACCGACCTTTAAAGTAGGCACCAGCATTGTGTGTAACTCGTTGCCAACGATATGGAAGTCGTAGGATACTCTTAGCAGTGCCAGTTATGTTAACAGTTCGAGCGGCGAGGTCTATTGCCCGACGAATTTGTAGCAGTTCTGAAGCGAATGCCGTGAAGTGTTTCCTTCAGTTTAGAAATCGAATTGAACTTACGAGGGCTTAAGTCAGGGGAGTGCAGTAGGTGGTATAACACTTAGCAGCCCCATCAGTCAAACAAATCAGTATCAGCTTGCACTGTATGTGCTTGAGCATTGTCCTGCAAAATAATGGTCAAGTCCTGCAGAAAATGTCATCACTTCTGTTTCTAAGCTGGTCATAGGTTGTGTGCCAAAAATGAACAGCATACAGACAGAAGTGATGACACATTCTGCAGGACTTGACCATTGTTTTGCAGGACAATGCTCAGGCATGTACAGTGCAAGCTGTTACTGATTTGTTTGACTGATGGGGGTGCTAAGTGCTATACCACCTACTGCACTCCCCTGATTTAAGCCCTTGTGACTCGATTTCTAAATTGAAGGAAACACTTCACGGCATTCGCTTCAGAACTGCTACAAATTCGTTGGGCAATAGACCGAGCCGCTCGAACTGTCGACACAACTGGCACTGCTGAGAGTATCCTACGATTTCCACATCGCTGGGAACGTGTTACACGCAATGCTGATGACTACTTTGAAGGTCAGTCAAACTTTGAAACACGTTTCTCTTTGGTACGAGCTGTAAATATATAGTCACCACTATTAAAGTTCCAACCCTCGTATCCTCCATAAATTCGAACATAATTTATAGCTGCATTATTATTATTATTATTATTATTATTATTATTATTATTATTATTATTACTGTTATTACAATGTTGCAGGCTGTAGGTTGCAGTAGGTATTGGGAGATGAAGAAGCTTGCACAAGAGAGAGTACGATGGAGAGCTGCATCAAACCAGTCTCTGGACTGAAAACCACAACAACAACATTGTTATTACTTTCAATAATTAGTTATCTATCTATTTCAAAAATTAATACTGTTATAGTTTTAGTATAAATATTTATTTCTGTTGCAAATCGATTTCAATCACTGTGTGTCCATCATCAATGCTGTAGACAAAACAAGAATAAAGTAATCAGACTGCACTATTAAATACTTTATTTGTCCAACCATACAAGTAAGAACTTATAGAAAGGATTGTTTCAAAATACCTAGTATTAAAGCAGAAAAACTGTAATATCTGCATGTATCAATGAACATTACTTGTCAGACTGAAGGTACAAAATCAACTTGACTAAATGCTTACATAGAACAACACAACTATGCTCATTGCCGAATGAGATGCAACAGTGCCCTCTTTAATGATCATTATTACAAAATCTTTTATTTATGAAAATAGAAGACATAATGTAACACAATATCTAATCCATGTATGCATCAAGCACTTTAAACGAAAAAATGTATAGAGTTAACAGTAAAATAATAAAATTGAGAGTGCTCACACCTCCTGGCAGGTGTTTCAGAGCCTATGTCCCAATATGTGGGGTAACATGAACTATACTAGAACATAGTATTGCAGTCATTATATTAACATAACATTGAAATAATTCCAGCAAAACCAAAAGAATTTGAAATTAAATTTTTATACTCATACAATTCAAAATGCGTATATGACTGACAATGTTTAAAATACAATGTGGGTACCAAAATACACAACGCCGTGTAATTTTTTTTAAAAAAACCTAATTACAGATTCGTCATTATTCATATTTAGATAGAGTGACTGTACTCAAATCCACAGGCATTAATTTTGACACTCATAAATTTTTTGAATGACATATGAAAACCTTGTAGATATAAATACATATACAACACCATGTAAAACATTTAAAAAACTTTTAAAACGTGCATAGAAAATTGTCGTAATCATATTTAGGTAAAGTGACATTAACATTATGTATTACTACAATGCACTCTTAGTGTTTGAATCTGAAGAATAATTACTCCCTTTTACTGCAGTTGCACTTAGTCTACTATATAACATTACAGTTTGCTGTCATGAAATTTTCTTATCTAAACACAGAAGAAAACCATGGGTAATCGCATAGAGTCCCACCAAACAGATTTTCTTTCCCCATAGTGTTCTGCTGCAATGGCATTATGTAGGGGTAACTATGTAAACCTTGTTGCCCATATACTGGACTGTAATATTTTTGTAAGTATTCCTATTTCATTAATATCTGTTGTGAGCATTGGTGTATCATCTTCTGTTGTAACCAGTTTTGTCCACAGCCAAAGAATTCCATAGGACCTCTTCTCTTGTTAAATATAAAATATAGTATGCACCTTTTGTGAAGTTTGGTAGACAGGAGAACAGGACTGGCATTGGTGGAAGTGAAGCTGTGAAGATATATCCTGAGTCTTGCTTGCATAAGCAGCACTTCCCTGCAATCGTCACAGGTCTCATGTTTGGGGCCTTGTCTTCTCACAACGAAATTTTTAAATTTCAAAACGTTCATATTACGCTGATATATTTATGTTTGAGTTTGGTTAATACGTTGTAAATTAGAATAATGTCACCGTTTATAAGTGATGGAAAGTTATTTCAATTAGGATGTGAGTGAGGGAGGAAGATGAAGGAGAGAGAGTTAAACAATGGAAATTACAAACAAGTGGAACTGCATTTGCAGGATGTCGGCTTTAACAACCAAGATATATCATTAGGCCGTTTACTATAGGTCAGTGGAAGAAGCACAAAAATAACAGGAAGTAAAAATTTATGTGTCCAACTTGATTAAACTTGTGACTTCTGAAATTTTCTCAGCGTATTTCTTCTTCCAGTAATTTTCGGGTTTGCAGCCGGATCCCGTCAACATTCTGCCACGAAATTTCGGCCTAGAGACGTCCGGCCATCCTCAGGTGAGTATACAAAGTACTGAAGTGATCTGATGCAGTCATGGTATTTATAGCGAAATCCACGAATGCGAATCGCACTGGCGATTAACGGCGCATGCCTTAGGAGGTGACACGCGCGAGGCAGCCAAGTTGTCTGTGCTGCTCTCAGTGGTGAAGTAAGAACAAACTAATTGATGAGTATCGTCAGGGCATGTCGATTCCTTAGTGACCGCATAATTTTAAAAATTTCATTCCAATTTTCATCCAGCTTTATCGAACATCTTCCAGAAATCAACTAATACATCAACTCTACCGCTGCCAAGATACATTGCCTGAAGTGAAACTGCGCAGAAAAATAAGTAAATCACTGACTAAAACATAGCTATCCTACTGTTTCAGATCAAGAATATTTTCCCTTGCTCTCGTATGCTACCAGTACTGTCTACTACTCCCGTCGTTTCGGCGAATTATATTCCTGAAGCACAATTGCATGAACCTTAAATATTCGTAGACGAAACAGATGGATACCAGGAGAAAAGCTTTCAATTTCGAATCCTTGGCTTTTCGCTAACTACATTCAGCACCTATGGAACCATACTGAAAAATACTGCAGAACGCTGCACATGCCTTTAAAAAAACGATATGGGCATTTGCCTCTAGTCTCTGAAATACGTACATTCTCTCAGTAAACTGAATATGTAGGGTCATAAATACTGCCTCCACACGATGAAAGGAACTTAAAATGAAGTTGTTATGTAACATGTGATATGAGTAAAACGGGAAAGCGAATAGCGCCTGAAAGTTAGCTATCTGCAACGTCCAAACTTAAAGCTTTTATCGTTCGCCAGCCACTCGAGAATTAACCTGCTTAGAATATGTGATCGTGTACCGGTATATCTGACATAACAAAATATAAGCTATACGGAGAAATCATTGCACCGTTGTAATACAACTTATTACCTAAACAGAACATACTCGTTTTAAGGAATTGAAGTTCATGAGTATTCATATCTAGCGTTGCAGTACTAAGTTTTAATTATAGTACAATTGTCTTTTGAATTTCTTGAAATTGAAAACGAATTACAATGATTTATAATTACTCCTACGATATATTCGTCTTCTGAAATCAGGACCGCTGTTGAAGGCCGTTAACACGATGCCGATCCGGTGACAAAACTAAATTAATGATTACATGTACCAGCCTTTATCGATCTACGACTGACGTTTACTTTACTATCGAGTGACAGTGCGAAGATGGATTCACCAAGCCGTCCAGCTTGTTACGCCTCTATGTTTTGATACACAGAATATGCTTACTTTTACAGTGTAAAATTTTTCTGCACTCTTTGTTTTCTCCAGCAATCTAACCTGTCATATTTTTTGTGCTTAAGCACCCCCGTAAACCATGGACCTAATCGAGATGGGGTGGCTTGCCTGCTTCTATAACACAGATAGCAGAACCATAGATACAACCACAGGAGAGGTGTATCTGTAGAGAGGTCAGACAAACACATCGTTCCTGATGACGGGGAGCACCGTTTTCAATAGTCACAGGGGCAGCAGTCTGGACGATTGACTGATCTGGAGTTGCAACATCAGCCAACAGGGCCTTATTGTGCTGGTAGTGCGAAAGGCTGAAAGCAAGGGGAAACTGAGGTCGTTACTTTTTCCCATGGGTAATTAGGACTACTGTGAGGTTAGACGATGACGACATTCTCTTGGGTAAAATATTCCAGAGGTAAAATAGTACCTCATTTCGATTCTAAGTGAGATCTACTCAATAGGATATCATCATCAGGATAAACAAAAGTAGCCTTCTATGGGTCAGAGGATGGAATATTAGAATCCTTAGCCGAATAAGCAGGTTAGAGAATTTAGAAAGGGAATTCTGTAGATTAAAGCTAGATATAGTGGTATGCAGTGAAGAGTAGTGGCAGGAAGAACAGGACTTTCAATCAGGTGAGTACAGGTATTTCAACCCAAACTCAAATATGGATAATGTATAACTAGACCTAATAATGAATAAGCTGAGAAGCTTAAACCATGTCCGCCACTGGTAGCTGAGTGGTCAACGCGACAGAATGTCAATCCTGAGGGCCCAGGTTCGATTCCTGGCTGGGTCGGAGTTTTTCTCCACTCAGGGACTGGGTGTTGTGTTGTCCTAATCATCATCATTTCATCCCCATCGACGCGCAAGGCGCCGAATTGGCGTCAAATCGAAAGACTTGCACCCGACGAACGGTCTACCCGTCGAGAGGCCCTAGTCACACGACATTAATATTAGCTTAAACCATTACAAGACACAGATTTCGGAACCAGATTTTAAACTGTAAGACATTGCCAGGGGGAGATTTTGACTATGACCAAAATTTATTGGTTATGAATTATAGACTAAAACTGAATAAATTGCAAAAAGGCAGCAAGTTAAGGAGACGGGACCTGGGTAAGAGTTTGAAAGCAAGCGTTGGGCAACTTTTAACGGAAACTGGGGAAAGGATAGCTATCAGAAATTTGGAAATTTTTAGTAAGTTCCAATGGGACCAAACTGCTGAGGTCATCGGTTCCTAGGCTTACACACTACTTAATCTAACTTAAACTAACTTACTCTGAGGACAACACATACACCCATGCCCGAGGGAGGACGCGAACCTCCGACGGGGGGAGCCGCGCGAACCGTGGCAAGGCGCCTTGACTGAGCGGCTACCCCACGCGGCTAGCTATGAGAGATGAAACAGTGAACACAGTAGAGAATCAAAGAAAGAAAACGTTCAGTAGATATCCTTGGATAACGCACGATGTGTTGAATCTAATTAACAGAAGGAAAAAAAATATAGAACTGCAGTAAATGATGTAGGCCACATAGAATACAAACGTCTAAAAATGATATTGCCGGAAAGTGAGAATGACTAAGCAATTTTGACTAGAGGTCAAATACCAGACTGCAGAAGCATTTATAACTGGAGGTAAAATGATTACCACCTACAGGAAAATTAGAGATACCTTTTACAGAGTTGAGAGACAGCTGTATGTATATCAATAGCTCAGATGGAAAGCCAGTACTAAGCAAACAAAGGAAAGCTGAAAGATAGAAGGAATATATAGAGAGGCTACATATGAGAAATAAACTTGAAGGCAATATTATAGAAATGAAAGAGGAAGCTATGGAATATGAGATGCAAGATAAAATACTTTGAGAAGAGCTTTAGGGGGTACTGAAATAAATAAGTTATAACTAAGTCCCTGAAAGTGACGACATTCCTTTAGAATTATTGATATTTTTAGGAACACCAGCCAAGACAAAGCTATTCCACTTGAAGCAAAATTCCCTCAGACTTCAAGAAGAATGTAGTACTTCCAGTGCCAAAGAAAACAGATGCCAGAAGGTGTGAATATTACCAAATTATCAGTTTAATAAGGAACTGTTGCAAAATACCGAACACGAATTCCTTATGGAAGAATGGGAAAAGTGGTAAATGCCAACCTCAGTGAAGATAAGTTTGGATTTAGGAGAAATGTTGGAAGACGAGAGGTAATACTGACCCTGTGACTTATCTTAGTAGACAGGTTAGGGAAAGGCAAACCTACATTTATAGCGTCTGTGGACTTAGAGAAAGTTTCTGACAATGTTGACTGGAATATAAATCTTGAAATTTCGAAGATATGAAGGGTAAAATACACAAAGGGATAGATCTTTACTGATTTACAATTTGTACAGAAATCAGATTGCATTTACGAGTCGAAGTACAACAGAGCTGGCTGTATTCCTCTAGCTTTACTATAGCTTGTGTCACGTAAGATGGCGCTTCCGTGCTTTGAGGCGAAGCAGCAGGGAAGCTTGGAGGGGATGAGATCTGCACACACGTGACATTAGAGATCAGGCAAATGAAGTCTATGTTGCTGAACAGCAGCAGTGACTTCCATTCGTAAATGAATGCTGTCAGTTTCGTTCCGTGGTTCACAGTTTTTATCACACCTTGCTTTGAAGTCAGTCATTGCCAGTTATTCAGCTGTTACAGAGAAAACAGCAAGTACAAACACCAGAAAAACGTATGTTTTTCCCTGGGTTAAAAATAAAAGTATTTCGCACAGTATAAACCAGACTCATGGCGATCTCCTGCAGCCCATTAATTCATACAAGTCATGCAACAGACTGTATAAACTTGACTTATTTGCACATGAATGTTTTGCTTTTAGACATGTATCACTGTCAGTATAGCCCCACGGAATTAATTTGGGCCAAAGATAGTGGGAGAGAAAAACAAAACATTCAAGATATCAGACACTGAATCGTTTCTTCATGAAGGAATAGACAACATCCCCCCTTAAGCGTGGGCACAGTCTATGTGGCATGCTGAAAAGGTTCAGAAAGAAGAATTTGACAGAAAAGTAGTTGTAGTAATAGTAGTAGTATATTTTTATTCATCTGTAGATCTTTTTTTACAAGGATATAGGACATGTCAAAGTATATACAAGTTTAGATCAATTTAAAATAAGCTGATTCATATACACATATATTTACAGACTTCTAGTTAGAGACAATCATTAGATTTACTACTGGTATACAATACTTTTTTTACAAATAACATATTAAATAATGTAATGCCACACAGTTCACTCATATCTCACTATCAGTCACTGCATCGGTGATGATGGGTATAAGCCTTGAACCTATTATCATAAATTTGCAGTCAGATGGTCTGGTCAGATACAGATAGCAGTGACGATGGTATTGCAATATAGGCTTTGGAACAAAGTAAAGTAATAATATTGCTTAGTTTTAAGGACTCATGATTTAAAAAATGTGCTTGTCAACATATCAGTTGCATACATAGTAATGAGCACTTCCTAGCCTTTATTGATTAGGACATTGTATTCTATGAATTATGCAGACTATAATGTTCAACATTTTGCTCAAGGAGAAGTTAAGCTTCTCCCAGCATGTTGTATGCTCCAATAACAAATGAGAATGCAGCCAGATAAATTCTTCAAAAGTTCGATATTTCCACATGTAAACTCCTATCATTTTCATGGCAAAAATTGGAAAATGCCTTAACATGACAAAATCTGTTAGTTGTCGAGATATCAGTTGTTTTCGATGTTATCAGTCAGCATTCCTTGGAACTGTTCGTAGATGATGGTTAATTGTTTGCTTGTTCAATGGATATAAATGCAGTCTGTCACTGTAAGTTAGTTTACACTCATAATTCCCATTGACAATGGAAAAAATGACAACTTACTGACCATTTTCACAATAGTCTTTTACATTTGTCTTTTCTAACAATAACTTTTTACACACAATGATTACCCGTAACTGCAGTCAAACACATTCACACCTTATTATAAATGATAATTATTGAAGCAGTTTCAATAATCTTGTCATAAGACAATTGTCATATTGAGAAAAATTGTACTTCATGTTTTCACAATGCTTTGTCAGCTGTCCTCACCTCCAAATGTCATTCAGACTAAATGTGCGGAGCAGTGCACCCAACAATGAGACATAAATTAATATCTCTCTCATGACAATTGCTTGAAATCGTCATGAGAGAAATATTAATTCATGTCTTGAGGATGTTGTGTTTACTGCTCCACAGATTTGAACGTATAATGCTAGGTACTGTACGCAAATAAACTGATTGTTGTTCACAGCAGTACAGTTTGGCAATGTTTATTTTGTTTGCCTGCTCTCTGCTGTCACACATGCACAGTTCTCATCCCTCAATGTCTCCCTATCACTCCGCCGCAATGTGCGGAAACGCCATCCTACATGATGCGGGCTATAGCTGCTCCGAAGGAGAATGGATCTTATTGGCTACCAGTAGTTAATGAAGGGGGATGTGTAGAGTGGCCGAAAAGTGAGCCGCCTTCGTACATGACACGGAGGTGTGTCTCTGCAACTGGATAATCATTCTGCTTGCTGTGGTGAATGTACGACCTAATATTCCAGTTTTGGCTCAATAACGCAATAGGTGCTGGATGTACACTGTTGCTTTTAAGCCTAAATAGTATTCATAGAGTAAAATTAATCCTGAAGGCATTTTACTAATATAGATGTTAGCGAAAAAAACTGGCCAGGTTGGAGTAGGACTCGCATTCGTAGGATTCTGTAGAAATTTGTTTATCTGTATAGATAGTTCATCCATCCTGGGACTCAAGAATCTCGATGATTTTTGCTTGTTATTGACATTGATACTGGCAAGATTCTGGTCCTGGGAATTCCAGACTTTTGAGGATCTTTTAAGTTCAAGTTTGATTCAAATGACAGACGAGAAAAGAAATATTTCTTTCTGTGATATAATTACAAATTCAAAGTTTTCCAATTTTTTCCTTTACTTTATGAAACGTCCCCTTTGAACAATTATACAGGACTGTGCTTAAACTGACACACAATATTTTGTTAGCGCAACGCAATCTGACTTTCAATAATCCCTACAAAAGAATGGGCCCTGACTAACAGTAAACTATACCTTTCACAAATCACTTACCTCACAAAAATCTTCGCTACTCAAGCTACTGCAATACAGCGAGCGCTACTACTGCCAGCTAAATAAAAGATTCAAACTACTGAAGGCACTAACTACTGATAGGGATAGTTAGCAAATGAAAGATATTAATAGAGAACGAACAATGTATTTACCTTGATATCATCATATATAAATATAGCAGTTCATGACAAATTTCAAAACTCCGCCATCTCTCTCCCCACATCCACCACTGCTGGCGGCTCACCTCCAACTGCGCAACGCTACGCGCTGTTCACAGCCAGCTGCCTAACACTACAATGGCGAGTATTACAACAATGCAAAGCAGCCACAGACTGCACACAGCACAGCCAGTGATTTTCATACAGAGGTGGCGTTACCAATAAAAAAACCTAAACAGCCTACTTACAACTTGTCTGTCTAATCTTGCTTCTAGCCAAATTTCATAATTCTAGGACAACGTTTAGGTTTTAATGAGTGAGTTTGCGAGTATCCAAATATATGACATAAATGGGTGTATATTTTAACTTCATTAGCTTAGAAGCTTAGGTTTATTGCAACGCCAAGGACGATATACCTTAGTATGTCACATAAATTTCAGTTCGATGTGCCTACCTATTTCTGATGAAAATGTATCTGAATAGACAGACAGAGAGGCAGACAGTCGGATAACAAATGACAAATTTCTTTTTTCGTATGATATCATTAAAAGTTCACAATATTCGGAATTTTTCTTCAATTGTGCTTTGAAACCTTGCTTCTCGCCAATTTTCATGATCCTAGACAAATGGAAAGTACACCATAGGTTTTAGATGACTGAGTTTTCGAGTATGAAAATATGTGACTTAAATGGCTGTACCTTTTAAGCTAATTGTCTCAGAACTTTAAATTTTTTACGAAGCCAATGGACTATATACCTCAGTAACTGACGTAAACGTCAACTCGATACGTGTAACTGAGAAAAAGTTTTTTTAACAGTCGGACTGATGAACAGACTGACAACAAAGTGCTCCTACGAGGGTTTCATATTTACCGGTTGAGGTACGGAGGCGTAAAAAAAAACAAAAGAAATGAGCAGCAAATAAATAATTTAATGCAATGGTAAAGATGTGAAAAGGATCTCGTAGAACAATGATGTTGTCTACTCCGCGACGTTTTGAATTTCAAGCGGAAGTTTATTTTAAATAAATACACAACTCTGTGTGAATTCTGGCCTAACATCAGACCAACAAAATTCAAATCAGTAAAGCAAATATAGTTACGAAATTCTAGAAAGATGTTTGCAGGCGGTGGAAAGAGCAGAATAAGAAGAACCACTAGTAAAATCCTAAAAGTTCAACATCGCGAAATTTTAATAGTATTCACAGCGAAATCTAAAGTTCTTAAGTAACATGACTATCACAACTAACATAGAACAAGTTCGTCACACAATTAAAATAAAAAAATTATGCAACAGTTGTGAACACATTTTGTTTGGCACTGGAATTACTACACTGTTCTTGAAGTCTGAGGGTATGTCGCCTGTCTTTTATATCTTGCATTTCATTTGGAATAGCTTTGTCGTGGCTGGTTTCCCTATGGACATAAATAATTCTACATGAATGTGGTCAACTCTAGGGACCTTGTTATGACTTAACTATTTTGGTGCTCTCCAAAATTCTTCTCGAAGTATCTTACCTCCTGTCTCATATTTCTTTACTACTTCTCCATTTCTGTAATACTGCCTTCAAGTTTATTTCCCTTGTATAGCCCCTCTATATATTCCTTCTATCTTTCAGCTTTTTCAGCTTTCCTTTGTTTGCTAATTGCTCGCTCTCCAGCTGGCTGTTGATATTCGTAGAACTGTTTCTCTATCCTGCAATAGGTGGTAATCATTTTGTCCCTAGTTATACATGCTTCTGCAGTCTTGCATTTGTCGTCTAGTCAAAACTGCTTAGTCGTTTTGCTCTTTCCGGCAATCTCATTTTTTTAGCTGTCAGTATTTTCTGTCGTCTGGATCATTTGCTGCAGTTCTATATTTTCTCCTTCCGTTAATTAGATTCAACACATTGCATGTTATCCAATGATATCTACTGAACGTTTTCTTTCTTTGATTCTTTAGTGTATTCATCATTTCATCTCGAAACTCCTTCTTGTTCCACATCTCAAACTATATTTAGCTGTAAATCGTCAACAGTAAAAATATATAGTTTAATAGTCAACCACGATGCTACTGCGCCTGAGAGTGAGGGCGCTTCGAATGGTTTATAATGAGTTCATTCGTAAACGGGGTTGACAGCATAAGCACGCACTTCTGACCTGAAAGCATTGACAGTGCGATGCGTTTTCCTTTGTCACCACTGTACCTGTTTATTGCAATGTCAACACTTGTTTCCGATAACGGCCTAGTGTTGTAATATCGTGGTTGAGCAGCATGGAGGTAGAATAAGGGGAGATGGCGCTACAGACTTACACTGTACCTTGTTTTGAAGCCAGTAGGCAGGGCCTGCCGCCATCTTGGACCCCCAAAACATTAGCAGACGAGTGTCTATAATTGCTTCTTCTTCGTTATTTCTGTCGTGTGCACGCGATATTTGTTTTATATAGTTAATGTTACACTGTTTTAGTGAACAACACAGCATAAGGAATGCAATTTCAAACGTTTTTCTGGTCTTAAATGCGTATTCGATACAGTAATACGACATGAAAATATGACGCTTCTGGCCTCAGTACTGTAATTCCTTTTTGATTACACACTTCGAAAAACCGAGAAGAGAAGTATATCCTATGAAAAGCGTGCTTTCGTAATCCATTTCTATTCACTTTCATTGTGTTTCTGTCGATAATTGATAATGCCAGAACTCCAAAAGCAATGAATGATAGTTTAGAGGCAACGATTTGTATTCGTTGCATTTTCAAGTCGAATGCAAATTTTAAATGTTCAGATTTGCAAGAAACTTACCTATTTCCTTTGGTGTCCCATAGATGTATGCAGGGATAATATAAACAAGCCAGCTGTGATGTCAACAAAGTGAAAGATTCGTTAAATTACGAAGGAAAATAATGGAATTTAAGATTGTCAGGCCCATTGTAGTTTACACATCTGCTTTGTTTTTAAATTGTACCTACCAAGTGACATTCAGTGCGGCATATAACAGCAATTTACAGGGTAACACGACAACATGGTGATTAATGTAATGATCTAAGTAGCCTGAAACTTTGCTTTAACAAATACGTAACCCTTTAAGTACTTACAATTTAACCACTGTAACAGGTGTTCCACACATTTTACTGATGATTTAATTAACTACATGTAGTTACATTACTTTTATATTAAGTTATTGCATTTTAAAACAATAGTCCCCATTTCCAGGATATTTCTTGCCAGGACTTTTCAGTTACTTAGGAATAACCAAACAATGAAAACCAAGTGTACTGCTCATCTCCAGAGAGCTCTTCACGTTGGATTGATAGGAAATCTAACGTCAAATCACAGGAAAAAAAACCATAATGCAAAACTTTACAGTGCATCATAATTTCAAGCATATATAAGGAAATAGCGCTTCAGTAAGTCCAATTACGAAAGAAGTGTGGTTTGTTTAAACTTTAGACTGCAATCAGAACTATTAGTACACCCGTAAGCAACGCAAGCCGGCATTTTTTATCAAAACACTTCACGACTACATGGAAACAAACCACCAGAAGGGAATGGTTTGGGGTAGGTAACATGGCGAATCTTCACTTGGGTCGACTTCAAGTTTGTGACATCATGACAACTCCTCTTATTTTTACCTCCATGTTGAGCAGTATGCAAGGTAACTCTTAGGGCTATTTATAAAAAATCGATGTGTCGATGTGTTTACAGAACATATTGATGTACACTTAAGCGATGTCCTTCCAACTGATATATCGATATCGACATTGCGATATCAGGTGACGATATTTTTATTTTGTATAATTTTTTTCACAATTTTCGATAAACTTTTGAAGTAAGTCTTTTAAAACTGTAGCAGAACATAATTTTACTTTCACTGTGTGAAGGAGTCCTACTACTTTTTAAGTTTTCATCACGTCCAGTTTTTCTCCTTGACTGTGTGAAGCAAGTACAGATGGCACAAGAAGAAGTCCGATTGCATTGCGGTGTGGCGGAGTGAATGGAATAACAAAATATCCGATGTGAAGAAATAACTCACAAGTTGTGTGAAAACACAATTTTTAACGCAACTAGTGTGCTATATTCTTCACATCGGTATTCTTTAAAAACAGCTGCTGTAACTGATGAACAAAAATTTAAATGACAATATTGGTCTTTGCGATGGGTGGAGACATGTGAGGGGAAATGCTGACGTGATAGCGCTCGTCGCTACCAACAGAAACTGCAACGCTTAACTTAACCACGCAATTTTGACACTACAACTGCTAGGTCGCTAACCCTTGCAGAAATGAAAAAATGGGGAAGTCGACATGAGGTGTTGCAGACAAATCCGATATGTGACGAAGCCGAATGGGTGACCCACTGACATCTTTTATTGTGCCCCTTACCAGGAGTTAACATTGTAAGCAAAGTGGTTATCACCAAACGTGATTGTGCATCGTTTTCCTTTCAGTTCTTGCTATAAGGGGGACAAGCAACCTACTAGCTTGTTCATATACAGAATATCTAGTAATAAAGAAATACCTAAATATATAGCTCTAAAACTGGCAGTATATTTATAATATGCAGCCCATACTTTTTTTTTGGCCGATAAGTCTATATTTTTTCCGTCGATATATCGGAACTATTTTTGATATATCGTTGGCCGAAAATCATTTTTTTACATATCTGATATTTTTAAAAATATCAACTGTCCCATTTGTTATTTCTAGAAACAATTTATAATACCAGATTTCCAGGTTTTACATCTATGCAATTTTGTCATATCATGAGATGATGGAAACTGTGGCTGTTGTTTGAAGACAAATGTTGATGGTGTTAGGACAGCAACCAGCTGCAAATTTACTTTCAGTTCCTTTATTCAAAGGGTGCGGTCCCGGTTTGGAATCGTTGTGATTCATCCTCAGACCGTTTACACGCTTTCTTTATGACATGTGGTGTGTTTTTTACAGATTAATTGTCCTAAAATATAAATAATACATAATTATAAACACGCCACACACAGATGGTTGCGTTACAGATTTTCGTTGCATGTGACTTACGTGAAACGTTAGTTTGGAGTGTTTGTTTTCATAATATTCGTCCAACAGATGTGAATACATTCCCACTGCATTCTTATTGTTGCACATGAAAATTGTTCTCACTGAACACTTCAGATCTGTCACTGAGAAGGTTTCTACCATGCACATTTTTTGATACAAACAAAGAGCTTACAAATGTATGGGTATCAAAAATGCTATGATATATCGTAACATTTGACAATGATGTCCTATGTTTCGAAAGGATCATATATTCATTTACGCAACTGTAATGCCTTTTACATTAGTACAGGGACATTAAATTTTTGAGTTGATATTGTTAAATTGATTATAAAATTATTTTTTAATATATATATATATATATATATATATATATATATATATATATATATAATATAGTACTGAACAAGTAAAATAGTATATTATTTAATTACATCTAGCATCATCAGAATTATAGTAAAATAAATTTGTTACTTGATCTGCAGATAGGCATACTAATATTATTTGTTTTGGAGGTTGGAAAATAATTTTTGGAAATTTTTCAGGAAAGGGGTGTTAGCTAACTCTGTTTGTTCATTAAGGAAATAGTTTGCGGTGGTGTTTTTGTGTGTGTTTATTTCTATTTCTTCTCATATATTCATAGTGGTTCGTTTTTCTGCTAGATGTAAAATTTTTAAGTTGTCCTCACTGTTTCCCACTGAATGGTTTTCTTCAGCAATATGGGCTGCAAATGCTGATTTGATCAAATTACCAAGTCTTAAAGCGTCAATATCTTCTTTGTATATAATTTCAAAACTTCTATCTGTCTGTCCAATGTAGAATTTTGGCATGTATCGCATTTGAGTTTGTATATTCCTGATTTACGGTAGGGACTCTTTGAGGTATTTACATCATAGAATACTTTTTGTTGTAATTTATTATTTGTTGAAAAGTTGATTGTGATATTTTCTTTATAAATAAGTTTGCTATTTGGTATGGAAGTGGGCCTGTGCATGGGAGAGTAGCATATTTAGGTTTGGCTTCTGTGGCACACTGATTTGACTTGAAGTGACTGCTGTGAAGTGGATCTGTGGTTTTTGTCTGCATTTTTCTGTGGAGTTTTTCTATTATTGTGGGTTTATATCCATTATTATGAGCAACTGTTTTAATTATATTGATTTCATTTTGTTGGTCTGTGTCACTCATTGGTACTCTTTTAATTTGGTGTAGCATCGTTCTGAAATATGACATTTTTGGTTGGCGGTGGTGGCAAGATGAGTTGTCAATACTGACATCTGTGGTGGTAGGTTTTCTGTAAATACTAAATTGATGTTTATTGTTACTATTTAAAATTTTCAGGTCAAGAAAGTTTCGTGTTCAACTGTGAATTTAATATTTTTGTGCATTTTGCTTAGATCTGCTGCTAATGTATCTATTTCATTGCTTGTACCATCAAAAAAGAAAGATTGTATCATCAACATATCTTCTGTAGTAGATTATTTTGTTTGAGATGTGCTGGTTGGTTGAGAAGAATTTTTGTTCTATATGGTTGATGTAAATGTCAGCCAATATCCCAGTTTTACATCTACTTTCGTAAACATTTCAGAACCTGCTATGCTTCACCACATTCTCAGGATGATCACTAGATTTCACTGATGATTAACTGCTGGAATTCGATTAGTCAGAGTAGAAAAAAGGATGTGTTTCAGAAGCCATAATCTCTAAATCATTTTTTCCCCTTTTTTCCTTGCAAGCACTATATCTAAAGAATAACACCAACATTAGTCGACTGCTCTACCACATCTTCATTAGACTGAGTGCACACTCATAACAACAAATTATGAAATTTGATATTATGGAGGGTGAATGAGAAAATTAAATCATTTAACACTATGTCAGATATGAGTAATCATCTGCCATTAGTATGCAATGTTGCTCAAGTTGAATTGGTGTGTAGAAATGGGACTCAGCACTGGGAAATTCCTGAATGTGCTTCATATATCGTGCTATTTTATGAAACTATAGGAAAATATTTCAGATTGGTCGCTAACTGGAGTTTTAGTTAGAATACTGGAATTCTTACATTACTTCCCATACTCATAAGGTATTGCTATTAACCATGTCTACTATGTTAGGAAATGCACCAAGGTAAATAGTACTGAAAGAGATAAAGTATTTGGGCACAAATGTGTATGTTGTATTGACAATAAACTAACACTACATTGTGATGTACTTCTTGTACTTACAGTACACATGTTACATCTAATGCACCACAATTAACTGCAAAAATGCTATTTGGAAAAAAGGTTACTTTCTCACTTGTGTTAAGTAGCTACTATTTTTCTTCTACTACTAGGGTAATATTTTCATGACTCCATTGTATTTACCAAAAATTAAGAGTTGTCTGCATTTGCAACACTAGTGAACTATTTATGTTACCACCGGTTAAGACACCAACAGGAGTCTTCAGTCCTCCAATATACTTCATCAGATTCTTTTGAGACATGTGTATTGCCAGATAAAGTGAGTTACACAATAATTGTGTTTGGCAAAGTAATTGCTAAAACATTGTAGCAAACACGGATTCCTCCTTTAAAAATATGTTTTGCCGCATTCAAATATATTGTAGAGGCAGTGGGGTAGAAATATTTTTAATTTCCATTTCAATTTGTAGAATTCCTATTTTCTCATTTCAATCTGCTGACCCTGTATAATACCACACTAGAATATAGAATCCCACCCTGAGGTCTAGACGAACAGACGAAGTCGAATTAAAGTTTTTATATGGTTCATACTGAGAGTGTGTACATAACAGCTTGCAGCAGATATTTTTTGTTAACAACAAAGATAATAAAAGTTGTGGTCTGACAGTTGCTACTGTTGGCATTGTAAATTGCCCCGTGAATTCGAGCAGTTTGGTTTACATGGTATCTGTACTGTTCAAACAGTTACATTCGATAATTAATTTTGACGACCAGACAATTACTTGGTTACCGTTCTCAACGATTACACGCGGGGGGGGGATTACGCCATGGAGGCAATTGGCTAGTCCGTCGCCCCTCTATAGAAAGTGACAAGCCCTCAGGAGGAGAACCAAGGATGACCCATGAAACTCTGCACGGCCATGAGCTATACAGGTAACCTTCAGGCGACCTTGTGGCTATCGAAATGACAAGTGCTGATAACGCAAGTGGCATCATACATAAATAACACCATCAACAAACTTTTAATCCCAAATCGATTACAAAATCGATAATGTTCATACCATTCGCTATTTAGATCTCCAAAGTGTCTTTAACGACTTGCCGGCCGAAGTGGCCGTGCGGTTAAAGGCGCTGCAGTCTGGAACCGCAAGACCGCTACGGTCGCAGGTTCGAATCCTGCCTCGGGTATGGATGTTTGTGATGTCCTTAGGTTAGTTAGGTTTAACTAGTTCTAAGTTCTAGGGGACTAATGACCTCAGCAGTTGAGTCCCATAGTGCTCCGAGCCATTTGTACCATTTTAATGACTTACGAGATGTGAGTTGAAAGAGTGAGAGAATTTCGATGAACAGTAGTAAAGTTCCAGAATGAGATTTTCACTCTGCAGCGGAGTGTGCGCTGATACGAAACTTCCTGGCAGATCAAATCTGTGTGACGGACCGAGACTCGAACTCCCGAATTCGAGTCTCGGTCCGGCACACAGTTTTGATCTGCTAGGAAGTTTCATATGTGCGCACACTCCGCTACAGAGTGAAAATCTCATTCTGGAAACATCCCCCAGGCTGTGGCTAAACCATGTCTCTTCAATATCCTTTTTTCCAGGAGTGCTAGTTCTACAAGGTATGCAAGAGGGCTTCTGTGGAGTTGGAAAGTAGGAGACGAGGTACCGGCGGAATTAAAGCAGTGACGACGGGCTCGTGAGTCGTGCTTAGGTAGCTCAGTTGGTAGAGCACTTGCCCGCGAAAGGCAAATTACCGAGTTCGAGTCTCGGTCCGGCACACAGTTTTGATCTGCCAGGAAGTTTCAACAGTGAAGTCCCTTTAGCCGGGAAGAGCAGCTGGAACCGAACTCTACACACTACTTCAATACATGAAAACCTATGCGAGTGAACTTCTACAGTATGATGGGTTAAGATCTAGTCCATGACTCTTAAAATTTATTAAGTTATTTTAGGATCAGTCTGAGCATTTGGCATTTGATATAATCCGACCAATCTACTGCTTAAGGACTTCAAATTGGTGTCACATATTTGGCTAGCATTGTGTGTAATTGTACAGTTAATGAACAAATTCCCAGTATTTAGTCAAACTGTTTGTGGTACACCCCCCCCCCCCCCCCCCCCCCTCTCCTCTCTGTGTTTACAAGTTGTGGACTGTTACTTGAAGAGCAGATCCAGTGAACCAAGTACATTAACTTTCATAGTATACGGATCTCCTAGTAAGAAGGGGACAAAATGTAAGGGTCTGCGATTTACCTTTACGACAGCACAGACGACCCATCGCTTTTGAGTTGGGGATCACATGATAGCCCAGCAGTGTAAAGGTTGCGCTTACGAGGTGTAGTTACGCTTGCAATTCTAATATATTTGACGAGGTCTTCTCAGAACTTATAATTATTCATACTTCTCGACTTTGTTGAACAAATGCTTAATTTATTTACAGTATACCGGAATACAATGTAGAAACGACCATAACTATTTATTTCTCTTTCTACTAGGTGACTCATATTTCTTCCGAGTTTCATAATATGAGAGCCCGTGTGATTAAGTTTGCTGTGAACTAGCTGAAAACACGTTCTGCTTTCACCTGTGGTGTGTCTGGTGAGGTTATGTTTAAGCTCTTCATTGGTACATTGATATCCTTACGTTATTAGAAAACATTACAACTTTCGGAGTGGCCTTTAAAGTCACTGAAAGGTTGCTTAAGCGCTTTAGGAACTGGAGAGACTCACAGTTGAATCTGTCGGATTGCATACTTTATGCCAAATGCGAATGTTCCACTAATTCCTAGGATCGATGTACTAGTGCACGTTACTCGGTTGGATTTCACATGAACGATGTGGATATTCCGTAGAATAATAAAGTATCTTGCTCAGTTACTGTGTAAGTTTGATAATGTATCTGATCTCACAAAGTCTCTGTTCAGAAAATCAGTCCTTTCTCTTCGCGATTCTCTTACGCTTTGTATAACAGCAGTTACGTGGCTAAGAGGACTGAACGTTGTACAAATCACTGGGGTGTTGTGGATGAGTATTTGAACGAGCGACCAACATGAAATATCTTGCAAATCTTGCTGCATATTTTCTTGTAACGAATCAGCGCAACCGCCAGTTTTATTCTCGTATTCTCCGCGTTAGTTAGCGCCAAAAGTGCACTATGTCTAGATGTCACTGTATGAAAGACTTCAGATAAATCTTAAATTTGACTCAACATGTTGTAATGTAGCAGCCAGGTTTATTCGAAAACTGTACATTACCTCTCTTGCAACGTCACCAAATACTGATTAAGAACACCAGAAGTTCACCGGTGCAATTGGTCAAGTGTTCGATTTAATCAACGATTTAGCGTTATTCGACCACAAAGGTTCGAGTCTGATGTCGAACTATTGATGTCAAGAAGGCACGGTGAATTAAAGTAAGTATTACAATAGAGGCAGCCGGCCGTTGTCACCGAACGGTTCTAGGCGCTTCAGTCTGGAACCGCGCGACCGCGACGGTCGCAGGATCGAATCCTGCCTCGGACATGGATGTATGTGATGTCCTTAGGGTAGCTAGGTTTAAGTAGTTCTAAGTTCTAGGGGACTAATGACCTCAGCAGTTGAGTCCCATAGTGCTCAGAGCCATTTGAACCATTTTGTTAAGTCCCATAGAGCTCAGAGCCATTTGAACCAATAGAGGCACGAACATGTTATCTAATTCGCCCTGTTTAGCATTAACAGAGACCAAGTTTCGCAGCTCTTTTGCTTTCGAACTTGTCACGGATCGCAGGTGTGTAGTATTGACAACAACAAAAAATCATCCCAGAAAGCCTCGGTAGCAGTACTCACCTAAAACGCAGATCGATCCAAGTTCTATCTCCTGTTTAAAGCCACATGTCAGTCGTAATCAACATGGCCAGTCTTGTCAGTTACTGCGTATTTGACACTTCAGTGTAATCTTTATTAATTCATTACGCCGGTATCTGAGGCCAGTGTTGTTCTGCAGACAGATGATAATAGCAGATTTCAGAAGAGGAAACATGTGATACGAAGGAAGGGAGATACGAGTTTTAATAACTCGCGGACAGCAAGGTCATTGCAGATAAAACCATCAGATCACACAGGGAAAGATGGAGTAAAGAATCGCGGTCGTAGCCTAATTGAAGAAACCAGTAATGTAACCTGCAGTAATGTAACATTCCGGATGGCAGAATGGGAATTTCAATTCTGCCCTCCTCTACTCATTATCTGTAGCACCCCTTCACTCAGAGGGTGACAGGAGTCTGAGAGTAAGCAAACGAAGGTATACGTGTAGCAGTGATAAAAGGTTTGGGTATAATCTGCAGCTTATTATTGTTTATGCATTGTCTTGTTTTTCGTTTTCAGGTCCTACACTGGAACAAACAAAGCCATTTAATGGTAGTAATTTGTTTCTGTTAATAGCAGCTACATTATTACGTTTAAAATGTAGCACATTTGACAGTAAAGCACAGAAATAAAGGCTAAGAGAATCTGCAGTGTGTTTTATTAAAAGTGTTACCAAAATTCAGATAGGAAGTAATATCAGAAAATGTTAGGTATCGAAATAATTGACCCCTGGATACAAAATCAGCTAAATTCTCTCAACAGAGGAAAGGTGACTGGACATAATGGGACAGCTATCAAAATCTACAAAGAGTATGTGAAAGGACTTGCTTTACTTCTAGCAGTAGTTGCCGTAGGTCGCTGGATAAACATTCCTAATGGTTGGAAAATGCGCAGTTCATCCCTGATTTCAAGAATGGTCGTTGAACAGATGCACACAACAGTAAGAATCGACATGGAGACTGCAACTCTCACTTCCCTTTTTCGTATGCGGACGTAGTACTGGATGTGGCGTAACTGGTGTTCATTCTGTCACCGTATAAGACAAATGTTGTCTTCACACATCTGTGCGTTTATGGGGTCCATGACTAGCTTGCAATGTTTCATTCCTACGAACAAGGACCGGAAAAGGGAAATACAATGGCACATGTTGGCACTACTGTGTCTGCTCACCTCGGGACAGCGTGTGTGTAGTGAGCAACACCGCACTTCGAAGCGTTCCGAGAAATCCAGATAGGTACACTCAAGTGCCGCAGCTCTTTTATTTAACTGGCACTCTTTTAGTTTACGAGCAAGATTATGTGACACAGCTGAAAATGAGACTATATCACAGAGGGAGATAAAACCTGAGTTGGTTTAAAGAAGCAGATAAGAGTCTAAAGTCACATAACGATCGACATTAACACGTACACTGGAGGGGGTGGGAGGCGGGTGGGAGAGGGACACCTGGTTTGATGTAACGTATTATCATATCGAATTTCGTCGTCGTGTTGTAACATAAATGACCAAAGATTTTGCCTCATCATCCGTTCTGAATAGATAAAGGAAAGGAGACACGAGGACAGGTATTACGTAAGTTACTAGACAATCTGAAACACAAGAGCAATGTGTCAGTATAGTCATGGTAGTTCAGCGTTCATGAAATAATATATTTTTTGAAGTTAACTTTGACAGCTGCGTCGCTGCTAAACTTTTAAACTGCTAAAATTTCTTTAAACTGCTCGGATAGGAGAGAATGGTGGAAAGTGAAATGTATTATGATTATAAACTGAGCAGCTATACGAAGCACTGAAGGAAGATAGGCTCTTCTTTTGCAAAATATGATACACCTCTATCGATAGGACGTATTACTATTCAGCAAGTGTTGGTTCAATACTTTTCGAGAAGATACAGCTAAAATATCTGCTTCACATCACAAGTAAGTTCTCAGTTATCATCTTAGGATAAAGCTTGAATTCCAGTGTTTGTTTTACAACTTTTTCAGCGTCTAACCACTGTGCAGAAATACGACGGTAACAGTGTAAAATACCCAGTGGTGGTAACATGTCCCTCTGAGTTACAAAAGCAAGGACTTCATGTTTTGGGAGAATAGAGAAAACTACATTTGCTTGTTCAGGGCATAATCGTGCCAGTTTCTCAACGTGTTTCGGCCTGCCCCCCCCCCCCCCCCCCCCGGTCGGCGGTTCGAGTCCTCCCTCGGGCATGGTTGTGTGTGGTGTGTGTTGTCCATACCGTAAGTTAGATCAAGTAGTGTGTAGGCTTAGGGACCGATGACCTCACCAGTTTGACCCCATAAGATCTTACCCCAAATTTCCAATTTCTCAACGTGTTTATTTCGCAAGACCAATGATGTGGGAATAATCTCGTGTCATTGCTGTAGGAGCTACCAATCTCGACAACAGTGGCCATTGTGGTGGAATTAGGCAATAACCGTGTTGCATGATTTCAGAATCTAATATTTCGTATGTGAAGACCTGACTTTCATTATGCTCCTACGATACAGCTCTGAACGAGTAGAAATAACAGTACAGGACTGAGAATGAGAGTAATGTACTTCTTTCTCGCCATTTGCCTTTCCTAAGAAGTTACACGTGTTGATGTACGACAATTTTCAAATCAGTCAGTGATGAAACCCAGTTAGCTGATAAGATAACGACATTGAGTATAACACTCATGTATTTTACGAGAGGCCTGTAAATTTCTGTGGCAGATCAGTTTATGAGAAATTAATATCTCGTGCATGGTAGCTTATTCGCGCAGTTGTGCAATCCGTTAAAATTAGGATTGTTATTATTAGTTTCAACCTGTTATCGATTTACAACGACGTGAAATTTAACAAAATCTAAAATCTAATACGTTACTTAAATATTTGAATATAGTAACACAAATTTGCTGTCATAAATGTGTGTAATTACGATGAATACCTAATAAACTAATCACATCATCTATCAAATTACTATGCAGTCGTATTTACATACACAGTTATCTTCCACTTAATCCACTTTACTTACATCACTTTATACTCATTACTACTCTTCCTTCATAAGGCTCACTTCTCCCAGTTGGTGAGCTGTGATAGTACTGAACAGAAAAAAAACAGAAGAAAACTGTAGTAGAAATAACCATAACTAATACCAAACTAGCTATCCCCCATGGCTTCGCATGGGTAGCAAAAAAATGGCTGAAAAGGCTCTGAGCAGTATGGGGCTTAACATCTGAGGTCATCAGTCCCCTAAACTTAGAACTACTTAAACCTAACTAACCTAAAGACATCACACACATCCATGCCCGAGGCAGGATTCGAACCCGCGACCGAAGCGGTCGCGCGGTTCTAGACTGAAGCACCTAGAACCGCTCGGCCACCACGGCCGGCCATGGGTAGCACTAAATATCTATGGCTGGAAGACTTGTAAATCATATACACAAACTTTTCTCGTCAATCAATCTCTATATTAGTAAAAACTGTATCAAAATCCGTACAGTGATAGTGATAGATATGACATTCTGGTCAAACCTTGCTGCTCTCTGGAGTTGCGGCTGCTATTTACTTCTTTTCCCACCAGATACCATCTCCTTTGTAGCTAACCAGCTATATATATATATATAGGACACTCATCGTTATTCTACACATAAACCTTCCTGGTGGATCAGTCAGTCTACCTTACGGTGTAATCCGTTTCGAAATCCCAACAATTGTTCCTTAGATTAGTTCTCACATAAAAAAAAAAACGCGGATGGCAGTCGAGGTCAGAACAGTGTTCTGCGTAGTTGTGAGTGCGTTATGTCGGAGCCATACAAGACTTTATCCAATACACTAAGAAATTTGTCATGAATCAAATCCAAAATGTTTTGTGACTTTCATTTGCACTGACACACTGACAGAAGTCATTACGAGCACTAATGAAAAGTGAGAGATCATCACGCTCTAGTGTACACAACACACTTAAACATCTGTAATTACTGGTTAACTGAACGTAATCTTGCATGTGGCATCAACAGTTTACTGCAGGAATACAGTCTGGTACATCTATTGAAAGGAATGAGAATTTACTTTTTTGTATTATTTATTCGAATAAGAAATTTAGCGGCGCAGGGTAGCCGCGCAGTCTTGGGCACTTCGTCACGGATCGCGCGGCTCCCCACGTCAGAGGTTCGAGTCCTCCCTCGTACATGGGTGTGTGTGTTGTCCTTAGCGTAAGTTAGTTTAAGTTAGGTTTAGTACTGTGTAAGCTTAGGGACCGATGAGCTCAGCAGTTTGGTCCCACAGAACTTGCCAAAAATTTCCAAATTTCCAATAACAGATTTAGATTTATCAATAAGGGACGCACATGTCCGGTATCATGAATAGTTTATGGATAAAACTGTCTAGATCACTAAATAAAATGTCTTTATTTATTATTACATTTCGGTATCTGGAACACAAAATGGTTCAAATGGCTCTGAGCATTATGGGACTTAACATCTGTGATCATCAGTCCCCTAGAACATAGAACTACTTAAACCTAACTAACGTAAGGACATCACACACATCCATGCCTGAACCAGGGTTCGAACCTGCGACCGTAGCGGTCACGCGGTTCCAGACTGAAGCGCCTAGAACCGCACGGCCACACCGGCCGGCTATCTGGAACACAGATGTGGTCGTAAATGCGAAATCAAGTCGTCCTCATAGGTATATATATGGCTTCTCCATGTCTATGAGACACAGAATCTTGAAGTAATCTTTGGACGACGACAAAACTGAGAAAGAATTTCGGACAATTATGCAAGTAAGTAGTGGAAATGGGTACAGAAATAGTGATATCATCAAGGTGCCAGAGACTAAGGCCAATTGTTGGCCTCAGTCCCTGGCATGATGTACATGCAACTTACGCAAATATTTTATCCTGTGACTCCTGTTACGTTGACAAGAGCCCCTATCTGTGGGCATTCACTACTGAGCATTCATTCGAAAATACACTAAATGTAATCTGGCTGCTATCTAAAGCCATGGATTTGCTTGTTTTGATAATATTATGTATGACAAGATCCGCTCGGCTTCAGATAATCTAATGTACCATCACTCCTTCTGAAGAAGACATGTTTAGAAATATCGAAACCTAGGCCAAGAGCTAGAAAACCTTTGTTTTACAACTGGATGGTTTATTTTTTCACCTCTTCTTACATAAACACTACTTCAGTGAAGGCAGCGAGTGAATTTATAGTTAATTTCGTCGTTCTCCAAATATTCAGTACTTGTTACTCACCCTTTACTATCACCCAGAAATAATGACCAGAATGAATCCACATTCAGAGTAAGTACAAAACAGCAATGACAGGCTTCATAGAGATGGCACACACATAGCCTCACTATCATCCTCTTGTGTGGCTGTAAAATGTTAGCATTACACAAAACTCAATCAATGAAGAACAATCAAAAGAGGCGAGAATTTCCACTCCAGCGTTAAAGAATGAATTATCAGCAAAACTGATTTCTGTAACGGCACAAAACAAGTCAACAGCTCGTTGCCATAATCATACCATTTGCCATAACCCACTGATGAAGCCTTATGTCACAATACCCACAAAGGAGCCACAGCACGGCTGTCCGGTCAATAACTCATGAAGTTGCTGTAACCTAGAATGCTTTTGCGATGCTGCAGTAAGTGACATACATGACATCTGTGGTGACCACTGAACAAAACCCGACCCTGTCACTTACGAATATAAATACTGGCTGCCAAGTCACATGGGACTCGTATCAACAAGTTACCAAATTGGCAGTTCATCGTGTCAGTATACCCTGTAGTGCGGGTTTCTGGAGTGAGGCCATTGTTACAGAACCGTCAACCTGACAGGGTCACTTGCCAGGGAGGGGGAGGAGGGGGGCAGCTGACATACTACAAGGCTGAGGGTTGAAATGAGGCTCTACTTGCCACCAACCCATGGGTGTGCGCCAACGCCAGATGCCACCAGCCAGATATGAAGGCTGGGGTTTGCACCCCAGATCTATTCTTCCATGCCTCACCACGGTTGGGCAGGGCCCCCAGTCGCATTGTTAGCAGTATAGCTAGGCCAGATTACTGTGGCAAAGCCTGACGCTGTGCAGATGACACTGCCCAGGAATGTGTACACCACAAGGTTGTTCCTCTCATGAGCTGCAGTTGGAGCACCATCCAAAGGCGTCTTCATGGTTATACACTAGGCAACATGGTTTATAAGTTTGACATCCGTCATCATGCTCCCACCTGATGTGAATACAAGTCTAACTGTAATAAAGTATGGGGAAATAAATCAATGTTTCAACTGTATTCGAACTACTCATGACTTACCCTGCCCACCTACCTCAACTAGAGAAATCTCTCATCCAGAAAATGATATCAGAAGTACTGGTAGAGGCTAGGCTGCAATTGTAGCTGATGTCTGCATCGATGAGGGGCAACAATGGAAGTAGAAGACGAGCAGTTGTGCACCAAAGAGATACAAGCTGTGCAGAAATGTCCTATTCCTAGTCCAGAAAAAGAGAAGTATTTCTCTTTAGGGTTGGTTACTTACTATGCGAAATTTGCGGCAAAACTTGCGGAACTACACTATGTGATCAAAAGTATCCGGACACCTGGCTGAGAATAACTTGCAAGTTCGTGGCGCCCTCCATCGGTAATGCTGCAATTCAATATAGTGTTGGCCCACCCTTAGCCTTGATGACAACTTCCACTCTCGAAAGCATACGTTCAATCGGGAGCTGTATGCTTTCTTGGGGAATGCCAGCCCATTCTTCACGGAGTGCTGCACTGAAGAGAGGTATCGATGTCGGTCAGTGAGGCCTGGCACGAAGTCGGCCTTCCAAAGCATCGCAAAGGTGTTCTATAGGATTCAGGTCAGGTCTCTGTGCAGGACAGTCCATTACAGGGATGTTATTGTCATGTAACCACTCCGCCACAGCCCGTGTATTATGAACAGGTGCTCGATCGTTTTGAAAAACGCAATTGCCATCGCTGAATTGCTCTTCAAAAATGGGAAGGAAGAAGGTGCTTTAAACATCACTGTAGGTGTGTGTTGTGATAGTGCAACGCAAAACAACAAGGGGAGCAAGCCCCCTCCATGAAAAACCCGGCCACACCATAACACCACCGCCTCCGAATTTTACTGTTGGCACTAAACACGCTGGCAGATGAGTTCACCGGGCATTCGCCATACCCACACCCTGCCACCGGATCGCCACATTGTGTATCGTGATTCGTCACTCCACACAACGTTTTTCCACTGTTAAATCGTCCAATGTTTACGCTCCTTACACCAAGGGCGGCATCGTTTGACATTTACCGGCGTGATATTTGGCTTATGAGCAGCCGCTCTACCATGAAATCCAAGTTTTCTCACCTCCCGCCTAACTGTCATAGTACTTGCAGTGGATCCTGATGCAGTTTGGAATTCCTTGTGATGGTCTGGATAGATATCTGTTTATTACATATTATGACCCTCTTCAACTGTCGGCGGTTTCTGTCAGTCACCAGATGAGGTAGGCCTGTACACTGTTGTGCTGTACGTGTCCCTTCAAGTTTGCACTTCAGTATCACATCGGAAACAGTGGACCTAGGGATGTTTAGGAATGTGTAAATTTCGCGTACAGACGTATGACACAAGTGACACCCAATCACCTGACCATGTTCGAAGTCCGTGAGTTCTGCGGAGCGCCCCATTCTGCTGTTTTACAATATCTAACGACTACTGAGGTCGCTGATATGGAGTACCTGGAAGTAGATGGCAGCACAATGCACGTAATATGAAAAACGTATGTTTTTTGGGGTGTCTGGATACTTTTGATCAGATAGTGTGTAAGGTTTTTGTGAGGAAAGAATAAGGAATTTCTTTCCCCTGTTTAAGGAAAGTGAACTGTTTTCAAAGGTAAGTCACTACTCTAGCACGACTATTGAAATCTGAATCCATCCTGTTGGATCAACACGAAACATGTTGTTTCGATACAGAGTACTTTAAGACAAGAAACCAAATATCGGTAGCGTTAACACCAGGCATAACGTATTTAGTGAATGAATCTGTCTCTAACCAGTCAGTGTATGTCCATTTGTCACCTGTACCCTTCCAACCAATACAGAATAGATAATCAACTGATTTAACATTATTACTTGGAATCAATAACTAGAGTAAAACTTGCACGGGTTTATATAAATTGGACTGTTATGAATACATTGTTATATTCTCTGAAAATTTAGTAAGAGCACTTGGAGAAGTAATACTGGTAATTTTGTTGAATTTTTAATATCTTTTGGAAAAACCAAATATTGAAAAGTTGCAAAATAAAATATTCGTACTTGGGTTAATCTATGGGTTAGACACATAAGGTGATATGTCTGCATAAGCAGAAGAGACTAAAGATCAAAGTCTGAAAACAATTTATTGGACTGTTCAATTAACCAAAACAAATTCTCCAAGTATAACACCAACATAAAACAGTGATCCGACTTTGAATCACAACTACATACAAGAATCATATAGAAAACAATTGAAATAATTTCCTACTAGTCTCCACCAGAGACTTCTCCGATATACCAAGCCTAATCCAGAGATCAGCGAGAAATCCAAGCCGGGCTGCCAGTGCGGCAGCTGTCCACGTCTGCTGGCGGTCGATGCACTGCCGATGTGTGGCCGAGGGCCAGCCTCTATAGCGCTTCGGCGGATGAGTACCTTGGAACTATTTTCTATCACGTGGTTTGACATGTGAAAATAGTTCTGGGATCTGCAGCGACCTCTTCCTTATGTTTATGTGGGCCGGTAGTGGCCCCTGGTGGCCGCTGGTGTCTTTGCTGTTGTTGTTGTTGTGGTCGTTCATCAATATTGCCTGTCAGTTGTGTAGTGCTTCGGTGTGCCTGCGAAGTGGGCAACCCGCGGCTACAGGCTGTCAGTTTGGTTGCTGATACTCTAGGCGCCACGATGTCTGGTGGAGAAGTCCACAGCATAAGGTAACAAATTAAGAGTGATCAACTGTAAATGGTATATCAATCGACTGACGAAATTATAATGAAAAGAAGCGATGACATCAATACAGTGGTCATATCAGTATATCTTCGTACTTTGGAAAGTATGTTCTCCATGACAGCAGGAGAAACACGAAGATAGAACACAAGGAATATCTTAGCCCCAGTAATACCGAGAAAACGTGAGTCAAACATAGAAAAAATTAGGATATCTAAAAGTTGGAGGTCAGTGAAAAGGTGTCTGATATTGTAATAAAAAGACACGTTCGATTCTTTGGCTGCACAAACTACAACTTACTGTAGGATCATATACTATGATTCCAGTAATCCTGACATTCGAAACAAAGAAATATATTGTTTCGAAAGTATAAGGAAGGGTGTAACAGAAATGGTATTAGAAAAAATGTATTAAAGAATGAAAGCATGTTTAGAAATTTGATACAAACGAAAAGAAATAGACAGCTTATAAATAAAGCAAAGGAGAAGAAATGGTTCAAAAGAGTGAATAACAATTGGATGAAATAAATTGGTTAAAAGACGAAAATTAATTAACTGAGCTGTTTTATGTGAAAGAAAAAGAAGAAGTCGAAACTGAAAAATCTGATGACCGATCTACATATAAAAATTCAAATACTGCTTTAAATACTGAAGTTAAAGATTATCGAGGGAGACCACAACCAACTACAAATCTTTTAAGAAAAGTTTTGTTTTATTGTCTCGGCCAGTTTCGGTCCATTATGCTACACTTATTTTGTTACACTGACTGCACCGATATACCGTATGCTATCGTAATCATGGAACAGAAATAAAGAGTTTTAAAAGTATCTGTGAATGCCTGCGATCTCTCTCAAAAATGAATAACATCCATGTTCAACAAAATCTCACAGAAAATAATATTATAAAGTATTTAAATTACTTTTCAGTGACTTAAGAATCTCTTCTAGTGTCTGTAAGGCTTGGCAGTGCTTTTCAGTGTTCTAGTATGTATGCAAATTATTACTTACTTTGTTATCTTGGACGAGATACCATGCCATAATGTTGTCAGTACTGATAATTTGTGAAAAACTGTTACGTTAGCGCTATAGAATGCGCTTAAAACTCTTCAAAGAATTTAGAATTTTAATGTTGGTATGTCTCCTTTGTGTATCTTGTTACACTATCATTTACGAGATACAGTACTTTCGTATTTGTGTGTGTGTGGGTTTTGTTTCTTTGACAGTCACTTATTAATAACCGACTAAATGTTGTCATACCTCAAAATAGCCTTGAAAATTGACGGTGATGGGAGTGTGACTCTACGTTCTGGGGAACGATACGCAATACTTTACCTAGCGATGGCCGAGTATATGTTGTTGACCACTCTGATGTGTTAAGTCCCTCAATCTGATCTTCTTGCTAATGGTTTGTCTGATAGTATAAGAAATGGGGGAACAATCTGTGACTGACTCGTTCATTGTAGCAAAGGAAGTAAGCTTAAGAGTTCAGCGTTGCGGCAGTGCCTGAAGTAATGCGCCATCTCATTTACTGTAGCACCAATAAAGTGACTGAATTTGCATCGTTTCGCAGCCTTGCAGGTCATCCTATACTCTGTGAACTACAGAGAACGATGTACTCTTATGTATGGCGATGTTTGCATGGCATTTCTGTAATCAGGGCGTATGGTATAAATAAAAGAATAAATAGAAAAAAAAATGCGCGGAAAGAAGGTAATTTTACCGTCAAGTCGAGGCCACAGGAGAGGAGGGAGCACTTCCTAAGATGGGGACGGAACTATGTCGTCGCTTGATTAAGGGAAACCACCAGCAGTCGATTTCAGTGGTCTATCAAAGGACAGGAAACATTATAGTATTTGACCACTGTCTCACTAGAATAATAATCCATCGTTTCAAAAACAGCTCGCGTTAAACTGGGAAGTAACATACAAGCTATTACAACTAATAGCAAAGGTATTCGGAAAAGTGTGAATATACATTTGGGACAATGGTTCTCAGTTGTCAGAATAACATTAGGATGTTATTGAATAGTGGTGTTATAGTGTTTACTTTGGCTTCTGTCGTAGTCACAAGCACAGAACATTGGTCGATTTGTCCGATGCTCCACAATTGAAGTTTTGGAAACAGTGGAGAGGTGTGCCGCCGCTGCAGCGTTGCAGAGCGCTTTTATTTTGATGTCTTCAGCCTGTGGAAGAGGTTCGATTTAGCGTAGAATAATGCCTCGCGGAGTTACATATACAAGATGGTATTTTTTCCACCGCGTACAAACTCTAATGCCTGATGGATGAGAGGGTACTGAACAAAAAATGCTAATTAACTTATGTACGGAAATGCATGGTTTCCATGCTAGAGACCATTTATTCAATCGTACATTGTTACTGAGGCAGCGGTCTAATACGCGCTGTACCATGCAGCCACAGTTACAGTATGTGCTGAAAATGGTTTCCATGTGCCTCAACGCATGCGTGTACGCGCCATAGCATGTTCACATCGGCCAGGTTGCATCCGTACAGTGTCAAAGGCAGCATGAATGCATTGCTCCAGTGTCTCCACATCTGGAATGGGCTCTGCATCATGATACTTTTGAGATGGCCCCGTAGCCAGAAATCGCACTGGTTTGAGATCCAATTAACGAGCAGGCCACGTAACTGGATCCCCTCGTACAATTCATCGATCAAGAAAGACACGTTTGAGATGCGTCTGGACGTTAATGGTGAAGTGGGCTGGAACACCATAATGTAGCAGTCACATAGGCATTCGAATCATCAGTGGCACTTCTTCCAGCAGGGGAGGCAAATCACCTGTAAGAAACGCCGATGCTTTCGGACTATTAGGCGACTTGGAAGGATGACTGGTCCCAAAATATGGTTATCAATTATCCCGGCCCACACATTCCGGCTGCACCAATGCTAATGATTCGCTGTCACCATACCATGGTGGTTCTGCGTACTATCCCACAGATGACTGTTATGAAAATTGAAGATACCATTCCGCGTAAAGGTGCCCTCATCTGTGAATAGGACGGATGACACAAATGCCGGAATCGTGGTTGCTTGGTGAAGAAACCAGTGACAAAACTGCTCCCGATGTGGAAAGTCTGTTGCTAGTAAATCTGCACATGCTGTAAGTGAAAATGGTAGTAACAATTATGGAAAATGTTCGACACGGTCGCCTGGCTTACCATGTACTGGCGAGCCAACTGCCTGGAACTGAGACGGCGGTCGCCTTCCAAAGTGTTAATCACATTTTCCCCCAAGTCTGCTGTCCGAACATTTCGGATACGTCCTTCATGATTTGTGCTTGCTGAAATGAAGCTGCATTAGGCAAATGGCGAAACACAGTTGCAAACACTGAATGCAGTGGTTTTGTCGTCTAGGATAGGTCACCTGATGCAATCTTGCCGTCCATTGTCTGTTGCCATTTGCCTTTCTGTTAGTAAACACCATGTCAAGAATCTCTCTATTCCAGCACGGAATCATTGTGTCCAACGCTGTGTGACACCCACTACAAGATGAGTCAGCAACAAAAGGGAATCGGACACAACATTACCAATTACTCTGGCAGGAGAGGGCATTTGGGCATGTCGTATGAGAAACAGTACCAGCCCTTAGGAGGAAACCATGCATACTGTAACTGTGGCTGCATGGTACAGCGCGTATTAGACTGCGGTCTCTGTAACAATGTACCATTGAATTAATGGTCTGAATCATGGAAATTATGCATTTCCGGACACAAGTTCATTAAACCTTTTTTTCCGTATCCTCTCATCGATCAATCCTTAGTGTAGAAAAAGTAACCTTGTGTATGGCTTACGAGAATACAGATAAGAATTGAACGTATTCCAGATTAAATTATACGATTAAGCAGCATCTTAAAAGTGGAGGTTGTAGGAAATAGACGAAAGAAGCAATGCAAACAGTATAAGATGATCCAAGAATGAGAAAAGCAGACGGAAAGAAAAACGTAGGAGACTACTACGAAAGTTGAGGCGAGAGTTTCAGCGAAAGAATAATAAGACTATGAAAGAATTTGCTGAATGTCACAGAACTATTAAGAAATGTTTTCAAGAGCATGTTAAATGCCTAATGAGTATAGGGTAAGAGAAAAAATTGAAGGTAGAGTAGTAAGAGTATGGTGGTTGACGGATCAAGAAAATGCTTTGTTTGGTTCGAAGAGATAAGAGATGAAAGCCGAGCCGATGGGAAACGAAACAAGCTAGAGCAACATGGGTTTGTATGGTTGTAGACTATAAGCATGAAGAAATGTGGATGAGAAATTTATCGGGCAGTTGATGTCACTAGGCTCATAATGATGGTGATACTCATATTTGTGGGTTATCTTAATATTATGAGATTGGCATAATCTGTACAGTCATAACTGATCCATGCATCCATACAAATTATAAAAGTGGATGTGTGCGTGCATGTATGTACGTATGTTCCACATCTCTTCCTAGGCGCCTGGATCGATATCAACCGAACGTGGTACACATATCACTTACTATCCGGGAGAAACTACTTTGGTGGTAAGAGCCACCAACCTCGCGAAGCGGTGGGAGTGGGGCTGAAAAAGAAGTGTAACTCATGACGTGCAAATGGATAGACTATATTTTTTATTTATTTATTTTATTTACTCGTCTAGCTCCGTAGGACTGATTTGAGGAGCAAAACTCCAATGTCATGGAACGTGTCAGTACATTAAATTACAACATAAAGGTAATAACAGATAAATAAAATGTTTATGAACCCAAAAAAGTCAAACCAAGAGTTTAAGTACACGCAATCAACAATATAACATAGGAATCGGCTTAATTTTTCAAGGAACTCCTTGACAGAATAGGAGGAGTGACTCATGAGGGAACTCTGCAGTTTAGATAGGAAAGTGTGTCGATTACTGCTAAGATTTTTGAATTCTTCTGGTAGCTTATTGAAAATGGGTGCAGCATTATACTGCACACCTTTCCGCACAAGAATTAAGGAAGTGCGTTCCAAATGCAGATTGGATTTCTGCCTAGTATTAACTGAGTGAAAGCTGTTAATTCCTGGGAATTTAACTTCAAACGACAGTTAAGAATACATACATATATATATTGAGAGGCTAATGTGAGAATACCCAAATTAATGAACAGGGGACGACAGAAGGTTCGCGACCTTACACCGCTTATTGCTCGAATTGCCCGTTTCTGTTTTGAGAGTGGGAAGAGTTACCCCAAAACATAATACCATATGACATAAGCGAATGAAAATAAGCAAAGTATACTAATTTTTGTGTCGAACGATCACTTACTTCAGATACCGTTCGAACAGTAAAAGTGGCAACATTAAGTCTCTGAACAAGATCCTGAACATGGGCTGAACACCTAGAAATTTGAACTGTTCAGTTTCACTAATCATATGCGTTCATTCAGCATTTGAGAATAACACTACTTAGTGACTTGTAGTCAACTTTACACATAATTTCAAACTTTTACAAGACTTTTTCTCGCTGAAACCCCTCACAGATGACGAAAGGAAAAAAGGTTATCACTTACTACACTTTCATTTTCCATGCAGTAAAACTGCCAGATCAGGAATGACCTTTTAATTTATTACTACTTTACTACTTACTTTATTTGCAACACGTTTTTCAGACAGTATTCATACACACCACTGCGTATACCTGCAAAAATATGTCATTGTAACACATGTAGTTCAGGAGAAATAACGTCATAATCATTGAGTTGCACGAAACCGAAACTGCAGAGATGCACGTGAAATATGTGTACAAACACGTGCGAAATATGTTAAATATGTGTGAAATGTGCGTACGTGGGCAAAGTCACAGGTAAAAAGCTCTTCCTAATCCTCTGAATCGATTTCAACCAAACTTACTCTTTGGAAAGAAATAATGTGTTGATAAGAACCGGCAACCTGCTATTGGAGTGGGGTTGATAATGTGGAGAGGAGACTGGGAGGAAGAGATGGACGGAAGGGGGGAGGAGGAGATGGACACAAACAGTGCTCAGGAGGAGATGGAAAGGGAGAGGAGAGGGGAGGGAAGCTGGAAGTTGAGGAATTTTTAAACATAAATAACATATTAATATAAAAAAAGTTAATAAAATGATTGAAATTTAAAAGGTAGCTGTATTCAACTCATCTTTAAATGTAATTCCTCGTGTGACTTCTTTGCTTTAAGAGTTTCATTTACTTATTTATTTATCGTATGGCAACAACAGCAACCATTGACACGTACTTGAAGTTTTATTTTACATGTATATCTAGTTAAGTATTTGCATATAGTTTAGTTTTACTTTTTGGCACAAATTTTATACACATTTGTAAATTGTGAAAATTACTAACTCAATATTACTGACTACTTTAACTGATATAATTGCAAGTTAAAAAAAGAAAGATACATTTAATCATAGTTCAATATCTAATGATTGAAGCCAACTACCAGTATAGGAAGTAGCGTTAATAAAGTCACTATATGGCCCAAGATACTTCCTCTGAAGGCAGTGTCTAACAATATGTTGAATAGTTTGTTCTAGGGCCCCACTATCACAGGCTGCAGAATCTCGGAGTCCCCACTTCTGCATCATAGCGTTGCACCTGGCGTGGCCAGTTCTTATTCTGTTCAGCCTCGTCCACTCACTTCTCCGCAGATGAAGTTCTGGTAGGCTGGCAGGTGGGTCTTGGACACCTTGATGAGCTATTCTTGCAGCATTCCACCTATTGTACTACTCTTCTTTAATGTCGAACTTCTTATCGTTCCTTCCATTATGCCATAGTGCATTGCGAGATTTTAAGCGGTCTGTGGGAGGGTTGTGTAGGACTAAATGAATTGGGAGGTCCTCTGGGTAGTCGGGTTGGAGTAGTTTCCTCCTTTCTCGATTGATTGCTTCTTGGCGTCGTAATTCAGGTGGTGAGATGTTGCTGATGGTTTGCAGTAAGGGGATCGGGGTGGATTTTAACGTGCTTGTAATAATCCTCGTTGACTCGTTCAGGTGTAGGTCCAGCTTCCTCGTGTGGGCACTATGTTGCCGCAGTGGAGCACAATATTCGGCAACTGGGTCAACAAGCATAAGTACTGTAGTACGTAGAGTCGATGCGTCGGCATCCCATGATGTACCAGCTAGTTTCTTTACGATGTTGTTTCGGGCCTTTCTTTTTGGTCTGTTTTTCCAAGTGTTTTTTGTATGTCAGAGACCGTTCTAGTGTCACACCAAGGTATTTAGGCTGGAAATTATGGCCGGCCGGAGTAGCCTAGCGGTACTAGGCGCTACAGACTGGAGCCGCGCGACCGCTACGGTTGCAGGTTCGAATCCTGCCACGGGCATGGATGTTCGTGATGTCCTTAGGTTAGTTAGGTTTAAGTAGTTCTGAGTTCTAGGGGACTGATGACCTCAGTAGTTAAGTCCCATCGTGCTCAGAGCCATTTGAACCATTTTATTTTTGGAAATTATGTCTAACCTTTTGTTGGCAGAAGCTCACATTCAACTGCTGGTTTGCAGTTCCGTTGTTTACATGGTATGCGCAGACTTCTGTCTTTGCTGCGTTTGGATCGAGTCTCCAAGCCTTGTTGTATGTGATGAGAGATTCTAAGACTCTAGATAACACAGCTTCTGCTTCCTCAAGTGTGCTGGTTTGTACGGCTATGGCAAGGTCGTCGACATAGCAAAACTTTTCGATAGAAGTGTTTGGCATGTCACTGGTGCACAAATTGAAAAGTAGGGGTGCTAAGACGGACTCTTCGGTGGAGCCCATTTTTCAAGGTAAATGACTGGCTCTGTTTTTATCCCACGCTAACCTTGAAGTAACGGTTGGTTAACATATTTCCCAAACGTTACGTCAGTTTCTTACTTGGGATATGCTTTTTTATCTTCACCTAGCGTCCATTTAGACACACAGTGTTGTATGCTGCTGACAGATCAACAAAGGCCACTCATGTCTAGTTCCTTTTGAAATCCAGCCTCAATATAGGATGTCAAGGCTGGGACCTGCTCAGAGCAGCTCCGCTTGCTTCTTAACCCAGCCTGATATGTTCAGGTTATGTTGTTTATTATTCCCTGCATTCTGTTATGGATGAGTCGTTCCAGTAGTTTGAAGCATAAGCTCAGCAGTGCAACTGGCCAGTAACTTGAGGGATCATTTACTGGCTTTCCAGATTTGAGGATTGCAAATGTGTGTGCGATCTTATCCTGTTGAGGCACCCTTCCGGTCTTGACTATATCATTGTAGAACTTCTTCAGCCAAGTTCTTCCATGTTCCCCTATGTGGTTTATAAATTCAGGGACTATGCCATTCAGTCCTGCGGTTTTTCTCATTTTCAATGTTTTGATGGCTTCATTTATATCTCTTTCAGAAAAGGGGTATGATAGTGTGGTGTTATCATGGAGGTGCCTATTGACTTCGTTCAGTTCGTTCTGTATTTCTTCTTTCATTGTTGTGTCTTCTTGGACCTTCCAGCTGTTGATTTTATGTGTAGTGTCAATTCTGATGGCGTTATCTCGGTTGCTGATTCTAGACGTTGTTTGCAGTGCCAAGTTTTCTTAATAATCCCCATGCCTTTCTGCTTGAAGAGTGGGATTTAAAATAGATGTTATGTCCATCCATTTCTGCTTTCTTGCTTCATTTAGCTGTTCTAGTATTATTTTACGAGTATCAGGGTTTTCACTTTGTTGGTATTCTGCATTCAAGTTTTCTATTGTGTCGTCCCAGCAAGAGATGTGTTGTTTCCTGAGCCCTCGAGGTATGTTGGCTACACCACTTGTGACTCCCACGAATCTTTTGTAGTTTTCAGTTTTTGGGGCTACCCAGCGTAGGTTGCTGTCAACTTCCCATGTTTACTGGTCCCAGTTACCATTCTTGAAATTCCATCTTGGTTTGTTAATGGAATTTATTATGGGTATTTCCAGCCCTGTTGTGATTATTGGTGGGTGGTGTTGGCTTCTTGGGAAGCTCTTTAGGAGTTTCCTTGTATGACTCAGGAGGTGTGTGTTTTCATCGGTGGAGAGGAAACACAGGTCAGGATCAGTGTCAGTGTGCCACCTAACGGAGCAAAGGTTTTCGGTTCTTTGGCATCGTAGCTGAGATAGAGTTTTTCTCCTTTTTCCCATTCCACTAATTCGTGTGACGACGCTAATCGCTCTAATATTGATCAAAGTGCTTTCTTTAGATCCTCATGTTTAGAAGGAATCTTCCCTTACCTCAGTTTTACTTCATTTTTTATTGCCGTTTATAACTTGAGGTTGAACGTTTATTACGCAAGCAAATTTTAATTTTTCAGTGCAACCATACTTTTAACTTATGAAAACACTTAATAACTAATTTATGAATCACATTTTCTTATAGTACAGTTTTTATTGTATGGCTTAAGTGAACAAACCTTGCACCTCTCGTCCTTCTGTTAATATGATGGGTTCAGCACAGGTGTTTTCTGCTATTTTTATGCCTACTTCCTCATAACTTTCAGAATTTTTCTGCTTACCTTTCATAGCAAAATTTTTACCAGAATTTTACTTCAGCATTCTGTCATAATCCAGTAAGATATTAAATCGCTATCTAATGGCCTTGTAAACAAAAATGAAGAAAATAAATAAATATTATGGAACTTTCAAAGTGGAGCACATTAACGTGTGAGACCTGGAGGTAAGCCAGGGGAGATCTTCTGGCAACTACCAGTACCTAGTAGGACGCTGGGCTCAGTTACCTCCTCCTTCCATCCCCCCTCCTCCGCCAAATCATCTACTTACGACTATCAGGCGCCAGTTTCTGTCGGCCAAGTAGCAGTACTTCGAGCAGCAATCACGTAGAACTACAACTGCACTATACACTAATCCGAATTGTATCCATTCACCGGTGTAACGGCTGTTGATACCTGGCACAATGCACAGAATGAGCATATTTTGGAGGTATCCCACAACTGTCTGGTCATAAATCTCGGCCCTAAAAACGGAACATAAAAACACTTGGAATAAAATATGAAACATTTCTCCAACGATCAGGTCTTCGCGATTTTCATCACTTTCGATATGTGATGTTTTTATGGCGATAAGAAACACGTTCGGCCATTAAAATAAAATACATAATACATCACATTATCGGTTCATACCATGGTGGTATGAATGGTAAAACAAAACCTTAACAGTTTATATTTCTGTTTTTAAATGTGAAATTGGTCTGCTAAGCAGTGACGCAGAAATATATTAATGTCATGTGGCATTGTAAGAATACCAAGAGTTCAGAAAGCAAGCCAGTACCAAGTTACGAAGGGAAGTTTGAAAGTGGAATGGAATGAACAGGTTACACAAAAGAAACGATTTTTAGAACAATGTTACGGAAAGTTAAGAGAAAGTCGATGAAGACAAGGTGGGAGGTACGATACAGCTAAGAGAATCTGACACTGTATGAGACTAGGGCTGCGTGCTCAGCATACTCCTGTGATGCTAGTAATACTTTACCTGGTGACCTAATCACCAACAAGATCGCCTTACACATAATACCATCTGAAATTAATTAATAAAATGTCGCACAATACAAACTACTCTAATTTGAAATGACATAGCAACTCGACAACATTGATCCATATCCCACATAGATATATTGAAGAAGGGTTTCATCTAGCTACTCTATAAAACTAAAGATCCCACTCAAGTTAAATTTATTATAAAAATCAAAGGTCCTTTAACAAACAAAGACTGAATTTATAGTCAGCATAGAATGCATATTGATTCAATGAGATTCACAAAAGGACATGAGTGGGTGGAAACACGACAGCGAATAAAATGATTAAAATTCCATATGTAAACGCCAGTGATCGCGAATGCAACCGATCAATGGAATTGAAGAGCATATCAAAAACAAAAGACCCAGGAAGCTTCCAAAGCCTATTTTTTGTTTTTCCACCGTTAGGTCGTTATCTGTGTAAATAGCATTCCTAAGACTCCGGGCAACCCTGAACTTTTACAGTCTACTAGTTTCTTCAGGACACCCCTGTCGTTATGGCCCCTGGACGGTTTTGGCATCCTTCTGCTCCTAGCTGTGGTAACTGCCTCTTCGCTCATGGATCATCATCATCATCATCATCATTTAAGACTGATTATGCCTTTCAGCGTTCAGTCTGGAGCATAGCCCCCTTATAAAATTCCTCCATGATCCCCTATTCAGTGCTAACATTGGTGCCTCTTCTGATGTTAAACCTATTACTTCAAAATCATTCTTAACCGAATCCAGGTACCTTCTCCTTGGTCTGCCCCGACTCCTCCTACCCTCTACTGCTGAACCCATGAGCCTCTTGGGTAACCTTGCTTCTCCCATGCGTGTAACATGACCCCACCATCTAATCCTGTTCGCCCTGACTGCTGCATCTATAGAGTTCATTCCCAGTTTTTCTTTGATTTCCTCATTGTGGACACCCTCCTGCCATTGTTCCCATCTACTAGTACCTGCAATCATCCTAGCTAATTTCATATCCGTAACCTCAACCTTGTTGATAAGGTAACCTGAATCCCCAGCTTTCGCTCCCATACAACAAAGTTGGTCGAAAGATTGAACGGTGCACAGATAACTTAGTCTTGGTACTGGGATTTCAGAGAAAAGTGCATTTACGACGCCATATCAAGTCCCTGCAGTGAAATATCTCATGATAGCTCACCTAACTTCCAACATCCACTCATATTCACTGACATTAAAGTGAAGCCTCCACACATCCATACAATTTACTGGCGGTAAAGCGAAAGAGTACCAGCTCTTAATTAGTCACTCGCATTATACAGATAGGAAAGTGGCCTTGCAACGAACCTACCACTCATTCTTGGATGACTTCCTACACCAAAAGTATTCATACACAAAACAGTACACAGATTACTTTGTCAACGTTTGAGCATATTAAAAGATAATCGTAATTCCTTCAGTCTTCTGGATTTGACATATATTCACTTGAGATGAGATTTATAAAACCGACCCTAACACATATGCTCAAAGCATGGGTGTGGCTCTACAAAGAAATACAAGTAAACATTTATTGATATTAATGGGTGCATGTGATATCTTAATTGTAATACACGTGATATTGACACTTTAACACAGTTAGGCGAACATAACGAAACAAATTATAAGATATTCAAAGTATTGCAATATGATACAAATTATAACACTACTCATGTCTAGCCTCAAGGTTATTTGATCTGTTTATCATTTTTGTCAAGGGTTTTTCTCATAGACATACAGGTCAGTCCCTGAAAATACATTGACTGACACAAGTACATATTCACATAAGGAAATCTAAATATCGTCCCTGAAAGTGCGTAATACAAAAATACGAAAGAACATAATACACTGAGCTGTTTGAGGTTTGGTGCATAATGTATCGCACATATGGTCTTTCTTACACCGTCTGACACGAGAAACGTCAAGTGCAACGGTTTCATGTTCGCACAGTCTTATGACTGAGTTCCCGGAAGCAGGGGCTGATTCATGAATTTGCAGAAGAAATAGTTTGTTCACGGTATCGGCCATTCATCCATACGTCTGGTTGGAAGGGTTAGTAACGTTTCTAGCCTGCCCATTACATCAAATACTGGTCAATCTTCTCATCACTGCACGAAAATAGTCTTACGTCGATCATGACTACAGACTGCTCATGGATCATTGCTTTATCTGTAATAGTTATTTGATGTGACTGCGCAGGGATACTTCAGTCAGTTGTCCCGCAGTGTCTTTCCTCACATACGAGCACGTGAAATGAATCGCAGGTGTCTGTTCACAAGATGAAATTGTTCTATTATATCAGGATCATTCACAGTGTCCACTGAAAAGTTGTTCCAACTGAATAAGTAATATCCTTAATGTTATGTGCAATGCATCAGTGGCACAGGGAATTTTGCCAGACAGGTTAAAATATGCAATTTTTAAAGCACTTTAAAAGAAAGTAGAGAAGACACACTTAAACAATTATCGTCCAATTTTCTTACTGATATATATGCTTGACATTGTCAAATTACAGGGAGATCCAGATTAATGCAGAAACAGAAGAACAACTTCAGACAGTCAAGATCCCTATTGTAGAGCATGTTATTGTTATGACCGGTTTCGGCAAACTACATTGCCACCATCCGGTCTTCTGCAGTCTTGGAAGCAAACGAAATAACTTTCTGGTATATTTTGCGTATTCCCACTGAATAACGTCTTAAGACATTTTCTTAGGTAACTCATTACTTTGAAAGGCAATATTGATTGCACAAAAGCAAGCAGTACGACGAAGTTTGGTGTTCACCTATAGACGTCACGTAGGTTTCACCTCAAGGAACTAGGCATTTTAACTGTGCTGTCACGATACACAGATTCTCTAATGAAATTTGTCATAAATAATACAATTTGAGAAGAACAGTGAGATCTGTACACAATATAAAGAAAAATGACCTTTATCACGCATTATAAAAGCTGTCAGTGGCTCGGAAAAGAGTTCAATACGCAGGAACAAAAATTTTTGATCGTTTGTCCAATGACATAAAACGTCTAACTGGTAACAAAACAGTTTTAAATATAATTTAAAACCATTCCTCCTGGACAACTCCTTCTATTCCATTGTCGAATTTCTACTCAAAATCTGGTAGCAAGTTAAAAAAAATTGGCTGTAGTTGCATAAGTAGGATTGAAAATAATAATGTCTTCATTAATGTTAACACTAATCTTGTATACATATACTGTAAACTGACTCGTTCCACAGCATTTCGATAAAATAATCGTTCAAATAATGTATGGAACATGTAACTAGCTAACAAATACAGGAGTTCAATGGTTGTAGTACATGGTCTTGATCACTGTATTGCAGTGGCGAATCATCTGTGCAGTACAGTAATGAAGTCTATAGTAGTCAGTACCGACCCCACGCTAACGCTCCCAGATCGAGTTTGGCCTGCTTGATCCTTGCAGCTGCAGCAAAACAGCCACCCACAGCGTTGCGCATTGGTTTTTTCATCATCTCTCGGGCGATGGGTAGTTCAGAAGAGCTGTTGGCCGGTGCCCTGTAGTCGTGATGGGTACAGTTGCCTGACGGCTGACGGCGTTAGCCTTGTGCATTTCTGTTGTCTCCAGCCACAGTATTTGCCACTGGAGTTGAGAGCTGTAAGCTATCCCAGAACATGACAGCCCACTACATCAAGTGTGAGAGTGGTCTCCGCTTGCTGTGCCTCTGCAGGGATGATTAGTGGCTAGGTCCCCAGAAGAACTGGTCTCTGGCGTGCTGCAGTCACAGTGGTTGCGATTCCAAGTCACCCTCCAACAGCCGTCTCTCTGTCGGGATGGGTCTCACAGACACTCGTCTTCTTCCAACATGTGTTTTACCCTCGAAACAGTGTTGCAAACATGATCTCAGAAAACCAGAAAAACAAAAAACAAATATTTCATCAATAGCTGTGCTGGCACATCATGTGTGTTGTTTCTTACACCAAATAAAGTTAACATGAATAGCTCTCACGCACTAGACCAGTCAAAAATAAAACAAAGTTAACATTATTGTTTTTGTTGTGGTCTTCAGTCCTGAGACTGGTTTGATGCAGATCTCCATGCTACTCTATCCTGTGCAAACTTCTTCATCTCCCAGTACTTACTGCAACCTACATCCTTCTGAATCTGCTTAGTGTATTCATCTCTTGGTCTCCCTCTACGATTTTGACCCTCCACGCTGCCCTCCAATGCTAAATTTGTGATCCCTTCATGCCTCAGAAAATGTCCTACCAAGTGGTCCCTTCTTCTTGTCAAGTTGTGCCACAATCTCCTCTTCTCCCCAAATCTATTCAATACCTCCTCATTAGTTATGTGATCTACCCATCTAATCTTCAGCATTCTTCTGTAGCACCACATTTCGAAAGCTTCTATTCTCTTCTTGTCCAAACTATTTCTAGTCCATGTTTCACTTCCATACACTCCCGTTCAATTGCTCTTCCAAGACCTTTGCTGTCTCTGACATAATTACAATGTCGTCGGCGAATCTCAAAGTTTTTATTTCTTCTCCATAGATTTTAATTCCTACACCGAATTTTTCCTTCACTGCTTGCTTAATATACAGATTGAATAACATCGAGGAGAGGCTACAACCCTGTCTCACTCCCTTCCCAACCACTGTTTCCCTTTCATGTCCCTCGACTCTTATAACTGCCATCTGGTTTCTGTACAAATTGTAAATAGCCTTTCGCTCGCTGTATTTTACCCCTGCCACCGTCAGAATTTGAAAGAGAGTATTCCAGTCAACATTGTCAAAAGCTTTCTCTAGGTCTACAAATGATAGAAACGTAGGTTTGCCTTTCCTTAATCTATCTTCTAAGATAAGTCGTAGGGTCAGTATTGCCTCACGTGTTCCAACATTTCTACGGAATTCAAACTGATCTTCCCCGAGGTCGGCTTCTACCAGTTTTTCCACTCGTATGCAAGGAATTCGCGTTAGTATTTCGCAGCTCTGACTTATTAAACTGATAGTTCAGTAATTTTCACATCTGTCAACACCTGCTTTCTTTGGGATTGGAATTATTATATTCTTCTTGAAGTCTGAGGGTCTCATACATCTTCCTCACCAGATGATAGAGTTTTGTCAGGACTGGCTCGCCCAAAGCTGTCAGTAGTTAACATTAATTACTGCTAATTGCACAAAATTTCATTTCTGGTTCATAACCAATGAAATCTCAGCCAGATCTTTCATGACACATTATTAGAAAATAATCAACTTTCGGTTCCTTGGCCATATATGATGCCTGACGAATTTACACGGCTCTTTACTCTATACAATTTGTAAAAATGAATGAAACTACCAACGACGAACATAGTGGTACGTATTCAGTACTTAAGTTTACACTGGAAGTTCTGTGTGTGTGGGAAGGGGGGGATGTCATTTTGTGTATTGGTTAGTATTCATGCAGTTAATTTCTTATCATGCAGTTTACTTCCCTTAACTCCAGAGATTTTCCGTCGATACTGAACAGGTCCCCTTCAGTTACCATCTTCATGCAAAGCTAGGTTATTTAGTTGTGCTCCACAATACCAAGTATTGTCCATGCAGTGTGTGTGTGTGTGTGTGTGTGTGTGTGTGTGTGTGTGTGTGTGTGCGTGTGTGTAGCTATACTTAATTCCTGCAGGCCTGACCCCCATCATTTATCCTCATCATAATTTCGTTTGGTAGACTGTGTCCGTCTCATGTTAGTTAATTCCTGCAGGCCAGATTCTCAGCATACATTCAGTTATCCTCATCACGATTTCCTTTTGTGCACTGCATATGTTTCGTATCAACTACAACTGATGGCTTAGCTTCTCTGGAAAGCATAAAATCTCCACACAATAGGTGACCGACAAGACAAAGTAATACACATTATAAAGACCATTACTTGATTAATTACACATGAGCAACTATAATACCGTATATCGAGATAAGAGTGTTACACTTTACTTCAAATTCAGTTCAGATTTTCTAATCCTACCGGCCAGATTCTCATCATCCATTCAGTTACCCTCACATAAATGCCTTTGGTGGACTGCGTATGTTTTGTATTAATTACAACTGCTTCTCTGGAAAACAGAAAATTTCCATGCAATAGATGACGGACAAGACAGAATAATACACATCATAAACATCATAACTTGATTAATTACACTTGAGTAAGTATTATTCCATATGTCGAGATAAGCATATTACCTTTTACTTCAAATTCAATTAAGAATTGCTAATTAGTTACTTGTTTCCTTACATGACTTCATGATCAAAATTTTCGTATATGTATTTCCTGTAGCTGTTGATTGTATTACTTGTGGACAAAGTAACCAGAACACAAATCTATTGTCTGCAGCTCGTGGTCGTGCGGTAGCGTTCTCGCTTCCCGCGCCCGGCTTCCCGGGTTCAATTCCCGGCGGGGTCAGGGATTTTCTCTGCCTCGTGGTGACTGGGTGTTGTGTGATGTCCTTAGGTTAGTTAGGTTTAAGTAGTTCTAAGTTCTAGGGGACTGATGACCATAGATGTTAAGTCCCATAGTGCTCAGAGCCATTTGAACCACAAATCTATTTAGTGTGATAGGTACTTTGGATGTGCGTACTTTTCCGTAGTTTAGTGTTTCTGTCATTTGATAATAAAATTGTCTGATAACTCGGAGCAATATCGCGTCTCTAAAATGCATACAATAACCAATCTTTCTTTACGTAGCAAGTTGCATGACTGCGACCTGCAGCTACTTTTCCCCTTCCCTAACAGCCCAGAGCGACCTCACTTCTGGCATCTTCCTTTAATTTGCAAATATGGCTCTCCGTCGTGCCCAGCAACATGACTCAAAATTGTTTTCCTCAGTGCGACCTCTGCACTATCTTAATTTTCTCCGGTTTGCTAACATACACTCCTGGAAATGGAAAAAAGAACACATTGACACCGGTGTGTCAGACCCACCATACTTGCTCCGGACACTGCAAGAGGGCTGTACAAGCAATGATCACACGCACGGCACAGCGGACACACCAGGAACCGCGGTGTTGGCCGTCGAATGGCGCTAGCTGCGCAGCATTTGTGCACCGCCGCCGTCAGTGTCAGCCAGTTTGCCGTGGCATACGGAGCTCCATCGCAGTCTTTAACACTGGTAGCATGCCGCGACAGCGTGGACGTGAACCGTATGTGCAGTTAACGGACTTTGAGCGAGGGCGTATAGTGGGCATGCGGGAGGCCGGGTGGACGTACCGCCGAATTGCTCAACACGTGGGGCGTGAGGTCTCCACAGTACATCGATGTTGTCGCCAGTGGTCGGCGGAAGGTGCACGTGCCCGTCGACCTGGGACCGGACCGCAGCGACGCACGGATGCACGCCAAGACCGTAGGATCCTACGCAGTGCCGTAGGGGACCGCACCGCCACTTCCCAGCAAATTAGGGACACTGTTGCTCCTGGGGTATCGGCGAGGACCATTCGCAACCGTCTCCATGAAGCTGGGCTACGGTCCCGCACACCGTTAGGCCGTCTTCCGCTCACGCCCCAACATCGTGCAGCCCGCCTCCAGTGGTGTCGCGACAGGCGTGAATGGAGGGACGAATGGAGACGTGTCGTCTTCAGCGATGAGAGTCGCTTCTGCCTTGGTGCCAATGATGGTCGTATGCGTGTTTGGCGCCGTGCAGGTGAGCGCCACAATCAGGACTGCATACGACCGAGGCACACAGGGCCAACACCCGGCATCATGGTGTGGGGAGCGATCTCCTACACTGGCCGTACACCAGTGGTGATCGTCGAGGGGACACTGAATAGTGCACGGTACATCCAAACCGTCATCGAACCCATCGTTCTACCATTCCTAGACCGGCAAGGGAACTTGCTGTTCCAACAGGACAATGCACGTCCGCATGTATCCCGTGCCACCCAACGTGCTCTAGAAGGTGTAAGTCAACTACCCTGGCCAGCAAGATCTCCGGATCTGTCCCCCATTGAGCATGTTTGGGACTGGATGAAGCGTCGTCTCACGCGGTCTGCACGTCCAGCACGAACGCTGGTCCAACTGAGGCGCCAGGTGGAAATGGCATGGCAAGCCGTTCCACAGGACTACATCCAGCATCTCTACGATCGTCTCCATGGGAGAATAGCAGCCTGCATTGCTGTGAAAGGTGGATATACACTGTACTAGTGCCGACATTGTGCATGCTCTGTTGCCTGTGTCTATGTGCCTGTGGTTCTGTCAGTGTGATCATGTGATGTATCTGACCCCAGGAATGTGTCAATAAAGTTTCCCCTTCCTGGGACAATGAATTCACGGTGTTCTTATTTCAATTTCCAGGAGTGTATAAGAGTTGTGGGGCTCTCTCACATCGTCCAACATTTCCTCTCTTAAATTAACAGTGGAACAACTACGTATCTCACTATGCCCAAATATAGTGTCGTCCACATTTATGGGCCAAATTATTGCTCGCCTCTTCATAAAATCATGTATGCCCTCTAAATCCACTATTTTATCAATTTCAAATGACACACACACACACGCGCACGCACACACACACACACACACACACACACACACACACACACACACACACACACACACACACAACTTACTAATTTAAGTACACACTTTTTTTTTTTTTAATTCCGGTTTTGGCCGTCTAGGGACCGCGTTAAACAACTATTTTTCAATGTACATTTCTCCTATTGCGCTCCTCCTCTTTTCTCTTCTGCCAATATGTCTTCATCCTCTCTCTGTGCTGCTCCCTTCGGTCTTCTGTCCACACTGTTCCTCCAGTTCTTCTCTTCTTCACTTCAAATCCTTCAAAATGTTGAATTTTGTCTCTCATTAAGTCTCTGTTGGTTATATCATCTTCTCCTATACCCATCTCCTATAAGTCTGCTTTGACTTCTTTGAACCAGGTAATTTGGGTTCTGGGGTTCTTGTCAAAAAACATGAATATATTTTCTTTGTCAGCCTTTCATCATTCATTCTTTTCAAATGGGCGTAAAAGCTTACTCTTCTCTTCCTCATAGTATCTCCCACTTTCTCCATTTTGTCATACACTTCTCTATTACTTCTAAGCTTCCAAGTCCCATTCTCAGACCTCGGCCCAAGTACTCTTCTAATGATTTTTCGCTCCTTTTTTGCTATAGCTTCCATTTCCTTGTTAGTGTTCATTGCTAAACATTCAGAAGCATACAGACACTTATTTTACTCTTTACTTATAATTTTAATTTGGGAAATAACCCTTACTTCTTAACACTAAAACGTCCTTCACTTAATGCAGATATGCGCTTCAGATGCACTCCCAACATTTACACAAGGGGAGGCCACGACGTTGGGATCACAAATTTCCTTCAAACTTTGTTCAACTTGAGGAGGCTATTAAAACAACATAATGTACAAGTAGTAAGATGTACTACACTCACAATTCCGAGCAAATCGCAAGAGAAGTTTTACGCAGCTATTATGTAACTGATGTATCTCTGCTAAGGTGCCAGCTGTAACAAATCATTGTAGTTAAGGGGAGCCGGCACGGTAGCTCCGGTCAGAGTGCTGGTTGGCCTCAATAAAAAACTGAGTGGAACGTACAACAAACGAACTTAAATGGATGTCATGTGGCGTCTGCAACGCCCAAACCCAACGATGAACAAAAAAAAGGGGGGTGGGGTTATCGTTCGTGCTTTGCAAGTGGGTTTTGGGTGAGTCGACTGTTTCGAATCACGCTATCGCTTATTTTTTAATCTAAATTTTTTTTCCATCACTGGTCCATTATTTAATTTATATGACATTTGAGAGGTGATAAAAGGAGAAAAACCCACGTGCATTTTCATGAAGTTGGAGTGAGTTTGTACGTTGTTTGTCTATTTAATATTTGCAATTAAATTTTCAGGGACGAAGGACAGGCTTGAAAAACCTAAATCATATCTCGATAAATAACGATGCGAATGACATTGTTCACAATCAATAATAAAATAAGTCACAATGTGTCAGACCACAAGAGTAATGGACAATTACTCGACGGATGTGCTCTCGACATCACATGTTGCACGATGGTTTCTGTGATACTGACATGGAAAATATAAACTGAAACTTCATTCAAGTATTTCAAGCAAAAATACGTGTTTTTTCATTATATTACCTCTCAAATAGCATACATATTAAATAATATGACCAGTGACGAAAAAATAGATCAACGACTAAGTGTGAGCGAGAGTTAAATTATCGCTTCATACGCCTTCACATTACGAAGCTCGAACGCTAGTCACTTGACCACTACGAACTCTAACGGCTGGCACTTACGTACAGATGCATGAGACGCGTGATAGCCGCCTAAAAATTCTCTTGCGATTTTCTTATGATTGCCAGAGTAGTGCACCTTACTACTCGCACATTATGTTGTTTTAATCGCCTACTGAACTTGTACTAAATTTGAAGCAAATCTGTGATGCGAACGTTGTGGCTTCCTCTTGTTAGTAACGCAGGCACAGCAAGTCCTCTTTACTTGTCTCATGCCCGTACACAATGAATATCAGCAACTCTTTAAACTTGACCCCACCATACTTCCCTCATCTGGCCATGGTTATCTCTTTCTTTATTCTTTACGGCAGATTTACGAAACAAATCCATATGATATACCTTGCTGAACAGGGTTCATCTAACATATTGTTTTTCATCATTATATCCATAAAATATCCTACTGAACTCAGCGTTCAAGTGCTTCAGAACCGTCAGAATTTTCTTCTTCTGGTTCTCCCATTGCACCTGTGACCAGTACTGCTTCAAAAGTTGCCTTCAAAAATCTATGTGCATGTTGCACACCTTCGACCGAATTTGCATGTTTGTAGCCAGTTCTCCTCACAGATGTGAGGTTACAGAACTTATCTTATCGAGGCGGTGTCCAAGACAGCGGCAGTACACTATCAAATTGGCTGATCTACAGTTTGGGATGGATGCCACCTCTCTGATCCAAAAAGTTTGTTACTCTCTGTACTTCCTCCGCATCGTGTCTTCCTCCACAACGGATTCCTGCACATGTGAAGTGCGACAAATACTATCACTGATATGATTCTTCTCGCGTGCACTTTTGCTGCTAGTCTCTTTTATTTCTTTAACAGTCGTTGTGCATTCTCGTTCAATATTTACGAATCTGTGTTAATTACGGTTTACCCTATCAGCATGTTTCTAGCTTTGCTACATAACTCAGCAGTGGCATTCTGGTGTCCATACATCTTCGTTTCCGATGCAGTTTCTTTCCTTTTCATCTGTTCATACAGTTTCACTATGACTTCTTCTTTGGGTGAAATCACTCAGTACTCTTCCTTTCTAGTTCACTATTATTTTCTTCAAATTTCCTGTCACTTTCTTTCAACGTTCTGTAGGTTTTCGTGACTTGCTCCACGGTCTATGCTACAGGTTTGGCACTTCGATTCCTACGCAATACTCTATTTCACTCATGCAGCTTTCCATTTCTTCTGTTCATTAAACATTCCATTAATTCTGCGAATGTGTGCCTTGCATTGTGCCTTCAGTTTCGACCATGCCTCTTCATTTTTTTTCACGTTTCCGAGATTTGTTTCGAGTTGCTCCTACACTATCCACTATAACGCCTTGCACAATAGTTTTGATCCCTGAATTCGTTTGTAAAATTGTATTCGCCTGTGTTTCTGGTAAAATATCGACAATACCTATCTGATGACGTTCTTATTCCATTGGTGTTCGAAAACTTTTTTGCACAGTCTTCTTGTTTTTCTGTTTTCCCTCATCTGTTCGTTTTGAACAGTTGATCATGATTTTTGGACTTCTCTGTTTTGGCTAAGTTTCCTGTCTATTGTTTGTTTCCCATCTTCCTTAGTTACTCTTGTCCTTCTTTTGAATGCTGCACTACACGTCTCTCACACAAGAGGCATTAGCCATCAAAATTCCATTCCGTTTTCTTCTGACAGTCGCGGTTTAGCTGTTTCGCCTCTCCTTTTGTTTCTGCCACTACTCTATGTATCAAAACTCTCTTCACACGTCAAATGTTGCGTTAGGTACACTCCTCCCTGCCATTATAAATAGAAAAACAACAACGCCACGTAGCCCAAGATTCCAACATTGCACACGATGTGCAGCATCTCAAATCTGAGTAAGAATACATCTAACAAAACATTGTCTCCTCTTAATTCAGACCCAAGCGCTGGTTTCAACATATTTCAACATATTTCAAACACAATACAAATCACCATAAAGAGTCTTACTCATTACGAAATTTTTTTTAAAATCATTATCTTTTGTCAGTAGTCAGTCATGGTCTACTGCTCCCCTATGCATCTCTCAGTCCTCAATTAGATAGTAGGAAAAGGGAGAGAAGGAAACGTAGTAGGTGAATATGGATTGGGGGGAAGAAATGAAAGAGGAAGCCGCCTGGTAGAATTTTGCACAGAACATAACTTAATCATAGCTAACACTTGGTCCAAGAATCATAAAAGAAGGTTGTATACATGGAAGAAGCCTGGAGATACTGACAGGTTTCAGATAGATTATATAATGGTAAGACAGAGATTTAGGAACCAGGTTTTAAATTGTATGACTTTTCCACGGGCAGATGTGGACTCTGACCACAATCTATTGGTTATGAACTGTAGATTAAAACTGAAGAAACTGCAAAAAGGTGGGATTTAAGGAGATGGGACCTGGATAAACTAAAAGAACCAGAGGTTGTACAGAGTTTCAGGGAGAGCATAAGGGACCAATTGACAGGAATGGGGGAAAGAAATACAGTAGAAGAAGAATGGGTAGCTTTGAGGGATGAAGTAGTGAAGGCAGCAGAGGATGAAGTAGGTAAAAAGACGACGGCTAGTAGAAATCCTTGGGTAACAGAAGAAATATTCAATTTAATTGATGAAAGAAAATATAAAAATGCAGTAAATGAAGCATGCAAAAATGAATACAGACATCTCAAAAATGAGATCGACAGGAAGTGCAAAATGGCTAAGCAGGGATGGCTAGAGGGCAAATGTAAGGATGTAGAGGCTTATCTCACTAGGGGTAAGATAGATACTGCCTACAGGAAAATTAAAGAGACCTTTGGAGAAAAGAGAGCCACTTGTATGAATATCAAGAGCTCAGATGGAAACCCAGTTCAAAGCAAAGAAGGGAAAGCAGAAAGGTGGAAGGACTATATAGAGGGTCTATACAAGGGCGATGCTCTTAAGGACAATATTATAGAAATGGAAGAGAATGTAGACGAAGATGAAATGGGAGATATGATACCGCGTGAAGAGTTTGACAGAACACTGAAAGACCTAAGTCGAAACAAGGCCCCAGGAGTAGACAACATTCCATTAGAACTACTACATCTACATCTACATTTATACTCCGCAAGCCACCCAACGGCGTGAGGCGGAGGGCACTTTACGTCATTACCTCCCTTTCCTGTTCCAGTCGCGTGTGGTTCGCGGGAAGAACGACTGCTGGAAAGCCTCCGTGCGCGCTCGAATCTCTCTTATTTTACATTCGTGATCTCGTCGGGAGGTATAAGTAGGGGGAAGCAATATATTAGATATCTCATCCAGAAACGCACCCTCTCGAAACCTGGACAGCAGGCTACACCGCGATGAAGAGCGCCTCTCTTGCAGAGTCTGCCACTTGAGTTTGCTAAACATTTCCGTAACGCTATCACGCTTACGAAATAACCCTGTGACCTAATGCGCCGCTCTTCTTTGGATTTTCTCTATCTCCTCTGTTAACCCGAACTGGTACGGATCTCACATTGATGAGCAATACTCAAGTATAGGTCGAACGAGTGTTTTGTAAGCCACCTCCTTTGTTGATGGACTACATTTTCTAAGGACTCCCACAATAAATCTCAACCTGGCACCTGCCTTACCAACAATTAATTTTATATGATCATTCCACTTCAAATCGTTCCGTACGCATACTCCCAGATGTTTTACAGAAGTAACTGCTACCAGTGTTTGTTCCGCTATCATATAATCATACAATAAAGGATCCTTCTTTCTATATATTCGCAATACATTACATTTGTCTATGTTAAGGGTCAGTTGCCACTCCCTGCACCAACTGCCTATCCGCTGCAGATCTTCCTGCATTTAGTTGCAATTTTCGAATGTTGCAACTTCTCTGTATACTACAGCATCATCCGCGAAAAGCCGCATGGAACTTCCGACACTATCCACCAGGTCATTTATATATATTGTGAAAAGCAATGGTCCCATAACACTCTCCTGTGGCACCCCGGAGGTTACTTTAATGTCTGTAGACGTCTCTCCATTGAGAACAACATGCTGTGTAAAACTCTTCAATCCAGCCACACAGCTGGTCTGATATTCCGTAGGCTCTTACTTTGTTTATCAGGCGACAGTGCGGAACTGTATCGAACGCCTTCCGGAAGTCAAGGGAAATAGCATCTACCTGGGAGTCTGTATCTAATATTTTCTGGGTCTCATGAACAAATAAAGCGAGTTGGGTCTCACACGATCGCTGTTTCCGGAATCCATGTTGATTCCTACAGAGTAGATTCTGGGTTTCCAGAAACGACATGATACGAGAGCAAAAAACATGTTCTACAATTCTACAACACATCGATGTCAGAGATATAGGTCTATAGTTTTGCGCATCTGCTCGACGACCCTTCTTGAAAACTGGGACTACCTGTGCCTTTTTCCAATCATTTGGAACCTTCCGTTCCTCTAGAGACTTGCGGTACACGGCTGTTATAAGGGGGGCAAGTTCTTTCGCGTACTCTGTGTGGAATCGAATTGGTATCCCGTCAGGTCCAGTGGACTTTCCTATGTTGAGTGATTTCAGTTGCTTTTCTATTCCTTGGACACTTTTTTCGATGTCAGCCATTTTTTCGTTTATGCGAGGATTTAGAGAAGGAACTTTAGTGCGGTCTTCCTCTGTGAAACAGCTTTGGAAAAAGGTGTTTAGTATTTCAGCTTTACACGTGTCATCCTCTGTTTCAATGCCATCATCATCCCAGAGTGTCTGGATATGCTGTTTCGAGCCACTTACTGATTTAACGTAACACCAGAACTTCCTAGGATTTTCTGTCAAGTCGGTACATAGAATTTTACTTTCGAATTCACTGAACGCTTCATGCATAGTCTGCTTACGCAAACTTTCACGTCGTTTAGCTTCTGTTTGTCTGAGAGGTTTTGGCTGCGTTTAAACTTGCAGTGAAGCTCTCTTTGCTTTCGCAGTAGTTTCCTAACTTTGTTGTTGAACCACAGTGGGTTTTTCCCGTCCCTCACAGTTTTACTCGGCACGTACCTGTCTAAAACGCATTTTACGATTGCCTTGAACTTTTTCCATAAACACTCAACATTGTCAGAGTCGAGAAGCTCGGGTCTGTTTGTTATCAGAAGGTCCAAGATGTTATCTCCACGAGTCGGTTCTCTGTTTAATTGCTCGAGGTAATTTTCGGATAGTGCACTCAGTATAATGTCACTCGATGCTCTATCCCTACCACCCGTCCCAAACATCTGAGTGTCCCAGTCTATATCTGGTAAATTGAAATCTCCACCTAAGACTATAACATGCTGAAAAAATTTATGTGAAATGTATTCCAAATTTTCTCTCAGTTGTTCTGCCACTAATGCTGCTGAGTCGGGAGGTCGGTAAAAGGAGCCAATTATTAACCTAGCTCGGTTGTTGAGTGTAACCTCCACCCATAATAATTCACAGGAACTATCCACTTCTACTTCACTACAGGATAAACTACTACTAACAGCGACAAACACGCCACCACCGGTTACATGCAATCTATCCTTTCTAAAAACCGTCTGTGCCTTTGTAAAAATTTCGGCAGAATTTATCTCTGGCTTCAGCCAGCTTTCCATACCTATAACGATTTCAGCATCGTTGCTTTCTATCAGCGCTTGAAGTTCCGGTACTTCACCAACGCAGCTTCGACAATTTACAATTACAATACCGATTGCTGCTTTGTCCCCGCGAGACCTGACTTTGCCCCGCACCCTTTGAGGGTGTTGCCCTTCCTGTGCTCGCCCGAGGCCATCTAACCTAAAAAACCGCCTAGTTCACGCCACACAACCCCTGCTACCCGTGTAGCCGCCTGCTGTGTTTAGTGGACTCCTGACCTATCCAGCGGAACCCGAAACCCCACCACCCTATGGCGCAAGTCGAGGAATCTGCAGCCCACACGGTCGCAGAACCGTCTCAGCCTCTGATTCAGACCCTCCACTGTACCAAACGTCCGAAGTCAGTCCTGTCGACGATGCTGCAGATGGTGAGCTCTGCTTTCATCCTGCTAGCGAGACTGACAGTCTTCACCAAATCAGATAGCGGCCGGAAGCCAGAGAGGATTTCTTCCAGTCCATAGCGACACACATTATTGGTGCCGACATGAGCGACCACCTGCAGATGGGTGCACCCTGTATCCTTCATGGCATCTGGAAGGACCCTTTCCACATCTGGAATCACCCCCCCCTCCCCCGGTATGCACACAGAGTGCACATTGGTTTTTGGTTTTCTTCCCCTCTCTTGCTGCCATATTTCTAAGGGGCCCCATTATGTACCTGACGTTGCAGCTCCCAACTACCAGTAAGCCCACCCTCTGTGACCGCCCGGATCTTGCAGACTGAGGGGCAACCTCTGGAACAGGACAAGCAGCCATTTCCGACCGAAGATCAGTATCAGCCGGAGACAGAGCCTGTAAACGGTTCGTCAGACAAACTGCAGAGGCCTTCCGTTCAAGGCTCCAGAATGTCTTTCGCCCCCTGCCACACCTCGAGATGACCTCCCACTCTACCATGGGTGAGGGGTCAGCCTCAATGTGGGCAGTATCCCAGGCAGCTACAGCTGTAGTCCGATCGGGGGATCTGTGGGACGAGTTGGCCGTACCCCACAAACCCCCATCCGGACCCCCAAAGTGATGCCCATTGGCAACAGTCTCAAGCTGTGTGACCGAAGCCAACACTACCTGAAGCTGGGAGCGAAGGCATGCCAGCTCAGCCCGCATCTGAACACAGCAGTCGCAGTCCCTATCCATGCTAGATACTGTTGTGCAAAGAATGTCCGAACTAATCTACAGAGAGCACAAACTATTCGACACAAAATTTAAACGGTTACTAAAATAAGAAATTGCCTGGTAAATGCAGTAATGCTGCTACATGGTGCTACAACTCTCAAATACTATAGTACGCCCGAAATTTATGAATTAAACAATGCAAGTACCCAAAAGCACGCAAAGAAATTAAGAATTGAACTATGTAACAATGCGACTTGCTGCTGGCAGCTGCTTATCCAACAGCGACCTCCTCGAAAAACAGTCTTTCCTTTCAAGACATCAATCAGAATGGACGAACTGATGTTCATGTTATACTCAGTCTCCACATCCAAAATAGATTTGTAAATCGTAGGCCTCCATCGGAAGACACGATGAACCCTGCGACGAGGCATACTGCTGACTATGCGTCAGCTACCGGAAACACGCTATTTATAGCCACAGCGTGCTTGCTCACAAACAAGTTGACGCCTGTCAAAGGTCACGTTTGAAAAATCTGCAGCTGGCGACTCGTTAAAACTAGAGTCGCCAGCCTCTGGCAAACACCCAATGTCAATTCAAACTTCGCACACAGTGCACACAAAACATACAAATTACAAGAATAAATAAGTTTTCAAGAATGGGTTGTTTGGGATGGGTCATTCATGCTGACCCAACAGGACTCTTCATTTGCTGTCACGTGTATATTACAATAAAAATACTAATATAAATTAACGAATAAATAAATTTATTACATAGTATTATATACACTCATATCACCAACTATTCAACATTTCATATCATCACCCCTACTACGTACAAAAATACAACTATTATCATCATGCAATAGTTTACAAGACTTCCTTGTCCTAACACACAATTCTTTGTGCATGATGATAATATTTGTATTTTTGTGCGTGGTAGGGGTGTTAATATGAAATGTAAAATAGTTGGTGATATGACTGTATATAATAGTATGTAATAAATTTATTTATTCATTAATTATATATATATATATATATATATATATATATATATATATATATATTTATAATATACACATGACAGCAAATAAAGAGTCATGTTGCCTGTCCAAGGTGACGTTTGAAAAATCTGCGGCTGGCGACTCGTTAAAACTGGAGGTGCCAGCCTCTGGCACACACCCAAATGCAATTCAAACTTCACGCGCAGCACACACAAAACACACAAATTACAAGAATAAATAAGTCACATATATATTATAATAAAAAAGCAAATATAAATTAATGAATAAATAAATTTATTACATACTATTACATACAGTCATATCACCAACTATTTTACATTTCATATCAACACCCCTACCACGTACAAAAATACAAATATTATCATCATGCAATAGTTTACAAGACGTCCTTGCCCTAACACACAATGGCTTATCAATAAAAAAATTTGTTGATGTTTCTCCAACACCACAAACTTGAGACATAGTGATCATGAACGTCCGATAACCGAGAACATCACGAGGAGGTAACTGCTCCAAAGACGTAGCTGTAGACTTAGTAGTAGTATCAATACGAATTATTGCAACAGTCAACCAACATTGACTGATTGGATTGTCAGTAACAGAAAAAGTAAAATCAAAACGACCTCCTCGAAAAACAGTCTGTCCTTTCAATACATCAATCAAAACAGACGAACTGACGTTCATGTTATACTCAGTCTCCATATCCAAAATAGATTTGTAAATCATAGGCCTCCATCGGGAGACACGATGAACCCTGCGACGAGGCATACCACCGACTATGCATCAGCTACTGGAAACACGCTATTTATAGCCACAGTGCGCTTGCGCACAAACAAGTTGGTGCCTGTCCAAGGTCACGTTTGAAAAATCTGCGGCTGGCGACTCGTTAAAACTAGAGTCGCCAGCCTCTGTCATACACCCATGCTGATAATATTTCTATTTTTGTGCGTGGTAGGGGTGTTGATATGAAATGTAAAATAGTTGGTGATATGACTGCATATAATAGTATGTAATAAATTTATTTATTCATTAATTTATATTTGTTTTTTATTATAATATACACATGACAGCATACAAAGATAATAAATAAGTTACTGGCAATCAAATCGCTCAATGTTGGTTGACTGTTGCAATAATTCGTGTTGATACTACTACTAAGTCTACAGCTACGTCTTTGGAGCAGGTACCTCCTCGTGATGTTCTCGGTTTTTTATTATAATATACACATGACAGCAAATAAAGAGTCCTCTTGGTCCAGCATGAATGACCCATCCCAAACAACCCATTCTCGGAAACTTATTTATTCTTGTAATTTGTGTGTTTTGTGTGCGCTGTGCACGAAATGTGAATTGAATTTGGGTGTGTGCCAGAGGCTGGTCACTCTAGTTTTAACGAGTCGCCAGCCGCAGATTTTTCAAATGTGAACTTGGACAGGCGCCAACTTGTTTGTGCGCAGGCGCGCTGTGGCTATAAATAGCGTGTTTCCGGCAGCTGACACATAGTCGGCAGTATGCCTCGTCGCAGGGTTCATCGTGTCTTCCGATTGAGGCCTATGATTTACAAATCTATTTTGAATGTGGAGACTGACAGACTTGGGAGAGCCAGTCCTGACAAAACTCTACCATCTGGTGAGCAAGATGTATGAGACAGGCGAAATACCCTCAGATTTCTAGAAGAATGCAATAATTCCAATCCCAAAGAAAGCAGGTGTTGGGCCGGTGTGGTCATGCGGTTCTAGGCGCTTCAGTCTGGAACCGCGTGACCGCTACGGTCGCAGGTTCGAATCCTGCCTCGGGCATGGATGTGTGTGATGTCCTTAGGTTAGTTAGGTTTAAGTAGTTCTAAGTTCTAGGGGACTGATGACCACAGATGTTAAGTCCCATAGTGCTCAGAGCCATTTTGAAAGCAGGTGTTGACAGATGTGAAAATTACCGAACTATCAGTTTAATAAGCCATGGCTGCAAAATACTAACACGAATTCTTTACAGTTCTAACGGAAAAACTGGTAGACGCCAACCTCGGGGAAGATCAGTTTGGATTCCATAGAAATGTTGGAACACGTGAGGCAATACTGACCCTACGACTTATCTTAGAAAATAGACTAAGGAAAGGCAAACCTACGTTTCTAGGATTTGTAGACTTAGAGAAAGCTTTTGACAATGTTGATTGGAATACTCTCTTTCAAATTCTGAAGGTGACAGGGGTACAATACAGGGAGCGAAGGCTATTTACAATTTGTACAGAAAGCAGATGGCAGTTATAAGAGTTGAGGGGCATGAAAGGGAAGCCATGGTTGGGAAGGGAGTGAGACAGGGTTGTAGTCTCTCCCCAATGTTATTCAATCTGTATATTAAGCAAGCAGTAAAGGAAACAAAAGAAAAATTTGGAGTAGGAATTAAAATCCATGGAGAAGAAATAAAAACTTTAGGGTTCACTGATGACATTGTAATTCTGTCAGAGAGAGCAAAGGACTTGGAAGAGCAGCTGAACGGAATGGACATGGTCTTGAAAGGAGGATATAAGATGAACATCAACCAAAGCGAAACGAGAATAATGGAATGTAGTCAAATTAAATCGGATGATGCTGCGGGAATTAGATTAGGAAATGAGACGCATAAAGTGGTAAATGAGTATTGCTATTTCGGGAGCATGATAACTGATGATGGTCAAAGTAGAGCGGATATAAAATGTAGACTGGCAATGGCAAGGAAAGCATTTCTGAAGAAGAGAAATTTGTTAACATCGAGTATAGATTTAAGTGTCAGGAAGACGTTCCTGAAAGTATTTGTACGGAGTATACCCATGTATGGAAGTGAAACGTGGTCGATAAATTAGACAACAAGAGAATAGAAGCTTTCGAAATGTGGTGCTGCAGAAGAATGCTGAAGATTAGATGGGTAGATCACATAACTACTGAGGAGGTATTGAATAGAATTGGAGAGAAGAGAAATTTGTAGCACAAGTTGACTAGAAGAAGGGATCGGTTGGTAAGGCATATTCTGAGGCATCAAGGGATCACGAATTTATTATTGGAGGTCAGTGTGGAGGGTAAAAATCGCAGAGGGAGACCAAGAGATGAATACACTAAACAGATTCAGAAGGAAGTAGGTTGCAGTAGGTACTGGGAGATGTCGAAGCTTGCACAGCATAGAGTAGCATGGAGAGCTGCATCAAACCAGTCTCTGGACTGAAGACCACTACAACAACCGCAACAACAACGCATAAATAAGCACACCTCTCACATTCACATGCTGAGTGCCCACACTGGCTGCATGTTGCACAAAATTCCAGTTTTGCTCAATGACATGGCTTGCTGTGCCCAGTCAAATGTTGCTGAACTCACCTAGTAGGATGCAGGCTACCTGCTCCTTATGAGTTCCCCTTGAATTGGCTCAAATCCATTAAACCAGTCTCCTGTACTAACGTCACTCGAAATACTGTATATTGTGACACACACCTGTTGTTAATACACACACATATGTCTGAAAACTAGCCCCAAAACAATCCTACAACTGTTAGCTGGTCCCCTATGTCTCCAACTCCGTATTCTCTTTTCATCTCTTCATTCCTCTCCCTTTGTCCATTTCCTCTGCCCCTCCTCTCTGACGTTATCTTCCTCTCTCTCCCTCTGACCCTACCCTCCTTCCCCTTTCTGTTTCCATCTCCACCTCCCCCTCATCCTTTTTCACCTGTCTACTAGTATTCTACACCTTTCACCTGCCTCATACTTTTCTTCCTCTTCGCCTCTCTCTGCCTGTTTCTACCTCCACATCACTCTGTCCATCCTCTTTTCCATCCATCTCAATCTGTCCCCAGCCCTGCTCATCGTCATGTCTAGCCCCTGCAATACAGTTAAATAAACCAGGCTGATATTACTCCAACACGACACATCTGTCATGTATACCAGCCTACATGTCGGGGCCAGGAAAAGCATTGCTTGCCACTGACAAGTAGGCTGCTCTGCAAAGCATATTGATTTGGCAAGCTGATACTGTTCCCACACAACATGCCTATCATGCAGTGTAGCCTACACACCAGGTGCATAAAAACACTTTTTGCCCATATCTTGCTCCTATGGAAGCTAGGAGGTTATAACCCCCCACAGTGCTGATACCCATGAGGCTGCTGTTTCTGTGCCACATTGGGTTGAAATCAATCCACAGGTTATGGAGGAGATCCCAGACATACACATATATGACAGATTAAAGTGAGTAATATAATTTTCTGGTCCAAGGTATAAGAAACAATGGTTGAAATGATTGAAATTGTAGATGAGATTTTCACAGAGAACAGAAAATCCTGAAAAATGTTCAAAACATCTTATCTCAGGAATTAGTTGACCTATACATTAACTGTGCAAATCAGAAGGTTGTGGGATTTTGTAAATTAATCCTGGACAGGAGTTGTCAAAATCTTATGTGGGACTATGGTTGAGTGCTCAGCCTGCCTCTATGATGCTAGTACGATGTATAACTGGTGATCTAGTCAGAAAACGAATCGCCCTACCCATGAAATCAAGTGAAATTAATTAACTAAATGTCACACAACAGAAACTACTGCAGTATGGAGTGAGAACAGGGGTGATCCTAACAAACATGACAACTTGACTCCATAGCTTACACAAGTATATTAACGAATAATTTCATCTAGCTACTGAATGTAACTAAAGGTCACACTTAAGCTAAATTTCGCATGTTGCTGGGTATGATTTGATATTTGATGATAAATATTTTGGCTGGAAAAATTCTTATTTAGCCCCAAGTTAAATTTATTATAGAAATTAAGAGGTTTGCTAATGAACATTGAATTTACAGTCAGCATAAAATACATAGTGATTCAATGATTTTCACAAAAAGACACATTATGATTTTCACATTAATGGGTGGAAACAGGATAGCGAATAAAAAGCTTCAAAGGCCCCATATAACTGCAAATGATTCCAAATGCAACTAATCAGTGGAACTGAGATGAGACCAGAAATAAAACACCCCAAAAGTTGTATGTAAGCACCAGTTGCCTCGCCTAAGACCATAGTAATCCAAATGAACTGCCAGAGTGTGTTTCTTTAAGCCAAACCAATCTTGCAACAAGCAAATTCGTAGTCCCTCGTTAGAATGTGTGCAGTGCCTGCACTTTCCCACCACACTCACATAGTTCTGCCACTGCAGATGACTGAAACGATGGCTACAGTTTCTGTCTGGCCATGGCATCCGTGTCCAATTTGCAACAGAGTACAGACTCTGCAGGACAAAGGTGAAGATGGCTGCTGAGCTTACGAAGGCAATGAGTTATCAGTGCCCACCTAACGCGATGTGTTCTCTGCTCGCAGTTGCAGTTATAAAAACAGTGTGGTTCTACCAGTTTCAGAAACTCTCTAGCCCACTACAGTAAAGAGTATGAGCTTCATCCAACGAAAAATTCAGAAATATCTTTAAAAATCCCTTCTCTTACGTATTTGGACTTTATTAGGAAATGATATTAACTGCCTCTAAAAGGGGGGGAAGAAGTTCTGAGTTCGCTCCCACCAAGTACATGATTTTTCATCTTGGGCAATGACAGGGAAGGCAAGTATACACATGCCAGCCCTTTCTGTGGCTATCTCAATAATTTTTGTGAACCATCAGAGTTCATCTTACAACCTTCATTAAGAACAACTCTCTGCCTCTTTTATGGTTATGGGGTCTTTCTTCGCTTTCATAGCATATTGTATGTTTTTCACCCCATAGATCCCTATCTGTCTAAAAAGCATTCCTAAGACTCCATATATCCCTGAAGTTTTACAGTCTCCTAAATTTCTCCATGCTGCCTCCCGTTGTTATGGTCTCTGGATGGTTCCAGCACCCCTCAGCCCCCAGCTACAGCGACTGTCTGTTCGCGCTTGCTCAGGCCTTTCAGAAAGAATCACGTTTATGAAACCACATTTATGACTCCCATATCACATTCTCGTGTGGACATGTCCCACGCACGGCAGCTTGCCTAATTTGCTAGCGGAAAAAAAGGATCCCAGAGTGTGTAAAAAAAAAAAAAAAAAAGACAGGAGCTAAATGGATTTGGAACCGTTGTGATAAAGTGTGCTACCTATATTGGACTTTATGGGGTCTCCTATTTTAAATAAACAAATGATGATTAGGTTACAGGTCAGTTTGGGAAAAACTGTCACGTAACAATTGCATTAAAGAACCTAAACTGAAACAACCCATCTGGAATAGACGACATACACTAATAATTATTGAAATCACTGGAGAAACAAACACGATAAAACTATGTCATCTTGTATACAAGATATATGAGACTTAAAAAAATAAATGAATACTAAAGAATGTATATGTAAACAGGTGCGTAGATGATGCAGAACTATCAGTTTAATGAGTAATTGTTGCAAAGAATTAGCACACCTTATTTACAGCTGAGTAGAAAGACTAAAGAAGAATAGTAGAACCTCAGGGAAGATCAGTTTACGTTCTGGTGAAATGTGGGCAACACTGACTCTACTATTTATCTTGGCAGATGAGATGAAGGGGGTGCCTGTGTTTATAGCATGATTTGGAGAAAATTTTGACAAAGTTAATCCGTAAGTGCTACTCTGAGCCAAAACGGTTAGCACAGGAAGTCGTTGCGAGCCGTGGGACATGACAAAAAATAATAATAACTTGGACAGAAAATAGATTCCATTTAGAAGAGTCAGAGGACATGAAAGGGAAGTGGTTGTTGAGAAGGGATGAGATATAGTTGTATCCTATACCATAGGTAATTGAATCTGTACGACTGACAATTGGCAAGCAGCAAAGCAAACCTAAGAAAAATCTTGAAAGGGAATTACAGTTCAGGGGAAAAAAAATAAGAACTTTAAGGTTTACCTGTGACACTGTAATAGTGTCAGGGTTGAGAGAGAACTTAAATCAGTTCTTTGAAAACAGTTTATAAGATGAATATCTGCATATAAAAAGAAGGGTGGTTGTTGTTATGGTCTTCAGTCCTGAGACTGGTTTGATGCAGCTCTCCATGCTACTCTATCCTGTGCAAGCTTCTTCATCTCCCAGTATCTACTGCAACCTACATCCTTCTGAATCTGCTTAGTGTAGTCATCTCTTGGGCTCCCTCTACGATTTTTACCCTCCACGCTGCCTTCCAATACTAAATTGGTGATCCCTTGATGCCTCAGAACATGTCCTACCAACCGCTCTTTTCTTCTGGTCAAGTTGTGCCACAAATTTCTCTTCTACCCAATACTATTCAATACTTCCTCATTAGTTACGTGATCTACCCATCTAATCTTCAGCATTCTTCTGTAGCACCACATTGCAAAAGCTTCTATTCTCTTCTTGTCCAAACTACACTCCTGGAAATGGAAAAAAGAACACATTGACACCGGTGTGTCAGACCCACCATACTTGCTCCGGACACTGCGAGAGGGCTGTACAAGCAATGATCACACGCACGGCACAGCGGACACACCAGGAACCGCGGTGTTGGCCGTCGAATGGCGCTAGCTGCGCAGCATTTGTGCACCGTCGCCGTCAGTTTCAGCCAGTTTGCCGTGGCATACGGAGCTCCATCGCAGTCTTTAACACTGGTAGCATGCCGCGACAGCGTGGACGTGAACCGTATGTGCAGTTGACGGACTTTGAGCGAGGGCGTATAGTGGGCATGTGGGAGGCCGGGTGGACGTACCGCCGAATTGCTCAACACGTGGGGCGTGAGGTCTCCACAGTACATCGATGTTGTCGCCAGTGGTCGGCGGAAGGTGCACGTGCCCGTCGACCTGGGACCGGACCACAGCGACGCACGGATGCACGCCAAGACCGTAGGATCCTACGCAGTGCCGTAGGGGACCACACCGCCACTTCCCAGCAAATTAGGGACACTGTTGCTCCTGGGGTATCGGCGAGGACCATTCGCAACCGTCTCCATGAAGCTGGGCTACGGTCCCGCACACCGTTAGGCCGTCTTCCGCTCATGCCCCAACATCGTGCAGCCCGCCTCCAGTGGTGTCGCGACAGGCGTGAATGGAGGGACGAATGGAGACGTGTCGTCTTCAGCGATGAGAGTCGCTTCTGCCTTGGTGCCAATGATGGTCGTATGCGTGTTTGGCGCCGTGCAGGTGAGCGCCACAATCAGGACTGCATACGACGAAGGCACACAGGGCCAACACCCGGCATCATGGTGTGGGGAGCGATCTCCTACACTGGCCGTACACCAGTGGTGATCGTCGAGGGGACACTGAATAGTGCATGGTACATCCAAACCGTCATCGAACCCATCGTTCTACCATTCCTAGACCGGCAAGGGAACTTGCTGTTCCAACAGGACAATGCACGTCCGCATGTATCCCGTGCCACCCAACGTGCTCTAGAAGGTGTAAGTCAACTACCCTGGCCAGCAAGATCTCCGGATCTGTCCCCCATTGAGCATGTTTGGGACTGGATGAAGCGTCGTCTCACACGGTCTGCACGTCCAGCACGAACGCTGGTCCAACTGAGGCGCCAGGTGGAAATGGCATGGCAAGCCGTTCCACAGGACTACATCCAGCATCTCTACGATCGTCTCCATGGGAGAATAGCAGCCTGCATTGCTGCGAAAGCTGGATATACACTGTACTAGTGCCGACATTGTGCATGCTCTGTTGCCTGTGTCTATGTGCCTGTGGTTCTGTCAGTGTGATCATGTGATGTATCTGACCCCAGGAATGTGTCAATAAAGTTTCCCCTTCCTGGGACAATGAATTCACGGTGTTCTTATTTCAATTTCCAGGAGTGTATTTATCGTCCATGTTTCACTTCCATACATGGCTACACTCCATACAAATACTTTCAGAAATGAGTTCCTGACACTTAAATCTATACTCGATATTAACAAATTTCTCTTCTTAAGAAACGCTTTCCTTGCCATTGCCAGTCTACATTTTATATCCTCTCTACTTCGATTATCATCAGTTATTTCGCTCCCCAAATAGCAAAACTCCTTTACTACTTTAAGCGTCTCATTTCCTAATCTAATTCCCTCGACATCGCTCGACATAATTCGACTACATTCCATTATCCTCGTTTTTCTTTTGTTGATGTTCATCTTATATCCTCCTTTCAAGACACTATCCATTCCGTTCAGCTGCTTTTCCAAGTCCTTTGCTGTCTCTAACAGAATTATGATGTCATCGGCGAACCTCAAAGTTTTTATTTCTTCTCCATGAATTTTAATGGCTACTCCGAATTTTTCTTTTGTTTCCTTTACTGCTTGCTCAATATACAGATTGCATAACATCGGGGAGAGACTACTGTCTCACTCCCTTCCCAACCACTGCTTCCCTTTCATGTCCCTCGACTCTTATAACTGCCATCTGGTTTCTGTACAAATCGTAAATAGCCTTTCGCTCCCTGTATTTTACCCCTGCCACCTTCAGAATTTGAAAGAGAGTATTCCAGTCAACATTGTCAAAAGCTTTCTCTAAGTCTACAAATGCTAGAAACGTAGGTTTGCCCTTCCTTAATCTAGCTTCTAAGATAAGTCGTAGGGTCAGTATTGCCTCACGTGTTCCAACATTTCTACGGAATCCAAACTGATCTTCCCCGAGGTCGGCTTCTACTAGTTTTTCCATTCGTCTGTATAGAATTCGCGTTAGTATTTTGCAGCTGTGACTTATTAAACTGATAGTTCGGTAATTTTCACATCTGTCAACACCTGATTTCTTTGGGATTGGGATTATTACATTCTTTTTGAAGTGTGAGGGTATTTCGCCTGTTTCATACATCTTGCTCACCAGATGGTAGAGTTTTGTCAGGACTGGCTATCCCAAGGTTGTCAGTAGTTCCAATGGAATGTTGTCTACTCCGGGGGCCTTGTTTCGACTCAGGTCTTTCAAGTGTTCTGTCAAACTCTTCACGCAGTATCGTATCTCCCATTTCATCTTCATCTACATCCTCTTCCATTTCCATAATATTGTCCCCAAGTACATCTCCCTTGTATAGACCCTCTATATAGTCCTTCCACCTTTCTGCTTTCCCTTCTTTGCTTAGAACTGGGTATCCATCTGAGCTCTTAATATTCATACAAGTGGTTCTCTTATCTCCAAAGGTCTCTTTAATTTTCCTGTAGGCAGTATCTATCTTACCCCTCTTGAGATAAGCCTCTACATCCTTACATTTGCCCTCTAGCCATCCCTGCTTAGCCATTTTGCACTTCCTGTCGATCTCATTTTTGAGATGTCTGTATTCATTTTTGCATGCTTCATTTACTGCATTTTTATATTTTCTCCTTTCATCAATTAAATTGAATATTTCTTCTGTTACCCAAGGATTTCTACTAGCCGTCGTCTTTTTACCTACTTGATCCTCTGCTGCCTTCGCTACTTCATCCCTCAAAGCTACCCATTTTTCTTCTACTGTATTTCTTTCCCCCATTCCTGTCAATTGGTCCCTTATGCTCTCCCTGAAACTCTGTACAACCTCTGGTTCTTTTAGTTTATCCAGGTCCCATCTCCTTAAATTCCCACCTTTTTGCAGTTTCTTCAGTTTTAATCTACAGTTCATAACCAATAGATTGTGGTCAGAGTCCACATCTGCCCCTGGAAATGGCTGACAATTTAAAACCTGGTTCCTAAATCTCTGTCTTACCATTATATAATCTATCTGAAACCTGTCAGTATCTCCAGGCTTCTTCCATGTATACAGCCTTCTTTTATGATTCTTGAACCAAGTGTTAGCTATGATTAAGTTGTGCTCTGTGCAAAATTCTACCAGGCGGCTTCCTCTTTCATTTCTTAGCCCCAGTCCATATTCACCTACTACGATTCCTTCTCTCCCTTTTCCTACTACCGAATTCCAGTCACCCATGACTATTAAATTTTCGTCACCCTTCACTATCTGAATAATTTCTTTTATTTCATCATACATTTCTTCAATTTCTTCGTCATCTGCAGAGCTAGTTGGCATATAAACTTGTACTACTGTAGTAGGTGTGGGATTCGTATCTATCTTGGCAAAGAAGGATATGTGGTCGAATTAAAACCTATCATGCTGAAGGAAATACATAAGGGAATGAGACAGTGAACGTCATAAATGAGTTTTGCTATTTGGGCGGAAAAATAAGTGACGATGGTCGAGGTAAATAAAAACGCAGACTTGAAATAACAAGCAAAACGTTTGTAAAAAAAGAGAAATATTTTAACATTGAATATAAAGTTAAGTGTTATGAGGTCTTTTCTGAAGCTCTTATTCTGTAGTGTAGCCTCGCAAGAAGTGGAAAGTGGACAATAAAACGTATAGATAAGAGGAAAGCAGAAACTTTTGAAATGTGGTGATACAGAGGGATGCTGAAGAATGGATGGTTTGATCGTATAATTAATGAAGAAGCAACCAACCCCTGACTAAAATCAGGGTTTGGTTAACAGAACATATCCTGAGGCACCGACAAATAGTTAATTTGGTAATGGAGGGAACTGTAAGGGAGTAACAATTGTAGATGGAGACGAAGACTTGAGTATAGTAAGCGGGTGCAGCTGGATGTGGGCTTTAATAGTTATGAAGCGGTGAAGTCTGCACACGATAGAGTAGTGTGGACAGTTATATCAGACCATTCTTCGTGCTGGACGACAGCAGAAACAGTGTTGTTATTGCATAAATATAGCTACATAGTTAATATTCCGTATTGAATTGCAGACATAGACTGAATGTTTTGTATCTGTAGATTTGCAGAGCTAAGCTGAGACTGACATCGTCACGGACACGTTAGGAATGGCCAATAACAGCTCAGTCATAATTTTCGATAAACGTTGTCGGCCTGACAGCAGTGTGTGAACTGGTGGGCTGTTTCGACTGCAATTTGCAACTTGTTCTGTTACGTAAGCACGCATCGAGCTTGGCCTCTGGCCAGATAGTAGCAGTACGTTATCACCGTGACCTACAGTAACGGAGGGAAACAGGCTGCGCGAGACAACTCGCATGTGGTAGTAGGCTAGACTCAGAGACCACTACTACAATTCATATATGGGCAGCAACGGTGCCTGACTGTTATGATGTAACAGAATGGGTAGAGAGAAATCACATGGAGGAAAACAGTTCACCAGAGACGGCAGGAGTAGCCACTCAATGCTGGTTTTATTCAAAAACAGCTTATAAATTATGTCAATGCACTAGACGAGCACCCTATCATTTTCATATGCTGCCATGTTCTCTTTTATGAGTTGATGTCAAATTAAGTTTATGTTTCCAATTAGGCTCTTACGAAATATTTCAATACAATAGATGTTTGGTTTTAGTAAAATGACGAATTAGGCTATGAATTTTCTCGACAGATCCTTTTTTTTTAAATTTATTGTTATGTTGTAGCACGTCTTCTCACGGATGACAGCGGACTAGAAGCTGTCGAACATGTTGCTGTTCAGACACTGATTTTCCGAATTGAAAACATAGTTTTTTCTTTTGAAAAGATGAAGAAAGCAGTTAATGGTGAAATGTTTGATAGGACTCCTGGTAACTGTGTGATAGGAATTATGCTTGGTATAGGATATATTTTATTTATTTTCGTTTATTTATTTATTTAACCTGGCAAGATTAGGGCCTTCAGGCTCTCTCTTACATCTAAACAGGCATTCTACTTATTTTGCTTTCATGTGTTTTAGTAGGCATGTTAAACTACATTTAGTACAAAAAGTGAAATAAACACTTACAAAGATACACTTGGAAAAATACATACAGTTTATATTAGCAGATGATAAGTACTGCTATAATTATGCATTATGATAGAGAGAGATTTTAGATATGACTGCTAGCAGCAGGGGGTATGACGATGACCGATGGTGAAGGGAGGAGAGATATGATGAAACACAGTTAAGGAAATATAAAGGAAAAGAAGATTGCTTGGGTAATGGAGTTAGATGAAGAGGAAGGAGAGGAAGGAGAGAAAGGAGCAAGATAGGAGACACTAGCTTTGCTATTTGACAGAGGGGAGGATTGGACTTGTACATTAATTTTGTCGAAACGTTATGAAGATGATAGTAGGAAATGCTTCAACTTCTCCTTAAAAGCAGCAGGGGATTGAATTTTGTGCAAGGTAAGGGGCAGTGTGTTCTAGAGGCGGACAGCGGCAACAGAGTAGGAGTTTGTAAATGTTTTTGTTTTGTGAGTGGGCACAGTTAGGATACCAGATAACAGCGACCTCGTGTTTCGATTATGATGACATGGAAGGTGTTTAATCCCTGAAGCAAGCAACTGGGATGCTTCCGCGACGAGGAGCCGGTGAAGTAGACATAGTGTGTGGTAGTCACGCAATTTGTCCTGCCGCAGCCACCCTAGCCGGGAGTATGAAGCACCGACATGATCATATCGGCGAATGTTGCAGGTGTAACGCACTCAGTTATTCATGGTTAGTTCTAACCGTCTTTTGTTTTCACTACACATGTCTTGTTGAATAACAACACAATAGTGGAGGTTCGGTAGAACGAGTGCTTGCACGAGCTGGCGTTTCACGTCTTGTGGAAATACGTTCCGAAACTTTTTGAGAGCATAGAGACAATAGGACATCTTCCGACACACTGCGACTGTATTCTCTACCCAGCTGAGATGCTCATCCAAAATTACACCCAAGTTCTTAACTGTTTTCTGATATGGCATTGGAATACCGTCGAGCAGAATAGGAGGCAGCCGTTCGCGGTAATCTGAACTTATTAATTTCTGATGAGCTATTAAGATTACTTGTGTCTTCTTTGCATTTAGTTTAAGCCCCAGGTTTTTCGCACATGTCACCACTGAATACAGATCGTCATTCATCTGAGCGACTGCAGTGTTTATATCTTCAGTTCTGGCGCTTAGGTAAAGCTGAAGGTCGTCAGCATAGAAATTATATTTACAGGAGGACAGAACCGACGAAATATCATTGACATATAAAGAAAACAAAAGTGGCTCTAAGACTGATTCTTGTGGCACTCCTGAGGAGACATGTTTCCCGGAAGATTTATCGTATACACAGACAACACATTGCTGTCTGTCTTTTAAGTAGCTTTCAAACCACCTCATAGCACTATCTGAGAAATTAAGCTGTCCCATTTTTATGAGCAATATGTCAAAGTTAACAGTGTCAAAAGCTTTGCTGAATTCTAGTAGCGTCAGTATTGTTGCTTTTCGGCTGTCGATGACATATTTCAGATCATCCGTTACTTTAACTAGAGCAGTGTTTGTGCTTTGGTGTTTACAGAACCCAGATTGAAATTTGTCATATAGGTTGAGTTCATGCAGCTGTTCAGTGATTTGATCATGAACAATACATTCAAGTGCTTTGGAAACAGCAGGCAGTATGCTAATTGGTCGGTAATCACTAGGCAGTTGCGGGTTTTCAATCTTAGGGATGGGTCGAATTATGCTTCTTTTCCATGGAGTGGGGTATATTCAATTCACGAAGTAAAAATTAAATATGTCATTTGAGACAGGTACTAAGATATCCGCAATATTCTTAATCATGGTTATACTGATACTGTCATTGCCTGTCGCATCAGAAGAGATTCTCAGTATTGCTTTTTTTACAGTATTTATTGTTATATGTTTTAGATGGAAGATATCGTGGTTAGTTATCCAGTTAGGGGGATTCTTGTGGATGGTAATTATCAGCCGTTTGGGTATTCAAAGGTGCAGAGAAGAATTCATTTAATTCGTTAGCTGAGACATGAAAAGCAGTTTCCGATTTTGCCTTTCCGACCTCCAAGCTACGGAGTTTCTTCCACAGAGTCGTGGGTGTCGGATCGCTGCATACAAGGGAGCCAGCGTGCATGATTTTAGCATTGCGACTGCATTGTTTCACTCTGTTCCGTACTTTTTTTGTTCTTCGAAACGCTCGGGTTTCGGATCTGCCTTGAAACGCCTGTGGGCAGCATCCCTATTATTCATCATTTGACGTAATTCATTTGTCAGCTATGGAGCAGGAGATTTTCTTACACGGATTGTGTGTACAGGCGCATGTTTGTCATAGAGGGCAGTGAGTTTATCACGAAGTTCATTAATTTTGCCATCGATTGTAGGTTCTATGATTATTTGATGTCATGAGATTTCTGAGCAATCGGCTGTTAGAGCGTCAAGATCAATACGTTGATTTGATGTTTGGGGGCTGCACAGAGTAGGCCAGGAGTATTACATCATATGCTGAGAGGCCTGGGGCCGACGTTTGACCAACACCTCTTACTTTGTCAGTCTTTTCATGCGATTACGTGTATAAGAGTATGACTGTGCGCCGTATGATGTGCAGGTTGTAATGGAAGAATGTTCATGCTATTGCTGGTAAACAGTCTTCTTAGGTTTATTGTGGAGGAAGTGTCTCTTAGCAGGTCTATGTTCATGTCTCCCATTACGATGACATGTTCGTATTGACGCTGAAGAGAATGTAATTCCGACTGAAAGGAGCTCATTGAGATTATTTTTGGCGGCTTGTAGACGACACCGATCAAGCACTTCCGACTTTGTATATTTGTTTCAGTGAAATGAATTGAGCCTCTTTTTCTTCAGCAGGGTTTGACGTACATAAGACTTTCGATTTGAGATCTGTTCGTATATACGCGCCGCCACCGCCTCCTCGCTTTTTTTATCTGTCTACCCTAACAAATGTGTACCCTGGGAGATGAATGGATGCAGAGGATATGTGTGGTTTTAACCACGTTTCGGATAAGAGGATTACGTGGTAGTTTAGTTGGTTGAAGAGGAGGCTAAGTTCTTTGTAATGTGCAGATAAAGACTGGATGTTGCAGTGCGCTACTAAAAGCTCAGGCACGTTCCGCTGAGCAGCCTGAAGTAAGGTGGTAGACTGGTTTGTCCCTTTGTTAGGCACTACCTGCTGAGAGGGGCACTGGCAGCTGCTGCCGCGATGTGACATTCCACAGGGGTGTCCGAGATTTTGCGCGCCCTGTTTGCGACTCCGCGAATGCAGAAAGAAAGGCGATCGCAAGAGATTTCCTGAGGTTGCAGGGGTGTAGAAAATGGGGTAGCAGTAGTCGGTGCGGGGGGAATATGACCGAACCAGTGACGGCTGTGTGTGACCTTGTACCCTCTGTCGTAAAAGATGAAATGTAATTAGTGTATTTGAAACAGCTTAGAGTGGAAAGAAAAAAAAGGGGGGGGGGAGTGATTTAGAAGGCCGATGCTGCCAGCAGAGAGAAGTAAGCTTAATAACTAATAGATTATCGTAGGAAGCACAATTAAATTGAAATTTGCTAAAGTGACACTGATAGTGATTTTTGTTATGAACAATATAAACGGAAGAGAAGGGTGACTAATGAACTAAAGGAGAGACTTATAATTGCAATGGTACTATTACAGAATGGAAGAGAATAACCTGAGCAAATAAAAATAGTATTAGCAGTAACTAAAATTAAGTAAACGTTACAGCTACAGGTACAAAAAATAATATAAGGTTAATACAAGTACAAAAACAGTTAGTAGAACGTACAAATATGGGGATAGTTAAAAAGTTAATACAATTATAGGACAGTGTATCTGAGTGTAGGGGATGTTACAGTTTGTTTGTACTTAAACAAGGCAAATGGTGTTAAGTTTGCACTTTTGGCTCGAGTAGCTTCACTTAATACTATTCAGTTCTGACATGTTTGTGACCGTCTTCTTTCCAGCTGCTGTCTTGATCATTACCCTGTCATCCTGTGTCCACACATTCTGAAGACCGAAATGGGATATCACACTGTTTAAAATCTTCAGCCGTTCGCGTGTCAGATCTTCCCTTATTGTAAGCCCTGTCCTTGCTGCTCTCTTCTTCTGTGTAAAGATCTCTGCCCTTTTTTGGTATGAGACAAATTTAACTATTATTGAAGTACCTTTGGTAGCACCTCTTAGTTTTTGTTCCACTTGATGGCTCCTTTCAATCTCTGCCTTAGTCACTTCAACGCCTAATTTTTCACGTGCAACCTGTATAAGCTGGTTGTCTGTGTCTTCTTCCTTATTTTCTGCTACTCCAAACAGTCGTAGACTATTTCGCCTTTGGTACTGTTCTAGCTCGTCTGTCGCGTGAGACAGTTTTACTTCCAACTCTCGTGTCTTTTTCTCGTACACAGACTTTTTTAATGCTGTAATTTCGGCAATATTAGCCTCAATAGTTTCACGCATTTTGGCCAGTACTGCTGCCCTTACTGTATCTGATACAGTGCCTGCTATCAGATCGAGACTGTCCCTATCGCGAAGCGCAGCGTTTGCCTCAGAGCGTACCAGCTCCGCTATACCGGGAGCAGCGGCCACACCTTCCTCCAAGAGCAGGCCCGCTGCACCTGCTGCTCCCCCGCTGCTGTTGACTCTCCTGCGCCTGCTGCTTTCCCGCTGCTGTTGACTCTCCTGTTTGCCATTTTACAAACCAAAAAAATGGTTCAAATGGCTCTGAGCACTATGGGACTCAACTGCTGTGGTCATAAGTCCCCTAGAACTTAGAACTACTTAAACCTAACTAACCTAAGGACATCACACACATCCATGCACGAGGCACGATTCGAACCTGCGACCGTAGCGGTCGTGCGGTTCCAGACTGTAGCGCCTTTAACCGCTCGGCCACTCCGGCCGGCGCCATTTTACCAGCGTAGATATTGGTGTAGGACAGAAAAAAATGACCCTGCTGCACAGAACACTGTTGATTACACAATTTCGATTGGTACTAGAGCCGGCCGGTGTCGCCACACGGTTAAAGGCGCTTCCGTCTGGAACCGCGCGACCGCTAAGGTCGCAGGTTCGAATCCTGCCTCGGGCATGGATGTGTATGATGTCAGCTTAGTTAGGTTTAAGTAGTTCTAAATTCTAGGAGACTGATGACCTCAGATGTTAAGTCCCATAGTACTCAGAGCCATTTGAACCATCTGGTACTAGACAAAAACACCTGCGATAGCACCTTCGAAATCAACAACATTTCGCGAGCCGAACTTAATACATGTTAGACTGCAGCCGCCATCTTTTACACAGAATGTTTTTTGGAGGATATTTTGAATGAGAAAAAGCCCAAATGGATGGAGTATTGGTGGCTCACTGGCAGATTGTGAAAATGGATTGTGGCTCAATAGTGGTGGAGACTGGGATCTTATTAGAGAGAAGGATACAGTAGACAGGAGGAGCGGGTTCCATAGATGAACAGGAGGAAGGTATTGTTGCGTAATGAGACCTGGGCCAAACTTTCAGTATTCGTGATCCAATTTTAAGTCATTATTTTCACTGTTCACCCTCTCCTCTCCTTTCCTCATACGATAACAATATATATATTATCTATAATAATGTGTTTTGAGTAATTTGACGCTATAGCTACAATGTTACAAACCTTGATAACCATCAGGAATGAAAAATCCAGAAGCGATGGCCCTCTATTGCTCTCTGTCTTACAGGTGCTCCGCAAAAATACTCCCTAATGTCTCTCAGCTGCCGTAGAAGAAGTATTCAAAGACTTTGTAGTCCTGTTTATAACCGCATTATATCGGTGTAATTGTGAATTTTAATTTTTCATTATGTCAGGATGTGTTTCGCTTTTCTCCTCTTTAGGTGCGAGGGTCGGAATTTTAATAGTGGCAACTATTTATTTAAACCTCGTTCAAAATAGATACGTGATTCAAAATTTTACTGACCTTCAAAGTAGATATCAGCATTGTGTATAACTCGTTGCCAGAGATGTGGAAGTTGTAGGGTACTCTTAGCAGTGCCAGTTGTGTTGACAGTTCGAGCGGCGCGGTCTATTGCCGGATGAATATGTAGCGGTTCTGAAGCGAATGCAGTGAAGTGTTTCCTTTGGTTTAGAAATCGAGTTGAACTTACGAGGGCTTAAGTCAGGGCAGTGCAGTAGGTGGTATAGCACTTAGTAGCCCCATTATTCAGACAAATCAGTAACAGCTTGCACTGTACGTGCTTGAGCATTACTCTGCAAAATGATGGTCAGGTCCTGCAGAATGTGTCATCACTTCTGTCTCCATGCTGTTCATTTTTGGAACACAACCTACGACCAGCTTAGAAACGGAACTGATGACGCTCTCTGCAGGACCAACGCACTGCTAGTTACAATATATGACACAGCTCCATGCAATAATGCAAAACAGTCCTCCAAAATAGTGCGTTCAATTAACGATTTAATAATTGCAAATTTTTCCCGAGGGCATGCAGCTTTACTGTATGGTTAAATGATGATGGCATCCTCTTGGGTAAAATATTCCGGAGGTAAAATAGTCCCCCATTCGGATCTCTGGGCGGGGACTACTCAAGAGGATGTCGTTATCATGAGAAAGAAAACTGGCGTTCTACGGATCGGAGCGTGGAATGTCAGATCCCTTAATCGGGCAGGTAGGTTAGAAAATTTAAAAAGGGAAATGGATAGGTTGAAGTTAGATATGGTGGGAATTAGTGAAGTTCGGTGGCAGGAGGAACAAGACTTTTGGTCAGGTGACTACAGGGTTATAAACACAAAATCAAATAGGGGTAATGCAGGAGTAGGTTTAATAATGAATAGGAAAATAGGAATGCGGGTAAGCTACTACAAACAGCATAGTGAACGCATTATTGTGGCCAAGATAGACACAAAGCCCATACCTACTACAGTAGTACAAGTTTATATGCCAACTAGCTCTGCAGATGACGAAGAAATTGAAGAAATGTATGATGATATGAAAGAAATTATTCAGATAGTGAAGGGAGACGAAAATTTAATAGTCATGGGTGACTGGAATTCAAGTGCAGGAAGAGGGAGAGAAGGAAACATAGTAGGTGAATATGGATTGGGGCTAAGAAATGAAAGAGGAAGCCGCCTGGTAGAATTTTGCACAGAGCACAACATAATCATAACTAACACTTGGTTTAAGAATCATGAAAGAAGGTTGTATACATGGAAGAACCCTGGAGATACTAAAAGGTATCAGATTATATAATGGTAAGACAGAGATTTAGGAACCAGGTTTTAAATTGTAAGACATTTCCAGGGGCGGATGTGGACTCTGACCACAATCTATTGGTTATGACCTGAAGATTAAAACTGAAGAAACTGCAAAAAGGTGGGAATTTAAGGAGATGGGACCTGGATAAACTGAAAGAACCAGAGGTTGTACAGAGTTTCAGGGAGAGCATAAGGGAACAATTGACAGGAATGGGGGAAAGAAATACAGTAGAAGAAGAATGGGTAGCTTTGAGGGACGAAGTAGCGAAGGCAGCAGAGGATCAAGTAGGTAAAAAGACGAGGGCTAGTAGAAATCCTTGGGTAACAGAAGAAATATTGAATTTAATTGATGAAAGGAAAAAATACAAAAACGCAGTAAATGAAGCAGGCAAAAAGGAATACAAACGTCTCAAAAATGAGATCGACAGGAAGTGCAAAATGGCTAAGCAGGGAGGGCTAGAGGACAAATGTAAGGATGTAGGGGCCTATCTCACTAGGGGTAAGATAGATACTGCCTACAGGAAAATTAAAGAGACCTTTGGAGATAAGAGAACGACTTGTATGAATATCAAGAGCTCAGATGGAAACCCAGTTCTAAGCAAAGAAGGGAAAGCAGAAAGGTGGAAGGAGTATATAGAGGGTCTATACAAGGGAGATGTACTTGAGGACAATATTATGGAAATGGAAGAGGATGTAGATGAAGATGAAATGGGAGATATGATACTGCGTGAAGAGTTTGACAGAGCACTGAAAGACCGGAGTCGAAACAAGGCCCCCGGAGTAGACAACATTCCATTGGAACTACTGACAGCCTTGGGAGAGCCAGTCCTGACAAAACTCTACCATCTGGTGAGCAAGGTGTATGAAACAGGCGAAATACCCTCAGACTTCAAGAAGAATATAATAATTCCAATCCCAAAGAAAGCAGGTGTTGACAGATGTGAAAATTACCGAACTATCAGTTTAATAAGTCACAGCTGCAAAATACTAACACGAATTCTTTACAGAGGAATGGAAAAACTTGTAGAAGCCGACCTCGGGGAAGATCAGTTTGGATTCCGTAGAAACACTGGAACACGTGAGGCAATACTGACCTTACGACTTATCTTAGAAGAAAGATTAAGGGAAGGCAAACCTACGTTTCTAGCATTTGTAGACTTAGAGAAAGCTTTTGACAATGTTGACTGGAATACTCTCTTTCAAATTCTAAAGGTGGCAGGGGTAAAATACAGGGAGCGAAAGGCTATTTACAATTTGTACAGAAACCAGAAGGCAGTTGTAAGAGTCGAGGGACATGAAAGGGAAGCAGTGGTTGGGAAGGGAGTAAGACAGGGTTGTAGCCTCTCCCTGATGTTGTTCAATCTGTATATTGAGCAAGCAGTAAAGGAAACAAAAGAAAAATTCGGAGGAGGTATTAAAATTCATGGAGAAGAAATAAAAACTTTGAGGTTCGCCGATGACATTGTAATTCTGTCAGATACAGCAAAGGACTTGAAAGAGCAGTTGAATGGAATGGACAGTGTCTTGAAAGGAGGATATAAGATGAACATCAACAAAAGCAAAACAAGGATAATGGAATGTAGTCTAAATCGGTTGATGCTGAGGGAATTAGATTAGGAAATGAGACACTTTAAGTAGTAAAGGAGTTTTGCTATTTGGGGAGCAAAATAACTGATGATGGTCGAAGTAGAGAGGATATAAAATGTAGACTGGCAATGGCAAGGAAAGCGTTTCTGAAGAAGAGAAATTTGTTAACATCCAGTATTGATTTAAATGTCAGGAAGTCATTTCTGAAAGTATTCGTATGGAGTGTAGCCATGTATGGAAGTGAAACACGGACGATAAATACACTCCTGGAAATGGAAAAAAGAACACATTGACACCGGTGTGTCAGACCCACCATACTTGCTCCGGACACTGCGAGAGGGCTGTACAAGCAATGATCACACGCACGGCACAGCGGACACATCAGGAACTGCTGTGTTGGCCGTCGAATGGCGCTAGCTGCACAGCATTTGTGCATCGCCGCCGTCAGTGTCAGCCAGTTTGCCGTGGCATACAGAACTCCATCGCAGTCTTTAACACTGGTAGCATGCCGCGACAGCGTGGACGTGAACCGTATGTGCAGTTGACGGACTTTGAGCGAGGGCGTATAGTGGGCATGCGGGAGGCCGGGTGGACGTACCGCCGAATTGCTCAACACGTGGGGCGTGAGGTCTCCACAGTACATCGATGTTGTCGCCAGTGGTCGGCGGAAGGTGCACGTGCCCGTCGACCTGGGACCGGACCGCAGCGACGCACGGATGCACGCCAAGACCGTAGGATCCTACGCAGTGCCGTAGGGGACCGCACCGCCACTTCCCAGCAAATTAGGGACACTGTTGCTCCTGGGGTATCGGCGAGGACCATTCGCAACCGTCTCCATGAAGCTGGGCTACGGTCCCGCACACCGTTAGGCCGTCTTCCGCTCACGCCCCAACATCGTGCAGCCCGCCTCCAGTGGTGTCGCGACAGGCGTGAATGGAGGGACGAATGGAGACGTGTCGTCTTCAGCGATGAGAGTCGCTTCTGCCTTGGTGCCAATGATGGTCGTATGCGTGTTTGGCGCCGTGCAGGTGAGCGCCACAATCAGGACTGCATACGACCGAGGCACACAGGGCCAACACCCGGCATCATGGTGTGGGGAGCGATCTCCTACACTGGCCGTCCACTACTGGTGATCGTCGAGGGGACACTGAATAGTGCACGGTACATCCAAACCGTCATCGAACCCATCGTTCTACCATTCCTAGACCGGCAAGGGAACTTGCTGTTCCAACAGGACAATGCACGTCCGCGTGTATCCCGTGCCACCCAACGTGCTCTAGAAGGTGTAAGTCAACTACCCTGGCCAGCAAGATCTCCGGATCTGTCCCCCATTGAGCATGTTTGGGACTGAATGAAGCGTCGTCTCACGCGGTCTGCACGTCCAGCACGAACGCTGTTCCAACTGTGGCGCCAGGTGGAAATGGCATGGCAAGCCGTTCCACAGGACTACATCCAGCATCTCTACGATCGTCTCCATGGGAGAATAGCAGCCTGCATTGCTGCGAAAGGTGGATATACACTGTACTAGTGCCGACATTGTGCATGCTCTGTTGCCTGTGTCTATGTGCCTGTGGTTCTGTCAGTGTGATCATGTGATGTATCTGACCCCAGGAATGTGTCAATAAAGTTTCCCCTTCCTGGGACAATGAATTCACGGTGTTCTTATTTCAATTTCCAGGAGTGTAGTTTGGACAAGAAGAGAATAGAAGCTTTCGAAATGTGGTGCTACAGAAGAATGATGAAGATTAGATGGGTAGATCACATAACTAATGAGGAAGTATTGAATAGGATTGGGGAGAAGAGAAGTTTGTGGCACAACATGACTAGAAGAAGGGATCGGTTGGTAGAACATGTTCTGAGGCATCAAGGGATCACCAATTTAGTATTGGAGGGCAGCGTGGAGGGTAAAAGTCGTAGAGGGAGACCAAGAGATGAATACACTAAGCAGATTCAGAAGGATGTAGGTTGCAGTAGGTACTGGGAGATGAAGAAGCTTGCACAGGATAGAGTAGCATGGAGAGCTGCATCAAACCAGTCTCAGGACTGAAGACCACAACAACAAAAACAACAACAATTGCAAATTTTAGGGAAAGCTTGCAACAGTCAAATTGGGATGAGGTATACAGGCAGCCTGATGCTAATTTAAAATTAACCTATTTCTTGATACCTTTTCGAGAATATTTGAAACCAGTTTCCCTAAGGAAACAGTGAAATATAATTGTAAGGAAAAAGCCATGGCTTACTGAAGGGATAAAAATATCTTGTAAACAGAAAACGGAAATGTATCATAGCTAGACATAGTAATGCTCCAGAAATAGTCAAACATTATAAAAACTACCCCACTGTATTAAGAAAAGTTATTAAAAATTCAGAAGTATTCTGAGATTAGCAACTGTGATAACAAAATTAAAACAATCTTTAATATTGTTAAAAGGGAAACAAGTCAACTGAGAGCACAGGAAGACTGTATTTCTATCAGACTCAAAAAAAAATTGTTAACAAGAAGTCAGAAGTAGAAAATATTTTTAGTAATCATTTTTAAGTGTTGTAGAGAAAATAGGATCCAGCTATTCATTAGAAAAGTTTGACAGATAGCCAACCAACGTTTAATGTTAAAGTGGCACGTTCCACATCATTACGAAATGTCGTATTCATGATCTACGGAACAAGTATTAATTTAATGTGATGTAATGTAAAATACTAGTTGACAAACCCAGAATTTCCTATGTCTTCATTTTGCCAATTTCCTGTTAGAAACGAGAAAAAGCTGTTTGTAGTGTAGTATGGAAAAAACTTCATTTCCGTGTATTCGTGTAAACATCATTGAAATTATGCAAAGGACTCGATGTGAAACGATCTCAGGCAGTGTTTGTACGCCAGGCGCAGCTACTTCGCTTGTCTACAATGCGATTTTGTAAAGATGGCGTATGTAGATACTGTCTGCAAAGTGTGTTCCAGTGGCAAAGAAATAATAAGGACCGATTTTCTCGGATTCATAACGCGTCTTGCTTAGTGTTTGGCTAAATCCTGTACGCCACATCCCATAGCGTCCGAGCAACGGCGCGGACCATATGCCGAGATAACAGCGTGCGTAGCACTGGTGTACTGGTTCCCGTGCAGCGCCGGACACAGTACTTACGTCATACGTCAAACGCACTGAAAATGCCGCCGCTTCACGGCAAGTAAATTACAAAGACAACCCATACCCACATATACCTACAGTTGTCATTACAGAAAATTAGGTTTCGCGCTACTGCTAAATTTTTCTTTTGTATCATTGCTTTTATCACTGTAGTATATAAGACGTAAAAACTTAATATGACAACTTCTAACGAACATCGTTTGATCTGGTATCGCATAGGGTGGTAGAATCTCCGAACCTCGGCTTCGCTAATACACCCGCATGCAGGGAGAAAGAAGTTGTCTAAATGTACAGTCAGGTACGACGAACTTGTATAAATTCGCGTATATCCTCTTTCATTTTGGGAGATGTAAACATTGTACTGTCTCAATCGTACTCAATTCACAGTGATAAAAAGTAGCAGAAAGATTCGTCTGCCGCTGCTAGCCAGCCTTTCTTGTATGTTTACCATTAAGTACGATATTCTTACTTCCTTTGAACATTAATTATGATCACCTCCTTTTTCATTCAAGTTTAAAGATGCAGTTCTAACCTTCCATCACCCCATTCGATCTACACACAATTGTAAATTTCCCTTTGCAGAAGAATATCGCTTCGTGCACACAATTGTAAATTTCCCTTTGCAGAAGGATATCGCTTCGTACCGTGTTCTGAAACTAATGATACAAGTATAATCTTTAGCAAACGCTTTAAATTATCATATTCTGGAAATCCTCTAAATATTCCAATACGTTTCTCTTTAGTACGCTTGCCATAAGTGTTAAAATTATCCCTCGTAACCAAATGAGATATTCGGATCGTGTAAGTATGTACCACTCGAGGATCAAATAACGTAATTATCTTATAGTGCCCTTAAAGTTACAGTCGAAATATCTCCAGGAACGACTGCAGTGTGTTAAATCTATTCTGAAAAGAGTAGAGCGGGAGTACGCGGACGGCTGTTGGCGTTTTCAGCAACTTCAAGGAAACATTTTGAACGGTATTATCAACAGCAGTTACTTCCTTATACTGTGAATATGACGTAATTCACATTACACGCGTGGACAATTCTCCTGCCGCTGCGCAATAAACGCTGCTGTTTGCCATTTCGGTACGCCAAAGAGAAAGTCCGTACCACTCCCACGTTTGTCTCCCAGTCTCTTTCAACTCTAAACGCGTATACCAGCTCAGTGTGAAAATGTTTTGTTAATGGCGACTGCTTTGTTAAAGTACTGCGTGCAGCTACAGTTTCGTTTAACTGCTTACTTCGAAGTGTACTATGCATTAACGTTTATGAACATTGCACCACTATCAAGTACTCAGGCGAGCTAAGCTTACTGGACCAGATAGTAATCTCCCTCTTACAAGAACACGCTGGTCGCTTTGTAGCTCTGCAGATGGTGTAGCAGGTTGCCATGTCACTCTGACATAACTAATGTCAATGAAATGGGGTGTGTGGAATCAGCACAGCAAGATGGAGACGAGACAGAACAGCAGGGAAGAGGTAATATGTTAGGGCTTAACCTTGGCCTCAGCATGAATGAAGCTTCCCCTATTTGTCGGTGTATCAAAGCGGACTGCCCAATGTATCTATGAGGCATGATGTACCATCACCAGGACACTGACATCGCCTCAAGCTGCTTGTACTGTATTTTCCACATCATAAAAGAATTTCCACTGATCAAGACCCCATTAAACACACAAATAAAATCAAAATTACAAACGGCTTCACCTAACATATGGATACCAACTAGTCCGCTCAACTTCCCTCTATCTATCCCACACAACACACCAATCCACACTTCTCAGCAAAGCCCCCGCCCCCGTCGACAAAAGTTTTCAACTCTCTCAAAGCGATCGAAAATTCCATCCCAAAACATTGATTCATGGAGTCCAAAAAAGATCTAACTAGCCACCAAATCCTCCGAATATTCCCCACATTCTGTCCTTATAAACTCTTCGGAATCCCGCCTCCACACAATACTCTTCCATCTTACTAATTCAAAACTCACTCAGTTGCCTATTTCCATCCTACTAGCCAGCCCTCAATGCTGTAGTCAAGAAAGTTGATACCTTTGAACTTGGTTCAAGATGTCGTGTGAGAAATAAATTTCAATCCCGGCCTTGATACCCTTATCAGCATCTACATTAGCAGTAACAATGATTTCACTTACCTTGTCCACCAGTTTACCAAATGTCGTTCCACCATTCAACATTCCTCCAAAACAGAGAATTTATTTAACTCCAGCGCGATAAAGTTGGAACCACCCGCCCGTCCTCACTGCAAGTTCCACCATCTTCCTAGTGACTTCCTCTAATATCTACAATGTACCTCATCCCATACAAGTACAAAAGAAGAAAGCAAACACAACACCAACAAAATATGTACACACCATCCACCTTGCACTCAACTGACAGCTCAATCCGCTCCAATAGTTCCCTCTGTCCACATTCCCGAGTTGACGACATTACTTACTTCGTCACAGTACACTCTCAAACATCCAGCCTTTTCCAAGTCCTCAAACCCTCTAACAAATTTCCCTAGCTGCACAATCAGCCCTGTATTCCATCTCAATGTAACAGCGACTTGATTTCAAATACAGGCACGCTTTATCTTTGTGTAATTACGTAAGTTCAACGATTCTCAACCTGTGGGTCATCCCTCCCTCCCCTGGGGTGCGCGGGCTTATCGAAAAGCATATGAATAAAAAATGGATCAAATTATGAGGGTTGGAACTTTAATAGCGGCAACTATTTATTTACAGCTCATACAAAATAGATACGTGTTTAAAAGTTTTACTGACCTTGTTGGATCTTGTGAACTACGTGGCCGTTAATGATTGTTGGTGAAGAACGCAACCAGCAATAATTACATTTAAAATGATTTATTTTAATGCATAATACTGGACAACACAGTGGTGTCATAGGTACGAACATGTCCAACATTGATCAGTTCTGGGTATTGCGCAATAATATTGACCTTTTGATTTCAGTATTGACAGTTTGCGCAATATGTCGAAGACGACTGCACAGCTTTAAAAATATTGACACCCACTGAATATATTACGCAATACAGTGTATCGTATAAGGATGGTACAAACTGAATTCACTCCGCACGAATTTCCTCAAAGAAACGAAGTAAGCAAACGACGTAAAATCAGAAACTAGGCTGGAAGATGAGTATGAAAGTACCTTAAAGAACTCAGCGAAATGAAAGCCCTGACTTATCGGGAAACGCCGGATACTTCGTTGTACTGGAGGTCATCGTGTCATGACAGTAAGAAGAAATGCTTATTCGGCTTGTAGCAGTTCTCACAATTGACAAATAAGATCGGGTCAGCTGTCCAGTGAGCGTAGACGTTTACTTTTCTTGCAAACAGTTGTCACACCACGAACATAACACCACGTAACCTTGTAACTAGTAATCAGTGAATAATTTTGCATTTGAGAAACAAACAAAAATGGTGTTTATTTTTTTACAGTGCACGACCGATTTCGAGAATGCCAGTACAATCTTCAGATGTTCACATATCAAACTTTTTCGAAAATTACTCACATATCTGCATAAAAACATAACAGCGCTACTTATATACTATTTGGTACAAGTTATCAGATCTACAGGCTGTAAGATCAAAATCAAAGTTCTTGTGCATACTTCTAACTCTATATGAAATTAGAGTTACTCATAGTCACAGACCAATTGTTTAACGAACAATGTTTGCTATTGTAAATGTAGTAGTGTCATAATATGTCGATGATAATCAGATTACATTTAAATTGACCTTTTTGAGGTGAGAATGTTCAAAAGTGTGTGAAATCTTATGGGATTTAACTGCTAAGGTCATCAGTCCCTAACCTTACACACTACTTAACCTTAATTATCGTAAGGTCGAACACACACACCCATGCCTCCGCTGGGACCAGCCGCACAGTCCAGGACTGCAGCGCCTGAGACCGCTCGGCTAATCCCGCGCGGCCGAGGTGAGAATGTTTGATTCACGGTGTCAGTATTGTAAAATCGCAAACGAAATATTAATACAGTAATATTTTTTACCTTATGTGTACTAAATGTCGTCATGTAATGTTTGCAACCATTTGTTTATGGCTGTGAATAATTGTAATTTATTGTAGAGTCAGACTTAATGCTCAAAACTTTGATTTTGATTTTATAACCCGTAAAATTGGTACCTCACAAGATATATTAGACGAGTAATGCTGTTATGTTGTTTCGCGTTGTTGTAATGTTCTGAAGATAGGATAGGCAGTCCCAAAATCGATCATACATTGAAAAAAATAGATGCCATTTTGCCGTCAGTGGCTATTTATTTACAAATATAAAATCGTCATACGTCCTACTATCCACTATGCTCGAAAGTCAAAACAATAAATAACTGTTTTATTTCATTTGCAACAGTTGATGCAGTGGAGAAATACTTGGGTGTGCTGAAAAGTAATGTCCCCGAAATTTTTATGTGAAAACTGTCAAAGTTTTTTTAAAAAATTAACTTTATTATCATCCTACATCTTTATTCTTCATGTCTAGATATTTATTTATCAGCATAGTCATCCTGGCGACGAAACACATTCTCCCAACGCGAGCCCAGTTTGTTTACACCATCAGTGTAGAATGTTTGACTTCGTTGACTGAACCACAACCTCTCTCTGCTTGCATCGCTTCATCACTACCAAAATGAAGTCCTAGAACGCGTTCTTTAAGTTTTGGAAACAGACGAAAATCGGATGGGTCCAACTGGGAATGTATGGAGGATGACAGATGACAGTGAATCCAAGGCGCCAGATTATTGCAGATGTCTCGGCGCTCGTGTGTGGTCTGGCGTGGCCACGCTGAGGGCGAAGGCGCTTTAAGTGTGGACGAACTCTTCGAATTCGTGCTTTCAGTTTTCTGAGGATCTCGCAGTCCCTTGCAGAATTTATGGTGGTGCCTGTAGGCATGAATTCTAAATGCATCACATCTTGAACACTTCAGAACACTGTGAGCGTGACTTTGCCTGCTGATGGCGTGGCCTTTAACTTTTTTTGACGTCAGTGATCCATCGTGACGGAACTCCATTGATGCTCTCTCGTTTTCGAGGTTAAAGTGGTGAACGCAGCTGTCATCATCTGTCACATTGTTCTTAAGGAACCCATCACCATTACGCTCAGAATGCAAAAGACGTTGTTGACAGAAGTCCCGTCTCCTCTGTTTCATGTCGGGAGTGATCATTCGAGGCACTCCGATGAGTCTCGTCGGTTGCCATACACAGTCGTCCACTCCGAGCTTCGCCACACACGTTGACATTCGCTCCACCGTCTCCTTCTATACGAGAACGAACACCCCAACGACGCTCATTACTGATTTTGATACAATCATCAACGTACACAGCTTTCATTTTCCTGGGAATTTCAATTGGAAGAACGTTTTCTACCCTTACAACTCGATCACAGCACGCCCTTTCTCACGCGTCGACATAGTTGCGTTAAAATGGTTCAAATGGCTCTGAGCACTATGGGACTTAACATCTGAGGTCATCAGTCCCCTAGAACTTAGAACTAATTAAATCTAACTAACCTAAGGACATCACACACATCCATTCCCGACGCAGGATTCGAACCTGCGACCGTACGGTCGCGCGGATCCAGACTGTAGAGCTAAGAACCACTCGGCCACTCCGGCCGGCATAGTTGCGTTACACGCCCCCATGTTACCCACTAAAATTCGAAGCCGTCAAATGGCAGAGGGTTACAAGTTGCTTCAGCGAAATGGGAAAGTTGAATAGATAATATGCATGATATGTAATACGTGAATCGATAATGAGAACAGAGTAAAAAATTCGGGGGCATGCCTTTTCAGCACCCGCTCCTACGTACAAAATAGCACTTGTACATGATAAATTACACAGTTCACTAGTCTAATTTGTAATTACTTGTTGTTGTTGTTTACAAACCTACGCTGCCTTGATTGAGCCCGTGGTCCATTGAAACGTTCACTAGAAACTTCTCGGACTTGCTTCGCCCGTTATGCACAATTTATATTCGTGTTCTGCAAGACAAGCAACTCAGTCGCAATACATGCGAATTTTACATCGACGACATGTTCATGTTCACTAGGAAAGCAGGATTCTAACTGTCGCTTCCGGGGCATAAATATTACGCAATATTATTGTGACGTTCTTGGCCTCGCATTCTCGCGCAGTGTATGGACACAATGTTATTCGTCTATCCTCTGTGTCAATGTTGTCGTGTCTAGGAATCCTGCCTACTCGGTTCGCTAGACAAACGAACAACCCGTATTAATGATTTTTATTACAATAAGAAAATTACCGTACTTAACTTTGGCAATTACACAGATGTTTCGCGAGCAAGGTGCGACATACGAAACAATCAGTCTTTGCAGTGACTGCTGATCTCTAACTGACAAAAGTCTGTGCTGAGCTGCTATAGAAGTGCCTAACGTTGACGCTGCTATCCAAGTGGGCCGCCAACAGTCGGGCGTGGCACTTATGTCCTCTTCACCTGGGGGCGCTGCTGTCGCGTTGTCGTGCTGGAAGGCGGTCAGTCAACGTGCGATTGACTGACTTCTCTTCTTTGTCGTTCCCAACTGGCATGCCGGCGCTTGATTTCACGCCGTATGTGTCAATAATATTGAGAGTGTGAAGGCCGCTTAGAGTGCTACAAATTTGCTACCGTAATTGTTTCCAGTCGACTGATCGGTTTTCATTATCCATCCAGTCTGTTTCGTAACGGTCAGGCTGTGTCTGGATCGGCTAACTGGCCAGACTATTATCAACCGGCATGCTCTGACGTCATGCCAGCTGTTGGCACGAGGTCCCCGGACACGCCAATACAGTACTGCGCCGAGTTCCCCTGTTACGCCTCCCACTCACGTGTTAACACGACACGGGAAACGGGTGCTAGGGTTTCGAAACGTTTTGAGCTGCCTCGTTCAATACACGAGTACCAATCCTCAGTCGCATCGACAGATGTAACCGTGCACTTCCATCTTCTAGCGCCCACCGAGTGAAGTGACGCCATTTGCTAAAACAATGGAGTTTCACTTAACGATGAAAAAAACCGACCGATTAAAATTGATACCGGTATTTTAGTTCTGAATAACCGGTATTTTGTTGTGTGTTTCAACTCCGTTAGAACAGATGTTTTTTTATTTTTTACTAATAAGCGAGTAAAAAATATACGAAGTATCGATTAGCCACAGCAGCCGTCCTAAAATGTTTCGTTTTAAATAAACTTTTTTAAAAATGTGTTTTTTATTCATAAAATTTGTATTGGTTTGAAATATTGCATTATTATGGAAAATTGGAAAAGCGATCGGTGCTATTTTAATGACCATACCGACAGAAACGAGTAGCATATACCTGACGTAAGGATTGGTACAGCATTGTTTAGACAATAAGGTCCCTGTTGCCAAGCGTCGTGGCTTAAAGTACACGTATATGTGCAGACTTTCCCCTACATGATTTATACGGTAGTTTCTCGCTGTCGTCGCCGGACATCTGTTGTTTTAGGGAAGTGACTTAGCAGTTAAGTGCAATACTTCATTTGCTTTAAAAGATTAAAGATTTACGTACTAAGATGGTATCTGTTCTTTCGGACATGTCGAACCTTGGATCTCCTGCTTACATGGCAGACGCTCTATCCATCTGAGCCACCGAGAACACAGAGGATAGGGCGACTGCAAGGAGTTATCTCTGACACGCCTCCCGCGAAACCCACATTCTCAACGTATTGTCCCGCACTACATTCGTAGTGTCCCCGCCGATTATACTCATTACTCGTGGCGCGTTGCCGATTCCCGTAAGAGTTCGGGCACTGTTTGTACATCCGCACAGAAGAAGAAGATGGTCAAGTGGCCGGTGAACCTTAACTATATACATGTCCGAAAGAACAGATACCATCGGTGACCATGCAGCTCGTTAAAATGAAATTACAAAGAAATGAACACCCTTAGCTGCTTACAGGCGTTGATATACGTCAACAGGGACAGATGAAAATGTGTGCCCCGACCGGGACTCGAATAAAAGAGAAAGGATATTATGGTAACAGTAATAAATTAAAAATTTAATAACAATTTATTCGTAGTATACAATATAAATAGAAAGTAGTTGACCTGCCGTCTGTGAATACGTAATATGTCTCCATCTGTTTGTAGTCCTTGAAAATGAACAAATTAACACGAAAAATAAAGTTCTACTTCGGTTTTCACCCTTTACCACTGACTATTCGTAAATCCCAAATGGTGGTATGATCCCCGATTACAACATGATTCTTGACCAAAGTCGAAGGATTCTGGTAATTTTTTGTTTTATTCAACCGTTTATCACTTTTCCAGAAAATCAGTGAACGGTGGGCGGACTTAATTTGCTTTCAGTTGCCTGTTAAACGCATTTTTTTATTCTCTATATCTTGAAAATGAGTGAATATTTTTGAACCTGTGTTCGATTTCTACGTTTATCACAGGAAATAATTCAAACAAAAACACGAAAGTCGGTTGTTTCAAAAACTCGTTATTTTGGGCGGTTTTAACAGTCAGGTTAAACTGGTGTGAAAAGAAAACCATATATCTGAAAGCCGGTTGTTTCAGCGATAGCCGTTGGCCCTTGTTCCACTTGGCCGCTCTGACTAAGGCTTTCTGCGATTTACTTAAATCTTTTTGAGCACTGCATGGTTAATCATTAAAATTAAAGTCACAGACATCTGCTTCCTATCTTTCCGTCCATCTCTTTAAGTTGGAATTCCACCGTTCCAACGGCAGGCGACACGTTGCCGCACGTAGCACGCTACGTGTATCTACAGGATGCACTTCCAGTCCACTGGCAAAATTTCTGATGTAATCCAGATAAATTTTCCTAGTGTTTTCTCATAAGTGACTCGTTAGAGAGTAAGCGCATCTGCTTTCATTTATAACACTCTTTATCTTTGTATTGCACTAAAAATATCTACTTAATAGAGCAAATGTAGACGATATGTCCTGTGTGTCATATGCAAACAGATTTATTCCATTCATTCACGGTACTTGCTTTTGGCGCCAGTAATGTCCATTGTACTATTCGCTCTCAAGTCTGTATTTAGCACTGCTCGGTTTCGTCATAGGTTTGTGTTTCCAGCAGTTTTAGCAGTACATTTACAGTAATTAACACAGCACTAGGAATAGGATTAAGAGTAAAAAGGGGATTCCAACATTAAATGCAGAAGAGAGAGCAGATAAGTGGAAAGAGTACATCGAAGGCCTCTATAACGGGGAGGACTTGCCCAATGACATGACGGAAGAAGAAACAGGAGTCGATAGAGAAGAGATAGGGGATCCAGTGTTAGAATCAGAATTTAAAAAACCTTTTGAAGACTTAAGATTAAATAAGCCATAAGAGATAGATAATACTTCATCGAAATTTCTAAAATCACTGGGGTAAGTGGCAATAAAACGACTTTCACGACTGGTAAATTACCATCAGACCTCCGGAAAAACATCATCCACATGATACCGTGTAGCAACAGCCGCCAAGTGCGAGAATTATCGCACAATCCGTTTTAAAGGTCATGCGTCCACGTTGCTGACAAGAATAATATACAGAAAAATGGAAAATAAAATTGAGGAACTGTTAGACTCGCAACAGTTGTTCAGAGTGGCGTCCTGTTCCTTCTACGCAGTCAATTCATCGTCAGACAAAATTTTGAAGTTTGCGTTCAAACAACCCCAGTGTTCAGCCATTAAATTTTGGGAGTGCAGTCGCTAAAACTTTATTTCTTCTTTTTCCTATATTCCGGGCGTACGTCTTCGGGCCAGGTACTGTAGTACAACTGATCCCATAAAAAGAAGGGAGTTAAATACGAAAAAGTTTTGCTGTTTTAATATTCTCTAGAATCTCGATTATTCGGAAGCCTGGATGCGTCACAGTGACCACCACAAGAATCAAGTATGTAACTCAGAGTTAAATGCTGATGCGTTACAGTTTCTACTGTGAATGGTCTACCGGTAATCAGATGCGGAACCGTTGTTGACGAGCAGATACGTTTGGTGACTTCGGACCGTGTTTGTATTAAGCGTAATGCAACACATGATTTGACATTAGGTGAAGCAAATTTAGATCGCAAATGTTCGGATTTTCTGAGGTGTGGAGTTGCACACATAATGACGCCTGATTGGCGGTCAAATCGATACGTCACCTATTGATCTCCTTCCAACTTCAATTACTCTGAACTAGAAAAATTTGTTATCATTATTGTCAAGGCTTAGCACAGTGTTCTGAAAATGAAATACCGACAAAGGTTTAAATTACAATTATGATTACCCAACTAATTAAATATTAGTACACGGAAGCTTACATGCTAAGCGGCTGTGAGCAGGTAGCCTAACTAAGAAGAACTGGTAACAAAAGATAGGAGGCGAATTGTCCCCCATCTTACTTACAAAAGAATGCTGTAATTCACATCAGCTGTAGCCATGCCTTTTAATAGTACTAAAAATCTTGCTACAGAGAGTCAACTTGGTAGCTACGTAAAGGCAGTCGTTAAAAAGTTATCTTCCCATGGAAAACAAAGCAATGGTAATGCCTATGGACTTGTAACACTTATCAATATTACATATATTTGCCTTATCTGACTCCTTTGTCCGTTTTTACTTAATGTGACTTCAGTATCACCAAGCTCTTTGATATAACATATTTGTAAGTGTTTTAGCTGTTATTTATGTTAATTTATGTTAATGTAATTAATCTATAGATGTAATTTTAATAATAATGTTCTGTAAAAGACTGTAAGCGTTAAAACTTTATTTCCAATACTGGTTCTTGCACACGGAAAGTAGGTTTGTAATCTTGTCGAATTTGGAAAGAAGTCCCTCCGCAGCTAAACTGGCTTGGCGGGAATACAAAAGGTGGATTTGGCTGGTCGAACGGCAAGGCTCCTTTGTGGCAACAGTTAGTCAGTGGATAGCAGGCAAAGTACAGGGTTATTACAAATGATTGAAGCGATTTCACAGCTCTACAATAACTTTATTATTTGAGATAGTTTCACAATGCTTTGCACACACATACAAAAACTCAAAAAGATTTTTTAGGCATTCACAAATGTTCGATATGTGCCCCTTTAGTGATTCGGCAGACATCAAGCCGATAATCAAGTTCCTCCCACACTCGGCGCAGCATGTCCCCATCAATGACTTCGAAAGCATCGTTGATGCGAGCTCGCAGTTCTGGCACGTTTCTTGGTAGAGGAGGTTTAAACTCTGAATCTTTCACATAACGCCACAGAAAGAAATCGCATGGGGTTAAGTCGGGAGAGCGTGGAGGCCGTGACATGAATTGCTGATCATGATCTCCACCACGACCGATCCATCGGTTTTCCAATCTCTTGTTTAAGAAATGCCAAACATCATAATGGAAGTGCGGTGGAGCACCATCCTGTTGAAAGATGAAGACGGGGCTGCCGGTCTCCAGTTGTGGCACGAGCCAATTTTCCAGCATGTCCAGATACACGTGTCCTGTAACGTTTTTTTCGCAGAAGAAAAAGGGGCCGTAAACTTTAAACCGTGAGATTGCACAAAACACGTTAACTTTTGGTGAATTGCGAATTTGCTGCACGAATGCGTGAGGATTCTCTACCGCCCGGATTCGCACATTGTGTCTGTTCACTTCACCATTAAGAAAAAATGTTGCTTCATCTCTGAAAACAAGTTTCGCACTGAACGCATCCTCTTCCATGAGCTGTTGCAACCGCGCCGAAAATTCAAAGCGTTTGACTTTGTCATCGATGTCAGGGCTTGTAGCAATTGTAAACGGTAAGGCTTCTGCTTTAGCCTTTTCCGTAAGATTTTTCAAACCGTCGGCTGTGGTACGTTTAGCTCCCTGCTTGCTTTATTCGTCAACTTCCGCGGGCTACACGTGAAACTTGCCCGCACGCGTTCAACCGTTTCTTCGCTCACTGCAGGCCGACCTGTTGATTTCTCCTTACAGAGGCATCCAGAAGCTTTAAACTGTGCATACCATCGCCGAATGGAGTTAGCAGTTGGTGGATCTTTGTTGAACTTCGTCCTGAAGTGTCGTTGCACTGTTATGACTGACTGATGTGAGTTTATTTCAACCACGACATACGCTTTCTCGGCTCCTGTCACCATTTTGTATCACTGCGCTCTCGAGCGCTCTGGCGGCAGAAACCTGAAGTACGGCTTCAGCCGAACAAAACTTTATGAGTTTTTCTACGTATCTGTAGTGTGTCGTGACCATATGTCAATGAATGGAGCTACAGTGAATTTATGAAATCGCTTCAATCATTTGTAACAGCCATGTATTCGCATCTTGTGGTGTGAACGAGGCAAGAGGAATAGGAAGATTATAGCCTCGGATGTGAAGAGATAATTTGGCTTATTATTAACGGTATACTTTCGTTAGCTCTGTTCTACGAAAATTCGACGGTAAGAAGAGAATTTTCAGAACTCGTTAAACAGCAAGAGCTATGGATACTTTTGCCACCACCCTCATCTCAAATTATCAGTTGAGTTTATATAATTCCGTGTACCAGTTAAGCGTTTTCTTTTTCAATAATAAGTTTGTGTTCTTAAAAGCTTGTGTTCAGCACCCGAAATTTATCCTAAGTCGTTTACCTAGACATGGGCCTGTCCCAAGTGCTACGATATTTCCAATTATCCTATTTTATTGAGCTGAAAAGTGATTTCAGCAAAGTTTCACTGTAGATAATAAACTTTGTGGAGTAGTAAATTTCATACTTATCGAATGAGCGTAAGTTTTCTAGTAATCCACGTATTTTTCATAAAAGGATGCTTCAAGTTTTACTGAAGTACAATTACAAAAAAAAGATTTCAAGTATTCAGCTTAAGGATTGTTCTTATTGACATCTCAGTACAGTATTAGAGTTATCTGCAAAAACTGTGATAATTGATAGTAGTTACTGGCTAGAAAACTTGAAGGACCAGCTTAAGGATTAACTACTGTGAAGGTCTGAAAGTGACAGTGTTTATTATTTCATGTGTGTATAATTAATAGTATGTCTCATATTATTCGTTGTGACTAAAATGTTCAGTCTAGATCTGAGTCTACTGATAAATTAGATTCTGTGTCCCCATGCTAACTGTATATTTTGACAACAACTGGCTCTCAATAATGAAGCAGCAAAGTGATGATCATTACACGCTAAAGATTACTTATGGTGGAACAATACTAACCTGGACCTGTTGTTCTTTTATTAGTAGAATTATTGGAAAATACTGTCATTGAAATGGTTCTCGTATAATTATGTTGTTTTTACCGATTATTATTTCTATTCTCAAGGAACCATTCACTTCCTTAACCCATATGGCTCAAATGGGACATGTGATACCTAGATCTGGCACAGTTGGGGCACCACAGTCATATAGAATTTCTTGAAAGAAATTTCTGCTATTTGTCTGTTAATTGTTCATTTTTGTACACAATCATGACTGGTTAACTTTATCTTTGTTCGTTGGAACCGAAGAGCATCTCCATGTGCACGTCTTAGGAAGCAGTAAATGATATTTCCTTCATCGGGGACCACAGTCATACAGAATTTTTTTGAAAGAGATTTCCGCCATTTGACTGTTAATTGTTCATTTATTGTACATGATCATGAATATGACAAGTGGTCTATAAGAACAGAAATTTGTATTTTCGACGATGACATGTCACAGACAGGTCAGACATGTTTTTGGAACATGTAAGTAATGTTTGCCAATACTTAGTAACCGATTGTTTCTGCGCCCTAAACTGTATGATACGTAGGCTTTATAAATTTTCAGTTCAATGTGCCCTTGAGAATAGCTATAAACCCGAAATCATGATCGTGTACAACAAATGAACAATTAACAGTCAAATGTTGGAAATTTGTTTAAAAAAATTAATGTTAATAGTTAACTTCATTTATGAACAGTGGTAGAACTTGTCACAACTCTGCCAATTAGGCTAGGACTGTATTCTTTTACGTGATTATACTCATTTAATTACTAATAGAATCTTGTTTCGGTTTCCCTTTCTTCTGCCACTGCTTCTTTCCAACACATATATTTCGAGAAGCGAAAATAGTCCGATATATTAACCATTGTATGTACAATCACGCTCAAATTACAATCCTTTCACAAGAATAACATTGCTAATGTAGTAGTAGTCGGTAGTGTTATGGACAGAAAAAGTAGGCTAACGGTGCTTCCGAACTACATCATGCTCATAAATTAAGGATAATTGCAGAATGTGATGCCACATAACGTGGCACTACACACAACTGGCGCTAATAGCGTAGGCACATAGGGAACACACACGACACAGATCTGTAAGTCCACGGTATTGGTGATAGGTTGAGAAAACCGCCCCGAAACACATGTGCTACAAAACGCCACTGTTTCCTGCGCATGTACCCCGACATCAATATGGGATATGATCACCATGCACACGTACACAGGCCGCACAACGGGTTGGCATACTCTGGAACAGGTGGTCAAGCATCTGCTGGGGTATAACCTACCATTTTTGCACGAGTGCCTGTCGCAGCTGCTGAAGTGTCCTTGGGATATGACGACGTGCAGCGATCGTCGACCGAGAGCATCCCAGACGTGCTCCATGGGGTTTGGGTCTGAAGAACAGGCAGGCCACTCCATTCGCCTGATATCTTCTGTTTCAAGGTACTCCTCCACTATGGTAGCTCGGTGGGACCGTTCGTTATCATCCATCAGGAAGAAGGTGGGACCCACTGCACCCCTGAAAAGACGGACATACTGGTGCAAAATGACGTCCCGATACACCTAACCTATTACAGGTCTGTGCAGGGGTACACGTGCACCAATCATAATCCCACCTCACACAATCAAACCACGACCTCCATACAGGTGCCTTTCAAGGACATTAAGAGGTCGTTATCTGGTTCCAGGTTCACGCCAGATGAAAACCTGGCGAGAATCACTGTTCAGACTATACCTGGACTCGTCCTTTAACATAACCTGGGACCACGGTTCCAATGACCATGTACTGTGTTCTTGACACTAGGCTTTACAGGCTCTCCTGTGACCAGGGGTCAGTGGAATGCACCTTCCAAGTCTCGGGGCGAATAAACCATGTCTGTTCAATCGTCTGTAGACCGTGTGTCTGGAGACAACTGTTGCAGTGGCTGTAGTAAGGTGCTGAGCAAGGCTACCTGCAGTACTCCGTGGACGTCTGCGGGCACTGATGGTGAGATATCTGTCTTCTTGTGGTGCTGTTCACTGTGGACGTCCCGTACTGTAGCGCCTGGATACGTTTCCTGTCTGCTGGTATCGTTGACATAATCTTGAGATCACACTTCGTGGCACACGGAGGCCCCGTGCTACGACTTGCTGTGTTTGACCAGCCTCCAGTCACCCTAGTATTCTACCCCTCATAACGTAATAAATATGTTTTCTTTGAGCCATTTTCAACACACAGTCACCATTAGCACGTCTGAAAACTTCTGCACACTTACTCGCTGCACCGCACTCTGACATCCACCAACACACCTCTGCGTATGTGGACTACTGCCAGGTCCACCGTGCGACGACCGCAGGTCAAATGCACTGCATGGTCATATTCCGAGGTGATTTAAGCCCGCAAACCGCCCATCAGAGCGTTGTTTCACCATGTATCAGCATTATCCTTAATTTATGAGCATGAGTGTAAATGGTCGGTCTACTAGGCGGCAAAACGTGCTTAGGCAGTGAAACAAATACGCATCTTTAAAACATATATATTAGTTGTTCCAACACAGGAAGCTCTGAAATTAGATCTCTATTATCAGATCCAACACTCAAAGCCGAAAACCACTTAAAAATCTCTGAGGCCGTGTGTTTCAGTTGTATGATACCTCCACCTAGTTATTTCAGAAATTTACGCAAAAATACATAATAACATCAAAATAAGTGCAGCAGGAAAGTGACAGTGGCACAGTGATGTAGTGACAGTGACGTGTGATGTGATACCTCAAACTAATCGAAAACTGACGTTAGTAATAGACGAGGTAAACTGGAGAAGCTTTTTATAGATTTCTACTGGGATAATAATCATGTTGCTTATAATCACGGATGATTCATAAATTACCGTGCGTCTGGAAGACACATGTGGAGACTCAAATCACAAAAATAATTCATGTACTGAAATAATGTTACCATTTTGACAAGTATCATATTCAATAGCTCGGTTTAATATCGAACACAGAACCAATTTTCATGAGATAGCCAAGCAGAACGTCACAGGTGTCAACCCGGGAACTTTGTTCCATTGAAAATATTCACATAAATTAGGGCTTAACTGTATATATCGGAAGCCAGACGCTGTGGATATTGTACGCAAGGGAATTTGATGGGCAGTTTAGATTAGATTTGATTTACTTTCATTCCAATTGATCCGTAGTGAGGAGGTCCTCCAGGATGTGGAACATGTCAGAAAAACAACAATATATGACAAATATTTACAACTAAAACAAATATGCTAATGTACCATTCCACAGGTCCCTAGTGAAATGATTGTCATTTTTTAATGATTACTATATAAAAGTCATTTTACAAATACTAATGCACTGAATTTAAAATAAAAAAGTTTTTATTTATTTATAAGGTAATAAACATGTAATACAACTACCATAATACTTACTTACAATGAACACATTACTGCACTGAAATGGTGCAGAAGTTATTTTGTATATATATATATATATATATATATATATATATATATATATATATATATATATATATATACAAATCAGTTTTACTGAGAAATTCATCAATGGAGTAGAAGGAGTTGGCCACCAATAAATCCTTTAGGCTTCTCTTAAACTGAATTTCATTGGTTGTTAAGCTTTTTATGCCTGCTGGCATGTTATTGAAAATGTGTGTTCCTGAATAATGCACACCTTTTTGTACAAGACTAAGTGACTTTAAATTCTTGTGAAGATATTCTTATTTCTAGTACTGACACCATGAATTGAGCTGTTGGTTTGAAAAAGTGATATATTTTTAATGACAAATTTCATTAAGGAATAAATATATTGGGAAGTAGTAGTTAGTATCCCTAGTTCCGTAAAGAGGCTTCTGCAGGATGTTCTTGAGTTCACACCACATAACTCTTACTGCATGTTTTTGTGCCCAGAAAACTTTAGCTTGGCTTGATGAATTACCCCAAAAAATAATCCCATATGGCATTATGGAATGAAAGTAAGCATAGTATGCCAGCTTTTTCATTTTTATATCCCCTATGTCTGACAAAATTCGCATTGCAAACAGAGATTTGTTAAGATGCTTCAGCAGTTCTGCGGTTTGCTCCTCCTAATTGAATTTATTATCAAGTTGTAATCCCAAGAATTTAACACTGTCCACTTCTTCTATCTTCTTGTCATCGTATGTTAGACATATACTCTTGAGACACCCCTTACAAGTTCTGAACTGCATGTAGTGTGTTCTTTCAAAGTTTAGTGACAAAGAATTGGCTAGAAACCAGTGATTAATGTCCACAAATATTTTATTAGCTGATCTTTCTAAGACTACGTTTGATTTGCTATTTATTGCAACGTTTGTATCATCAGGAAACAAAATGAACTTGGCATCTGGTAATGTTACTGATGAAAGGTCATTGATATACACAAGAAAAAGTAAGGGCCCCAAAATGGAATCTTGTGGGACCCCACATGTAATTAGTTCCCAGTTGGATGATGCCTGATAGCTTGATACATGTCTCTTTCCTAATAACACCCTTTGTTTCCTGCCAGAGATATAAGTTTTGAACCATTTTGTAGCAGTTCCTGTTACACTATAACACACTAATTTACTTAAAAGGATATTGTGATTTACACAGTCAAATGCCTTTGACAGATCACATAATATACCAGTTGCCTGCAATTTTTTGTCTAATGAATTAAGTACATTTTCACTGTAAGTGTAGACAGCATTCTCAATATCAGAACCTTTTAGAAATCCAAACTGTGACTGACAGTATGTTATTTGAGATAAGGTTATAAAGCCGACTGTACTTTTTCGAAAATTTTTGAGAATGCTGGAAACAGTGAAATTAGACGGAAATTTGATGCTATTTCTTTATCTCCCTTCTTAAACAGTGGCTTAACTTCATATTTCAGCCATTCAGGAAATATTCCACTGATAAATGACTGGTTACACAGATAGCTTAATATGTTACTTAGCTCAGAATCACATTCTTTAATTAACTTTGTTGATATTTCATCATACCCACTAGATGTTTTTGATTTTAAAGATTTTATGATGGACATTATTTCTGTTGGGGTAGTGAGGGTCAAATTCATATTATGGAAGTTGCTTGAAATTTCTGGTCTGAGGTATTCCATAGCAGCATCTATCGAACCTGACAACCCCATCTTTTCGGTAACAGTTATAAAATGTTTATTAAAAAGTTCTGCAACACTATACACATCTGTCACCAATGTATCATTTACTCTTAATGCTATTTGTTCCTCTTCATGTCTGATTCTACCGGTCTCCTCCTTCACTATACCCCATATTGTCTTTATTTTGTTATCTGATATGACTATCTTTTCCTTGTAATATATTTGCTTTGACATCCGTATTACAGTCTTTAATATTTTGCAGTATTTCTTGTAATGTACTATAGCATCAACATTGGAACTGTTTTGGATTGACAGATACAGTTTTCTTTTTGTTTTACAAAGCTGTTTTACGAAGCTGAGAACTTTCGGAAGTTTCAGAAGTCCTCTGTCAAGTCTAGTCATGTTATCTTTCATTCAAAGTGGCCAATCTGGAGGCAGGGGCAGTAGCAGGTGAGTACTGCACTATAACGTCTTGCTCAAACTTACTTGATTTCCCAAAAATAAAAAGTCTAAGTCGCTAAATTGAAATTTTATCTTTTTCAGATGGATAATGCACAATTACGATGTGTTAGGAGAATTTACGAGATCATCTTGAAGGATTATGCCTTTTGACCTGTTCCGCCTCAAATGTTGAAAAGGATAAGTGGCAATGGGTGGCCTTGTTTAGCTCCTTTAGTTTTTGTTCCATTCCTTACACTTCGGATCTTGGTTTACAGTTTTTGTATTTTGATTGAACTGCCGTAAGCAGGTGTGCTGTTAATCTTATTTCCTCTTGACTCCAATAGCATTCTCCGAATAACATTGTCAAACGTCTCTACATAAACGATCAAAACATAATATTGGAAATCTGAATTATATTCTTTTTGCAGTTGCTTGCACCACAGTGAAACTGACTGTTCAGAACATCAAATATGTTTTCTAAAACCATGTTGTGCCTTCAACAAGTGTGCTTCCACTACTGTTATTAATCTCTTATTTGTAAGTTAAACATACAGTTTGTAACAGGAATTTACCAGATTTTATCCTCGGTAGTCTGTGCATTATGATGTATCTCCTTTCATGTAAATAGGGTACATTAAAGCTTCATTCCATTTGTCTGGCACATATCCGCTCAACCAAGAAACATTCATAAAATTTAAAAGTCTGTATTTTAGCTAATAAGACACCTATTTAATTTACTACGTGTTTACATTATCAGTGCCCAGTGACGTTTTGGTTTTTGGCTCTTGGATCACTTGGTGTAGTTCTGCCATTGTAATCAGATCTACAAGTAATTGATGTTGGTGTTTTTTCTGGTTCTTTTTCATTATCAGTGGATAAACTTTTAAAGTTCTAGATCTTGTTACGAGAGTTAACTATAAAAAAAAAGGATGCACAGCAGAACTATAGAGAACTAACAAAACACAAGGATTATAAGTAGTCAAGAAAGTATAGCAATAATAATAATAATAATAATAATAATAATAATAATAGTAATAATAATAATAACGATAATAATGATCGGTTCTTGGCTATCATGAAAAGACGCTGTGGCCGCTTTCCTGCTAATTTTATTTCTACGTCCATAAATGTATTATAATTTTAACGAAAACTAAGAACTGAATTTGCCTGGAAACACTAAAGATACTCCGAGGGTGTTTGAGAGGCTGTCTCACATATGATGTGCTGTGGAATTTTTGAAAGTGAAAAGAAAAAGAAAAAAAAACCGATCACAACTGAGTCTGACATATGCAGTTGGGCACGTAAGATTTGTTTGCAAGGAGTCAGAAATTCCACTTCTCTTCATAAAACTGCACGGAGCCACACGAATTATGATAACGCATTTATGAAATGCGGTTACAGATGTTACCTTTTTTATGCTCTTCCTGACTGTTTTTCATTCATTTAAAATACCCCACAAATATACTCTGTAACTTCCATTTTCACAGGGTATACTCTCTTTAGAAAGCTAAAAAGCATGCGTTTCATAATACATTTTTAATTTCCTCTGTAAGATGTGATCTCGCTTTCGTATCATGGTCATTATTTCACACCTCAAAAGCACCATTTTAGCTCTTTTACATTTTGTTCTGGTGGCTCCTTAAATATAAGAGTTTGTACTGCATTTACAAATAACTGGGAACTTTTGAAAAAAAAAACTTAAAGGAGCGGTCTAGCCATAAGAGCCATGAGGAGAAGTCAATTGTGAGACCTTCAAATAATATTTTGAATGATGACGTGTGACTATCAGATTTCGCGACTACGTATATACTGCCACAATTGAGCGTCATATCTTGGGAACTACACAGTCTAGAAGGCTGTGAATTGCTTTATTTGTGCTTACTGCTACGTCTCAGATTACGAATAAACAAATCATTCCTTTGTTTCCGATACTAGTTTTCGTTGAAAGTAGTGCGGTCATCGGTTATTTTTATAGTAAGCTAACTTCTATTGCTTTTTATGTGTAAATAAAATGGCTAAGCGTAAAAGTAACACCAAGAAACGCAAATCTGCAGGTAACATATATGAAACCTGCATTTTCTTCTGAAGTACTTGAAAACACGTGTGCTAGCAGTGAAGGAAACCACCTTAATGTTTCTGAAGTGACCACGCCCCCTAGTGCATCGAAAAGGAAAATAGCTTTAGAAACCAGTGACATAGGTAAAAGTAATGGTATTATGGACAGTAATGGAGGCAATCAAACCTATTTATAGTGATTTGGCAAATCCCAAGTTACTAAAGAAGTGTTTACATGGGAAGACCAAGAATGTGAATGAGTCCTTCAATAAAGTTGTGTGGTGCTGTGTGCTTAAAAATGTGTTTGTTGGCCATATGACTCTAAAGTTAGCAGTGTCTGATGCTGTAATAACTTCTAATGGTGGGAACTATGAAAGACACAACGTTCTGGAGAAGTTAGGGGCAAGACTTGCCCAGAACACAGCTAAAGGACTCCGGGAATTGGATGAGCTTCGTATATGTCAAGCAGAGTTAGCTGCTCAGCAAATGACAAAAGATGCAAAAATTAAAAGGAGGAGGCAAGCACTGGGCTGTTGTGACACTGAGGAAGACACAGATTTTGGGGCAGGGCAATTATAATGCATAAAAGACGCAGAAATGTAAGTATGTATAATAATTTGCAATTAAAAAAGTTTTAAACCTCACTATCTTTGAACTACATTTTTTTAATAAATGACCTGTTTTCTAAAAAAGTATTGATGGTAGAGACATGAAATTTTCACAGCATGCCAAGTGTGAGATTCAACTGATATGGAACTATAATAATTAAAATATCCTGAGTTGTTTTGTTTTTATGTTCATTTTTTTTTACAAAATTCTGTCAAAAAAGATAACATGACCCACAATACAATTTTAATAATAATTCTAATTCAGTGTATCTAGAAAGGTGCATTCAATAATTAGGGAAAATTGGAAGCTGGTGTATTAAAAAGTTTCCAAGATAATGGGTCACAAAATTCGATAATTTAACATTGGCAGCTTAGGACATACAATGTCCTCTTAAACAGAATATCATTTTTCCATTGGACAGTAAAAGGGCATAATATCGGCGTCTCGGACTGTTTTAAGTTTTCTATCTCCATTATGCATCGTACTCCAGGTTCAGATTGTATTTCAGCCATTTATGATGACGGCTGTTGCTGTCACATGATCTGTTTATGCAAGAGCGGAAACAGCCTGATTGTTAGTCACGCGATTCATTTGCCGTCCGTGCCAGATGCTCCAAAAATAGATCGTGTCGTTCATCTGCCGATGGATATTAAGGCATTGATCTATCGACCAGATAAATCCTTCAATCTGTAGGACGTTGCGAGCCTCAGTGAGAGTTAATCGCCCACTATCTAATTAATCTACAAGCGTAGCTTCATCGATGCCTGGTATTTTCCGTTCTCATCATACTTGGAGGTGGACTTTCGACTGCTGATAGAGCACTTTCGTGACACAGGACGTGTCGCGGATAGCTGTCATCAATCCAGCACTTGATAAAGACGTGGGGAGAGACGGCGAGAGAGAAACAGAGGGAGGCGGGGGTAGAGAGAGAGAGAGAGAGAGAGAGAGAGAGAGAGAGAGAGGGAGGGGGAGGGAGGGAGGGCAAGACAGGGAGAGATATGACAACGCCATCGTCTCTGCCAAAACGTTTCAAAACACCAAGTCCACACACTCACCGATATATATATATAATGCCCGATTTCATGCAGTAAGAACGCCTCCTAAATTTCTAAATTTGCTGCCACCTGTGTAACCAGTTGAGCGCCTTTTCAAGGGCCAGTCTCTCACAAACAAAGGTTTTCAATGGGTGATAGATCTGGAGAAAGTGGAAAGTACCAGTCTGGCCAACAGTTCGCAACAGTCCACTTACACACTTTTTTTCTTTCCTTTAAGCGTTGTAACACTCGTTTCGAATATAAAGCTAGTAAAACACAAGTACTGATTTCAGACTGTTGCTGAGTGATGGGAGAAGAAAGATACATGGGAAAAAGTCCTTTTATTAATAATTTTTGGAAAAGATGTTTCATGTAAGTGGCAAAGAATGTCGAATACCATCACCGAACTTCGAGCACCTGGGAATGCAGTACCCAGAGGTGTGTGATACACGCGGTGAGGCGCGGAACGGTTATTTATTTAGAGGCACGGAATCCACAACCCACCATTGTGTCTATAGAGGAATTGTTATAGCATCCTTCGCCCCCAATACTGATATGATTAAACTATATCTAGTAGCGGCCAAAGACCATAATTAACATGTCGCAAGCAGACTCAGTTTTTATCGCTACCCGATTTCAGCTATTTTCAACGCTTATCTGTTTTCTCCTCTCGGCAGCGCACAGCGAGTTCAAGGTAATCTCTCTCCCCTGTTTTAGCTGAGATAGGATATAGACGTGCAATCGTGGCCGTCCTTGGTTATGGGTATTAAATGATACTTTCATAGTACTTGACTGTAAAATCGGCCATGGATACCAGCTTCTGTTTAAAGATTGACATTTCCACTATAGGAGAGCAAATTTTTCGTTAAATAATGGAAGGTAAATTTCACCGTCTAAGTCTTTTCGTTACAGACATTACTGGACGTTCTTAACTAAACATTTATGAATTCCTTCTGCTATGTGATCCTAGAATTAAGAAAAGCTACAAGTTGAACCTGCATTTGTGATACGATGTCTGCCGTTATGGGTACATGGCAAAACACTGAATTAATACAAAAGTGTTTATAAATTAAGTGTTAAAAAGACAATTTAGATACTACACAGTCATTGCCTCCTACTCGTTCTCAACTGACCGATATATATTTGTGCCAAAGCTATTGAAGTTGTAACTGATTTCTTTTTAAAAACTTTTGGAAAGTCGTCACTATGAGACGCAGTGCCCGTAATGTTGTTGGAAGAATGTATAATTTGTTGTTAATTCTTCTTACACCGGCAACTTAAATTTTTCCGGGATTTTTATTTGAGGTTCCTCATAGCGATAGTTCACCTGAGACAGACTACAATAAGTTTAATTCTTACAGTATTTTAGCGCTTGGCATTTAGTATCAATTTTATTAGAAAGGGAGCCGCAACAAGTTGAACACTCCCTGTCTAGCACCGATAACATGCAGTCTTGTGTGGTCTTGCTGAATGATAACTTCGAAGATACGGCACAACACGCACATTGTAAATGTAACGGCTGATGTCCAAATTAACAGCTATGCGAACTGGTGGTTTGCCCAATGGCATCCCATGCAAACAGTCTACGTGCTGGGTCCGTATTACAATGACGAATGCAGTCTGCCACATCCGTTCCCTCAGAGCATCGTCCATCGTAACGCTGTACAGAGAACCGAAACATGCCTGAAAAGACGCTTCTGTTACGTAAAAGAGTGTCGCATTGTCTATGTGGATACTCAGATCGTTGCAAATAAGTCAATTTCCTAATTCATTGCCGGCCGGTGTGGCCGTGCGGTTCTAGGCGCCTCAGTCTGGAACCGCGTTACCGCTACGGTCGCAGGTTCGAATCCTGCCTCGGGCATGGATGTGTGTGATGGCCTTAGGTTAGTTAGGTTTAAGTAGTTCTAAGTTCTAGGGGACTGATGACCACAGATATTAAGTCCCATAGTGCTCAGAGCCATTTGAACCATTTTTTGAACCTTGTTCATTATACAGGGTGTACATAAAGTCCGGGAACACTCTCAGTTATTTATTGCACAAGAACTAAACAGTGTACAGATATCATACATATTGCATTTTGAATAGGAATTCTGAAAGTTTTTCTTACAAACATTCGATATGTGAACCACGAGTGACCCGGCAGACGTCAATACGGTAATCGAATTCTAGCCATACCTGTCCCGGCATGGCATCGTCGACTGTGGCTGTCGCTTCCCGTATTCTCTCCCGGACCTCTGCTACATCATGTGGTAGAGGCGGTACATAAAACAGATCTTTAATGTGTCCCCACAGAAAAAAGTCACACGGAGTGAGATCTGGTGATCGGGGAGGCCATTTCATGAAACAGATGTCCCCTTCTGTAGCACGGTCGATCGATCGCCATGTTACGACTAGTGCTGACTATCGGCAAATTACCAAACTATGCTGTGGCGGTATACACGAAAAAAAAAAAAAACTTCCAGGTTCTCTCTTCAAAATGACATATGTATGATATGTGTACAATGTTTGTTTCTTGTGCAATAAATAATTGAAAGTCTTCCCGACTTTATGTACACCCATATTTACAGTTTAAAAGTTAATATACATCTACAACCGTGCTTCTGACGATACTTGCACTGATAGTTTGCTAATAATAGCTTCAATAACTTTTAGTCCACACGTAGAGACTAAGTACAAATTTCAGTAAATGTTAACAGTCATTACTGGTGAAAACTACGGATCAATTACAGGTGCGCCCAGAGTGGGCACACGACAAACCGTTAAGATAGCTCCCTAGGCATCTTTGAGCACTTTGGAAGAAGGAAACGCGTGAATCCGTGTGTAAAATGTGATGTCACGTAAAGACGAAATAGTTTATTAAAATATCCTCGAATGACGTTATGATAATTTCGTATGAATTTTTAAATCGTGTGGCTCATTTTATTGTGGCCTTTTGCAGTGCTGTAGAAATAACTAGCATGCGAAAACTTTGTCATGGGTATTGATAGTAGGCTGGCTCTCAGAATAATTTCCTTGATTTTACGACTCTATATATAGAAATAAAACGAAGTGGCATCCTTGTATTTCGTAATTTTATTTTTAATAGCTTTGAAATCTTTCCCATTTGTCACTTCGTTGCCGGCTGGGTGGCCGAGCAGTTCTAGATGCTACAGTCTGGAACCGCGCGACCGCTACGGTCGCAGGTTCGAATCCTGCCTCGGGCATGGATGTGTGAGATGTCCTTAGGTTAGTTAGGTTTAAGTAGTTCTAGGTTCTAGGGGACTGATGATCTCAGAAGTTAAGTCCCATAGTGCTCAGAGCCATTTTGTCACTTCATTATGCGCTGTTTACTGCATGAACGTCGAAGCCTGCGGCCAACGGAGAAGAAACCAGTCTGTACGACGGCTACGAGACATCATTACAAGGCAAGAGGCAAGCAAGTTGCCACCAATAGTGCTAGGGAAAGTGAGCACGGATGTTATTTACTGAAATCCATCGTGTTTATTGCTCCTGGCAGATTTTTTGGTGGTGTTACATTCAGTAACCCACTATGTAGTGTTTTGACGATTCCGTTTATAGGATTTATCAGGCCTGGTTAAAACATTACAGATTGCATGGATTTTTGTATTTATGTTTGTGTGTGCATCTGTTATTTTTCTGCATCATCACTGTAAGTGCAGTTTTCACTCTGTGCAGGAGTTGCACATCTTGCGTAGCGCAGATTTTCTTTCTAGCTGTTACACCAATCTGTTGGTTCCTCGGCCGTGATCACTGAGCTGGGCTAATATCCTGGAATATTTATGTCTTCTTATGGCATCTGACTGAAAGATTCATTTTGCAGGATTGTCTTACAAAAATTTGGTCCGTGACACCAATAACTACCGTGCTGTGGGCGTAACTAGTTTACAGCCATTCAGACAAACTAAAATCATGCACTTAGTTCAGGTGCAGGTTAACTGTTCGCAAGTATCTTGTGATGGAGACACTAAGTATATCACTGGTCTCCCTGCAGAAAGAAGTCATAACTTACCCTCCCACACTGCAGGAGTAATTGGTTGCAAATCTATATAGTACCTTTCTGTGCTGTGAGCTTGTATTAAAAGATATCGCACGCCTCTAGCCTCCTGCAAGTCTACAACGCACGACAGTTAGACTCCATCTATATTTTCAGTATCTATGTCTCCTCTTGTTTTGTAAGACAAGTAACGCATCGTGAGTCAACCCCAGACCGTCACGAGGTTTCGTAAAAATTTCTTGTGTTTTATACGTTGCTGGACATGAGAGACAAGAAACTGCAGTCGGTGAAGCGTAGTGGCGATCCGTACCTGTCACCGTGCCACACTGGCAAGATGAAGTAACACCGATTCATCTCCAGAAAGGTCTCGCCACCCAACACATGGCTTCATATTCATGCTGAGGACGGACCCCTCCCGCCCGACCCTTTTAGACTGCAGTGCCTGTGCTGAACATATCATTACACGCAGCGTCTAAACAGGTCGCATTTTATACTGTGACAAGAGAGCAGAAGCAAATGTAAGTGGGATTTGGCCTCCATTTCAGCTGATAACGAATGTGGTAAAGCTTTTAGAATTTTATGTAATCTCTAGACTCCAGTCTACGCTTTTAGGTTGGAGATTTTAGTGTGTCTAAGAGTAATTTCCTGATGTCTTTTATTCCAGCAATAAGCCAGCTGCATTATCTTAAATTCTTCTTTATTGTAAGTTTTAGAACAGACTAAATGCAATACCATTTCAGTATGTGTGCAGAATATTTTGCTGTCGTGCTCTCAGACTAACACATTATCATTATTATCATTATCATCATCATAATCACCTTGTATATGAGCGAGTCTTATTATTTCTAAATCATAAATTACTATAATGTTGAGTTCCATTTTATATTCTGACTTGTTTCGGCATCACGTTGAGATGTTTTAGTTACAAGTGCTGTGCCTATACGGCGGATACTGTAAAATAATCTTAAACGGCTGTTCAAACACGTTATGTTGAGGTTTATTGGCATGCATATGTTTTCTATATTTTAGTCACACTGTTAGTAACATGATTCAATAAGCTCGAGCCAAACAAAAAAAACTATTATTTCTTATGAGCCTGTGCCAAACATGCTATCACTTTGCTGGTATTATGATATAATGGCATCTTTGCGACGAAGACCACTGGACGACATTGTCGAAGTACTTCTCCATGTAGCCCTGCGACCTTTAGGCTCCATGAGACATCCGTTAGGCCAAGAAAAAGACATGAGTAGAAAACATCTTGTAGCCGCGCGAGTGAACCAGAATTGTCGCGACTGGAAAAATGTGATCTCAAAATTGCGTCTACATTATATCATATACAGGGTGTTACAAAAAGGTACGGCCAAACTTTCAGGACACATTCCTCACACACAAATAAAGAAAAGATGTTATGTGGACATGTGTCCGGAAACGCTTAATTTACATGTTAGAGCTCATTTTAGTTTCGTCAGTATGTACTTCCTCGATTCACCGCCAGTTGGACCAATTGAAGGAAGGTAATGTTGACTTCGGTGCTTGTGTTGACATGCGACTCATTGCTCTACAGTACTAGCATCAAGCACATCAGTACGTAGCATCAACAGGTTAATGTTCATCAAGAACGTGGTTTTGCAGTCAGTGCAATGTTTACAAATGCGGAGTTGGCAGATGCCCATTTGATGTATGTATTAGCACGGGGCAATAGCCGTGGCGCGGTACGTTTGTATCGAGACAGATTTCCAGAACGAAGGTGTCCCGACAGGAAGACGTCCGAAGCAATTGATCGGCGTCTTAGGGAGCACGGAACATTCCAGCCTATGACTCGCGACTGGGGAAGACCTAGAACGACGACACCTGTAATGGACGAGGCAATTCTTCGTGCTGTTGACGATAACCCTAATGCCAGCGTCAGAGAAGTTGCTGCTGTACAAGGTAACGTTGACCACGTCACTGTATGGAGAGTGCTACGGGAGAACCATTTGTTTCCGTACCACGTACAGCGTGTGCAGGCACTATCAGCAGCTGATTGGCCTCCAGGGGTACACTTCTGCGAATGGTTCATTCAACAATGTGTCAATCCCCATTTCAGTGCAAATGTTCTCGTTACGGATGAGTCTTCATTCTAACGTGATCAAATTGTAAATTTTCACAATCAACATGTGTGGGCTGACGAGAATTCGCACATCATCAACACAGATTTTCTGTGAACGTTTGGGCAGGCATTGTTGGTGATGTCTTGATTGGACCCCGTGTTCTTCCACCTACGCTCAATGGAGCACGTTATCATGATTTCATACCGGATACTCTACCTGTGCTGCTAGAACATGTGCCTTTACAAGTACGACACAACATGTGGTTCATGCAAGATGGAGCTCCTGCACATTTCAGTTGAAGTGTTCGTACGCTCGTCAACAACAGATTCGGTGACCGATGGATTGGTAGAGGCGGACCAATTCCATGGCCTCCACGCTCTCCTGACCTCAACCCTCTTGCCTTTCATTTATGGGGTCATTTGAAAGCTCTTGTCTACGCAACGCCGGTACCAAATGTAGAGACTCTTCGTGCTCGTATTGTGGACGGCTGTGATACAATACGCCATTCTCCAGGGCTGCATCAGCGCATCCTGGATTCCATGCGACGGAGGGTGGATGCATGTATCCTCGCTAACGGAGGACATTTTGAACATTTCCTGTAGCAAAGTGTTTGAAGTCACGCTGGTACGTTCTGTTGCTGTGTGTTTCCATTCCATGATTAATGTGATTTGAAGAGAAGTAATAAAATGAGCTCTAACATGGAAAGTAAGCGTTTCCGGACACATGTCCATATAACATATTTTCTTTCTTTGTGTGTGAGGAATGTTTCCTGAAAGTTGGCCGTACCTTTTTGTAACACCCTGTATATGTGATATAAGGTTATTAAGAAATTGCAGATTTAAATCTGAAATGTCTGCAACCCTTAAAAAGTCATCGTGCAGCTAATTTTGTACAATTTTTAAATTACAAGATAGTTCTACAGTTGACAGGTGCGAGAAAACTCTGCGCATGGCTCGCTTTCCAAGGTTACGTTGTCTTACGCACGCTTTTACTGTCACTCTTTCAGCTGCACAACTTAGTCCATCGCTTGACGCGTTTTACCTGTTGTTATCACTTCCTGGTAATACCTATTCGTGAAGTATCTTATCGCTGCGATAACCCATTTGTTTCAAGCAAATAAGGAAACCAGGAAATGTTCAGCGAGAAATATAGCCGCAAAAAATAAAATGACAAACTGGTGCGAATCTGACGGTGGTCAACAAGTGATTAGAATATGTAATACAAATTTATGGAATAAGTACATTGATAACCACAATGAAGACTGGTTTGAACATTATACTATGTACATTTCTGATAATATACGTTTGGAAAAGAGCATTATATGGTGCTGAATCATTACGTGTGGGAAAACCGGAAAAGCATTTTGGATGTTGTGCGGCAGAAGGACGTTGAAAATTAGTGGTACTGATAAGAAATGAAGAGGTTCTCTGCAGAACCGCCGAAGAAAGGAACATATGGTTGCAGTGACAAGAAGAAGGTACAGGGTGGTAGGACAACTGTTAAGACATCAGGGAATAACTTCCCTGGTGCTAGATGGAGCTGCAGAGGGCAAAAGACGTAGGAGGAATACGACCAACAAATAATCGAAGACGTAGAGTGCAAGTGCTGCTATGAGATGAACAGATAGGCACATGATAGTAAATTGTGACAGGCCGCATTAAACTAGTCAGAAGACTGATGGCACAACAAAAATAGTACAAAATATGGTAGATCCTTCACATCTTCCACTGACTAGTTAAGATGGAGTCGCACAGGATGCTAATAAATCCCATCAAATAGCTTTGTTTCACACCAGGCGTAATGTCACCGTCACGTAATATTGTATTTCTTAGAAATGAGCCTTCAGAGTGAGATCATGAGCAAACCTCCGCCACAACGAAAGCAGGCGTTTTGTATCAAAATTAAAGAACTATCAGCAGTAGTAGCTGCTTTTATTAAGAAAAAGCAAAATTAATGAAGATGTTTTTGGAAAATATGCTATAGTTACTTCAGTGCACTACAAAGACCTGATTGCACAGGAAATGAATCTTAAAGACAATGTAAAGATATCAAACAGACAACTTTTAAGTGTTCTATAAAAATCTATAGATGTAGAGAAGAGCAATATTTGGTAGGCATATCACAAGACCTTTTGGTCTTGCCCTTTTTGTTTTATAAGTAAAATAAAGGGGAAAAAACTCCGAATCAAGAAACAACGCCCTTTCAGTGCACTTGCCTTTCTGAAAAGGTGCCGTGACATTCGCTTTTTGCCATCCTTTCCGAAGATCATACTTCACATCCAGACAACGGCAGCGAACCGAATGGCCAGAAGACCAGCCTGGCTCTAGTCCGAACGGACCAGAGACACACGCCGCCAGCTTGGCTCCATGGGATTCAAACTCTTTGTCTTACGTCTAGAATTGGCGTCATTGCTCGCCTCCATTATCAGGTAGTGTGTTGAATGTTCATCCTGGGCGCAATCAGAGCGTGTACAACGAAATGAATCTATGAAACAGTGTTTAAAATTCAGTCGATTAGCATCGAAACAGCCAAAAGAAGAGACTAGACGAATCGTAATGAATCGTCCATGAAAAACAATCGATGACGCTGCGTTGTCTGTCCTTGAGAAAGGCTTAAACTTGACCTGTCGCAGAAATCAGCAGCGGAGTGGAACAAGTTGGTTACACCCGATACGACGGAGTGGTTAACGGCGGAAAGCGTGCAGTACTCTCGCCAGGTTCGCGCCGCCGAGGAATAACAATTCCTGACGGGAAAGAGACGCGCTGCGTTCTCTGCCGTGACGATCCAGACACTGCCGTCATCCCAACGGATAAGAGGGACCTGACCGTCTTACTAACAGTCGCACAATACAGTGAGAAAATGTAAAGGCTCCTAGGCGAAGATGCTTACAAAATGATGACCACGAATCCAACCAACCGGATGCAGCGGAAGACGATTGAACTTCTCTGAAGTACTTTTACAAAGGAGACAGTAAAGAAATTTTGACCATGTTCTGCCGCACGACCTAGGCTCTAGGAGCTTCCGAAGGTACTCAGAGGGCACACCTCGGAGACCAGTAGTGAGTGCAATAGGAGTGGCAACATCCCAGCTTGCGAAACACTTTACGTTAATTTTGAGTCCGCTGGTTGGCAAATGTGAGCACGACATCAGGAAATCAGTTCAGTTCGTGGAACGGCTATCGGTAGTCCTCTGTCAGCGGCGGTGGCCATTAGGTACATGGAAGACTTTGAGGACAAGTCACTAGACTCAGCAATATTAAAACCGAAAGTCTTTTGCAGATACGTTGACGATACGTTCGTCATTTGGCCTCAAGAGAAGATTGAACTTAAGTTTTCTTGTAACACCTGAACTCTGTCCACAATCAAATTCAGTTCACCATGGAGGTGGAGCAAAATAGTCAACTGCCATTCTTGGATGTTCTGGAACGGAGAAAACCAGATGTAGCACTGGACACAGCGTCTATCGGATGAAAACCCACACGGACCAGTACCTTCTAGTTGTGATCATCCGTCACAAAGGGTAACAGTGTAAACACTCTGGTCCGCATAGCTCTGGTGATAACCGATGAAGAAAGCCTAAAACCGAAACTGAACCATTTCAAGGGTGTGTTCCAGAAAAACGGCTATAGCAGCCGCCGAATTCGACGGACGTTCAACCAAAAGACCACAGCATAGTCAACGCCCAACGAACGCCAACCGAAAAAGATGGGCTACATTCCATACGCAGGCAACGTATCTGCAAAATACTACAAAATTTTACGACGACAAAATATGAAATATGTGTATCGTCCACTGGCGAATACCAAATCCATTTTAGGAACAGTGAAAAACGACATGTTACTCTGGAAATCAGGAGAGAATTACGGAGTGATTACGCGATTGCGGGAATGCATATGTCGGACAAACGATTCGCACAATTGAAGAAAGGTGCAAGAAACACACACGGTATATTGACCACACAATCAGTAATTGCTGAAAATTGCCTTGAAACTAAATACAAAATGAAATACGAAAATACAAAAGTTCTTCAAAATGTACCTCACTATTGGGACTTTGTATACAAGGAGGTTGCCGTAATCCTGCTACATGAGAATCAAGTCAAGAAGAACAATGGATTTCAAACTCAGTCAAATGTGGTCTCCGACACTGAAAAATCTCCAAACGCAGCGGAAACAGAACACCGAGCACGGGGAACCGAGCGCATACTGAAGACCGCCACTCGATTCCCGAGCCGGCCGGGGTGGCCGAGTGGTTCTAGGCGCTACAGTCTGGAACCGCGCGACCGCTACGGTCGCAGGTTCGAATCCTGCCTCGAGCATGGATGTGTGTGATGTCCTTAGGTTAGTTAGGTTTAAGTAGTTCTAAGTTGTAGGGGGCTGATGACCTCAGATGTTAAGTCCCATAGTGCTCAGAGCCATTTGAACCATTTCATTCTTCTACGGATGCGTAATTATTTTTACTGTTGAGGCAATACTAACAGCGCTGCTGCTACGGTCGCAGGTTCGAATCCTGCTTCGCTCATGGATGTGTGTGATGTTCTTAGGTTAGTTAGGTTTAAGTACTTCTAAGTCTAGGAGACTGATGACCTCAGATGTTAAGTCCCATAGTGCTTAGAGCCATTTGAACCATTTGAGGCAATGCTCATGAAAAAAATTCTCCGTAAGGTGTCTATCCTGTTGTTGGAGCTCAGTGCAAATTTTGTCTTTGTCCGTTAATGTGCCTTTCACACACTGCTCTTCTTTCGATGGAAAATGCTAGCAGATTAGATACAAACACCTCTTTCAACAATCGTAATTGTACCAAATAATAAATCAAGTTCGTGGGCATAGCTTCTTCCTATTTAACCCCAGATCGTAACACAAAAGCATGCTGCGCTGGATCATGGAATAACGTCACACCGCCGTACCATTAAAACCATTGTCTCATTGCTATTGGTATTGCTGTGGCTTAACATCGACGCTTAGAAAAAAATGGTTCAAATGGCTCTGAGCACTATGGGACTTAACATCTGTGGTCATCAGTCCCCTAGAACTTAGAACTACTTAAACCTAACTAACCTAAGGACATCACACACATCCATGCCCGAGGCAGGATTCGAACCTGCGACCGTAGCAGTCGCGCGGTTCCGAACTGAGCGCCTAGAACCGCTAGACTACCGCGGCCGGCTCGACGCTTAGAGCTGCTTTGTTTTACCAATGGTAATTGTGAGCGCCGCCGTTTTAATTTTTTGATAAGGCGTTCCATGACGTTACGTCCCGACCAGTGCGAGTCTTCTTTCATTCACCTCATCTAAATGGTTATGATATTTTTCATTGACATGTTTTTCATTGACATGTTTTCCCGCCGGCCTGCGTGACCGAGCGGTTTTAGGCGCTACAGTCTGGAACCGCACGACCGCTACGGTCGCAGGTTCGAATCCTGCCTCGGGCATGGATGTGTGTGATGTCCTTAGGTTAGTTAGGTTTAAGTAGTTCTAAGTTGTAGGGGACTGATGACCTCAGATGTTAAGTCCCATAGTGCTCAGAGCCATTTGAACCAATTGTTTTCCGGATTTCAACACCGTGTCAAGTAAACACGTAGATAAAAGTAGAGTGATCACTGTAGCAATTTAATATGCATATTTATGATTGTAACATCAGATGACTTGTTTCTGTAGGCAGAAATACTGAATATCTTCGTTTTATCAAAATTCCATCTTAGTGAACAAACCGTATTATTTCTCACATGCTATGCTAATGAACTCTTTTCAAGGTAAATGACCTCGATTCCAATTAAATCTTATTTACGAGAACTGATTGCTGGTTCAGTCAAAGTACTGCACTGTCCTGAATTTAGTACTGAAACACACTGTAGATGCGGATTTTCTTCTCAACTACTTCAGCCCGGCACGTCATCATATCCTCGACGGTTACTACAACCGTACACTCTTTCTTTCATTACTTTACTAACAATGGGACGTAAATTTCAGTAGCTTGTTTCGAAGACATTTATCTGACAATAATGTTAGCTTTTACGCTTTCTGAAATAACGTCCGTGACTTCTCGCATATTGTACGCTCTGTGGTTGTTACACTGTAAATTGTTTTTTATTATCTGTTGTTCTGGAAGTTAATTTTCGCAGGAAGTAGCTCAGTCGTAACCCATGTACTTACCTTTTACATTTAACAAGGGAAGAGTGTAAAAATACAGATGACCTAAATGGTAGATCAGTTTGGTTTGACTGAAAGATTGATGTCGAGTATGGAAATCGTTTGCTTTTGATAAAGCGCCATCACATCTGGAAAAGTGTGTGTACCGATAAAACTAAAGATTTACCAGTAAGCGAGCACCTCACCAACCGACTGCAACTGTAGACGCTGGTGGTAATAATTTTGTTATAATCCATTTTTTAACGTCTGCATGTCAAAGAACGAATTATTTGACGCAAAAGCCTCATAGTTGCACATTCTTCTGCCTATCAGATACCATTTGGAGATATTCCATGTCTATTTCGGAACGACCACTCTACCGCCGGGTTGCAAGTCTTATTTCATGTGCCGCCACATTGGGCGATTTCCGCGTCGGCCGAACTTCCCCGTAAGGCGAATAATGCCACACAATTTCATTATATTAGTGCCTAACTTGTCAAGGTTTGTGCGCGTCGGTGATGATGAGATTATAGCGAGAACAACACAACACGCACTCCACGAGCGGAGAACATCGAACCCGGGCCCGCTGCATGCTAGCAAACACGTTACCACTCAGCTAAGCAGGCGGACGCTAACATAAAATTTAAAAACGAGGAGACCTTAATCTCTGTATGGGTTGCGGTACGCTAACCACGAGAATCTTTGTGTCACCAAAGGAGAGTTACGTAACTGACCGGTGGCATTTATGACTGTGCGCCCAATCGACTGATCTAAAATTTTCTAAGAGCCTATACTGTACCACGATAAATTTTCTAGATTTGGAAGTGACAGTACTTGTGCACTAGTGTCAAGACCTTTACTTTTCATGTACTTTCCTCATATGGATGTAGTACGTCTTTGTTTCAACGTGGAAGAACCAAGCATTCCGACACAGTTCGTTACGTTTAATAGCGACACTCGCGAATTATATGATGGGAACCCTGTTTCTCGAAATACCCCCTTTCAGCGTAGAGCATACTTTCTTGCTACTTATCGATTGAAGTTTCAGTGCAGAACGCCATATCTGTGTTACTACCAGGAAGTATTTCTCTTCTGTTCCAGCGGAGCTCCTACTTGCCTGCATTACGCTGTCAACATGTATCAAGAAATCTGCACCTATTATTACTCAGAAAATTTGTTTTGTTGCGGGTTATTGTCATATTTGACGAAGAACCACGACCAGCTCCGAACAAAAGGCGTTTGTAGAATCGGCCAGGGACACAAGACCCACACAGAACACTGAAGTCGCCGTACAGAGATGGGATGTAGGGCAGTTTCTGTGATATTATCATTCCATCAGCAGTTTCTTGCTGTGTATAGGAACGCTTCAAACGCTAATAATACTAGCGTTCTAACAGATAGTTGTGGATGACACGGGAGGGCCCGTCAACGACTGACCGAGCGGACGTTCCTAGGAACAAATGTTCAGGTTGAAGTAAGAACCAGAGTTGACTTAATCTGAAACGTAGCATGTTGTAACACCTCCATCTGATTTGACATCAATCCAAATAGAAGTACTGTTGCGAAGTATGTGTCCGCCATGTTCAAATTATTAGACTAAAGACATTTTTTCCAAACTTTACATTTATTACACGTTTACATCCACATAGAGATTATATTTGCACATTCAACACTTTGATGCATGCCTCTATTCTTAATCAACATTTTTATCCTGTTTGGCATAGTTTTTATTAACTTTTCACATAACATTTTAATATCATTGTCATGGTACCAGATTTCCTCTAGTTTCTCCATGATATCTTGTTTGGTGGTTATTGAGAATTTCCTTATCCTCTGTTTCACAATAGTCCATAAATTTTCAGTTGCCTTCATATCAGGGCTATTCCTTGGCCAGGGCAACACTTTCAGTTGCTTTTCTTCCAAGTACTTCGAAACACTTTTGGCTTTGTGGCAAGGTACCCCATCATGCATAAAAATGGCATCTTTATTAGGAAACCACTCATTTATTTGGAGGAAAAGTTCCTTTTCAAGGATTTCTTTACATTGTTCTTGTCTATTGTCCCTTGAACAATGAGTAATCCGCAGGACCTTTCACGGACATCACACTCCAGACCATAACGGAAGTTGGATGCTTCACACATTGCTGCACACACTCAGCTTTGAACTGTTCTCCAGGTCTGCGACGAACATATTGGCTGCTTTCTTCCATCACAGTAAATACAGATTCATCACTGAAGAATACCTGAAGCATGTGTACAAAATTGCAAGTTAAAAAAGTTGGGAGCAGTAGCATAGCAGACCTCAACAGTCCCAAAATTCAAATGTACGTTTCTTCAGTATCAATAAAACATCATAATTTCAAGCCAAAACTTTCAAAACTCCTAACTTTAGAAATCAGACCCACTTAATTTAACATATCATTGGACATACCTTAGCCCGGTCTTCACTTGTCCCATCCTGAAGTTTTTTGGCCCACTGTAATCTTTTAGTTTTCATGGCAGGTGTGATTTTCTGTTTTTTCCTTGGTCGGCATGCCTTTAAACCATGTTCAAACAGCCTCCTCCTGACTGTCATAGGTGAAACTTCAACACCCATACCTTTCAGCCGATAGCTTATGTCTGTACAAGTAAGTTTACCGGTTCATTGTTGCCATGAGTCTTCTCATTGTCCTAAGAATGATTTTTCTTTTACGTCCTGATTTTCCTTTCCTGTTTGGCTTGTATTCACCCCTTTCTGCATTGAAAGTGTTCTGCTGACAGTTTTCTGTGATATTATCATTCCATCAGCAATTTCTTGCTGTGTATAACGATTTTCAGCAAGAAGTGCTACCACAGCCGAAACTTTCCGAGGTGAAACATCATTTGTCTTCCCCATAACCCCACTTTCTTTCGAAACTCAACGATTTATTCCTATAGTTAAAATCACAAGCTATATAATGTCTTGTTCATGTAGCAAGAAGTTTATGGAATAAATAACAAGCTGAAGTACACCACAAACATAAAATATTACTGTACACACAGTTTCAAAGCATGTATACAGATTTGGAGGGAAAATGACAAATGTGACCAACTGTGAAAAAATCAGTAATCTGTAAGTTGCTTGGAAGGGGAATTTCGTGGTATCAATCAACCCACTAAAACAAATCAATTATTACATTTTTGTCCCCTACTTTTACACCAGAAAACTTAAGAGTATCAAAAATAGTCGTTTAGTCTAATAGTGTGAACACGTCTGTATGTAGATGCGTGCTCAGCACGACTGACTGCCTTAGGGGGACCCAGGTTCGATTGCTGATACTGCCTGACATTTTCTTCAGGCTATTCCAATGATTAGTAGCGGCTCCAAGGACAGGAAGCCCGACAAGTCTTTTGCAGTATGTACAAGATTTATAAAAATTCCCTTATACCCTGTATCTTTACAATATTTATAGTTCAGAATGTGAGTGAGACTTCTCTCATGTTAATAACATAAATTATGTACAAAGAAATATTTTTAACGAAATATTTAGAAGTTAAGGTTCATTCAAACCATGCACACTTTAAAAATCCGACCCCGCTAGTAAGTATTTGTCTTAGGATTTTCATACCTTTTTTGGAAGCCCTATTTCTCTAGAACGTTTTGTCTTCTTTCATAATGTTGTAAATCAGGAAATATTACTATTCAAAAATGTTGATATAATTATTAAAAATTTAATATGTAAGCCTTTCAAAGAGACAATGTTACTATCTTGTAGCACTAACTTTTCTGTAAGCAAAAATGTGTGAATTTATTAGAAACACTTGTTAATGAGTGACAAATTTCAAAGATAAAATTTTTGTTTTAGGCTATTTTTTGCGGGCTCTACTAGTAAGCGGAGAGAAAAAAAATGTGCGCGTAAAACACCTTCCCTGAAAATAGGTCATAATATTAATGTCTTTTACAGAATATACAGCCTATAGTTATTTGAAATAACTTCTTTGAGAGACTTATCGACTGATCCATTGAGACCTGGCTCACGACTGCCCTTCAGATTTGCTTGTATTCAGTAGCCTGATTATATCCAGTCGCCTGATGCGGTTCAGGTCTGTGAAAAGCAGGGAACGAGGATCGAAATAAGAAAAGAAGCAAGTTTATGGTGCAACGTCCTATAGACATGTGGATCGTTAGAAAAAGACCACAAACTCGAAATGGACTAGGATATGACGGGAAACCGACCGCAGCTTTTTCATACCAGCATTATGTGGATCGTTAGAAAAAGACCACAAACTCGAAATGGACTAGGATATGACGGGAAACCGACCGCAGCTTTTTCATACCAGCATTCATCTTACGTGATTTGCGGAAACTACGGTAAACCTAGATCAGGATGGCCAGGCCGGGGTTCGAATGACAGTTTTAATCTCTCACCACACCGCACATTGCGCTGACAAGTGACACGATCTCTGTTCAGTATTAATTTCTACAAAGCGAGGTAGAACCCAGGATAATATAGTTGACGACATGGGTATTTTAAACCCTAAACTTCCTTAATTTGTTTTTCCTCTAACAAATGAAACGATAACTACTGATTCCAACACTGCTAGCGACTCAGACCAAGTCTCCACATAACGTTCAGAACACAGTATTATGAAACGCAATTTCAGAGTTTTTTGAAAGTAACTCTGTCCGTTTAAAATTCATTTCTTGCCTTTAAGTTGTCGTCTAAGCCACGAACACGGCAAATATTACCCCCTCACTCGTTGCTTTGAAAGACGTTGGACCTTGTTATCTTACACACTTGTTGGGTGACGTCAATAAGCAGACATGGAAGCTCGTTGAGAATAGCTATTTCAGGAAGCAGATTGTGACGAACTTGATAAAACGTTTGTAAACGTTTCATGTAGTACTTTGCGCTATCTAGCACCTTTGCGTAGTTTCTTCATCACGTGTAAACCACGGGGATTTACGCCCACCTTGTTCATGAACGTCAGGTTATATGTGAGTAAATCGAATCTGTAATTCTTTTTGTAAGTATACTGTACTCATGCTTCAATAGATAACCAAATTCTCAAACTCTCTCTTTCCTGGCTATTTTCCCGTTTCTGTGGTCCCAAGATAGCGGGAAGGAGCCCACCTATTATTTTCTGAATGATAACATTTTTCAGCACTGGCCGTCATTGTTTGGATTTAAAAAAAGGCACTTTCCTGCACTCACTGTTGCACAGCTTTGGCTATGGAGTCATTCTCAGGTGATTGTATAGAGTAACTCATCAAATGGACATACTGGGGTTACAGTACAAGCCTTCGTCAAGTCATAGACTACAGCGGTAAAATAAAGGACGACGTTGGGGACTGGCTGGACTTTACAGTCAAAAAACATATCACCAAGCGGTTCTTGAAGAGCAAAAGCACTTGTGGTTTGAAAGTGTACTAGACTGTGTAAAGGACACCTCGCGGCAAACTTCAGTGAACGCAAAAATGAAAGATATTTTAATCCAACCAGTGGGAATCAGTGAGACAGACTGGTACCATTCTACACCTGCGTTATCGGGTGGGGATTTGAAGGACTCCCCTTGATAGGTCAAGGGTGCACTACACAAAGGAAGCAGCTACTCAGGTGGCAGAGTACTTGTGGAGTGCACATGAAGGTTTTTTTTTTACGCTAGGCTGTAGTTCGTGGTGCTCTGATGAATATTCGCCAGTCGATATACAGCAAGAGAAGTCAAACGGGGGTCAGAATAGACAAGTCGGCTGTCACGGTTTTATCAATAAACTGTCTAAGTATTCGTAACAAAGTTCCCGAATTTACTGCCCTCCGGGAAAGTTCTCGCGCTAAAATTATTCTTGGGACCGAGAGCTGGCTGAAACCCGAAGCGGAAAGCTCTGAGGTATTTAGGAGTCGTGGAACGTATGTCGCAAAGACAGTTTAGAGGCCATAGGAAGGACAGTGTTCATAGCAGTTGACAAAAATATTATCTCTATTGAGGTCGAAGTTGAGTGTTGCAGTGCAGTTATCTGGTCGCGTATAACAGGTGTAGGTGAAACCAAGTTAATTGTTAAATGTTTTGAACGGCCACCCGGTTCTGCTGTGATAGTAATAGAGTCATTCAAAGAAAGCCTACGATCAATAGCGCGTAAACACACAAATCATGCGATACTTGTTGGAGGCGACTTTAACCTGTGGACTCTAGACTGGGATCTCTATGGATTCATTGCGGGGGTACAGACATAAATAAATACTTTTGAACACGTTTTCTGAAAATAGTCTTGAGCTGCTAGCTCGGTAGTCCACACGCAATGGAAGTATCTTAGACCTTGTGGCTACAAATAGGCGGCGCTTTATCGACAAAGTCAGTATGGAAACGGTATTAGAGATCATGATGTAATTATAGCAATTATGATTCCGAAAGTTAATAAATCAGTCAAGAAGGCTACGTGAGTGTTTCTGCTAGGTACAGCGGATAAGCAATTATTAACATCTAAGTTAAACAGTGAACTGGCATCACTTAGCTTCTGTAAGATGGATGCAGAGGAATTATGAGCGAAGTTTAAGCAGATTGTAAATCGTCGTCTGGAGAGTTATGTGCCTAGTAAGGGGATAACGGATGGAAAGACCCATCGTGTTTTAATAAGGGAATTCGGCGGATGTTGAAGAACCAGAGGCTGTCGCACTCTCTATTCAAAAGGGAACGGATAAATGACGACAAGCAAAGGTTAGTAGAGATTCATGCGTCTGTGAAAAGATCTATGCGCGAAGCATACAGTAACTATCAACGTCACACCTTAGCAAAAGATCTGGCAGAGAACCCGAGAAAATTTTGGTCGTATGTAAAATCGCTAAGCGTGTTTAAAGCTTCCATTCAGTCCCTTGTTGACCTGTCAGGTGTGGCAGGTGAGGTTAGCAAAACGAAAGCCGAAGTTTTAAATTTCACGTTCAAGAAATCGTTCAAACAGGAGAATCGTACAAACATACCGTCTTTTGACCACTGGACCCACAAATTTCAGACCAATATCCCTAACATCAGATTGCACCAGAATCCTTGAACATATTCTCAATTCGAATACAACAAAGTTTTTTGAGACTGAGGAGCTTATGTCCACGAATCAGCATGATTTTAGAAAGCATCGCTCTTGCGAAACTCAACTTGCCGTTTTCTCACGCGATATACTGACAACTATGGCTGAAGGGCAACAGGCAGATCCCATATTTCTAGATTTCCGGAATGCATTTGACACTGCGCCCCATTGTGCATATAGGACGCTGGTGCGACCTACTCTCGAGTACTGCTCGTGTGTTTGGGATCCGTAACAGGTCGGATTGAAGGAAGCCATCGAAGCAATTCAGAGGTGGCTGCTAGATTTGTTATCGGTAGTTTCGAACAACACGTAAGTGCTACGGAGATGCTTTGGGAACTCAAATGAGAATCCGTGAATGGAAGGCGACGTTCTTTCTGGGAAACGATATTGAGAAAATTTAGAGAGCCGACATTTGAAGCTGACTACCGAACGATTCTGCTACCAACAAGAAACACTGCGCGAAAGGAGTACGAAGATAAGATTCGAGAAATTAGGTTCAAAAAAATGGTTCAAATGGCTCTGAGCACTATGGGACTTAACATCTGAGGTCATCAGTCCCCTAGACTTAGAACGACTTAAACCTAACTAACCTAAGGGCATCACACACATCCATGCCCGAGGCAGGATTCGAACCTGCGACCGTAGCAGTGGCGCGGTTCCAGACTGAAGCGCATAGAACCGCACGGCCACCGCGGCCGGCTAGAAATTAGGGCTCATACGGAGACATACAGACAGTCGTTTTTCCCTCGCTCCATTTGCGAGTGTAACTGGAAAAGAAATGACAAGTAGTGGTACAGGGTAACCTCCGCCACGCACCATACTGTGTCTTGCGGAGTACCGATGTAGATGTAAACGTACAAGTTTCTGCTAACTGTGGATAGTATCCAGTTAAAAACAATGGTAACCCATCACCGATTTGACAACTATTTTCTATAGCCGAATGTCACTTCTGTCACCAAATCGTTTGAAGTTAAGGACATTGTGCGAATGGTATGCGAATAGTATGAATTTAAGAAACGCATTTTATGTTTTAAACATTTTGTTATTGAGACAGAGATGGAGACGCAGAGCGGAATTTTCTAATATGTTCGGGAAGGCGACTAAAGAACTCTTTCAGATTGGCCGATGCACCTACCAGAACAACGGCCACATTCTGAAGTAGGAATTCTGCCTGGTTCTGGCTCTGTCCATCATTTCTCTACCTAGCGCACTACGTTTAAAACTTGAGGGCAAGGAATCTGGCAAAAGAGTAGAATACAGTATTATTCAAAATGCATTTGGCTCTTTCTGCAGAAATTTAACGACTTTGACATAAAACGTGTACCATAATTATGTTTGTAAACTGTGGGAGTCGTTTGTTCAATCCAAAACAATGAATAAAGAAAAATTAAATCATAGGCAAACATTCCTGGACAGTGTTGAATGTTTTCGCAGACGTAAACGACACGTTGATGAGTTTCCCGGAAGTATGCACACTAAGTGCACTTCGATCTTCAGGCAGTGATTATTTAGGAAGGATGTTGTCATCAGTAAAAATAGATTTGGCGCTCTACGAATAAAAGCGTGGAATGCCATATTCCTGAATCGGGTAGACAGATTAGAGAATTTCAAGAGAGAAATTTATTGGTTGAAGTTAGATATAGTGGGAACAATTTTTATGCGTTCTTCTTCCCGAAACTATTTCACGCTTAAGGTTGAAAAAATAAACTGCGTTTTGTTCTACTAATGTTTATTTAGCCCGCCTGGCTAGCCGCACGATCTAACGAAATGCTTTCCGAGCGGGAAAGCGTGACGGTCCCAGGCACGAATCCGCCCGGCGAATTAGTGTCGAGGTCCGGTGTGACGGCCAGCCTGTGGATGGTTTTTAAGGCGGTTTTACATCTGCCTCGGCGAATGCGGGCTGGTTCCCCTTACTCCGCCTCGGTTACACTGTGTCGGCGATTGCTGCGCAAACACTGTCTCCACGTTCGCGTACACCATAATTACCCTACCACACAAACATTTGGGGTTACACTATTCTGGTATGAGAGGGTGGGGAGGGCGAATATGGATATGTGGTCATGGCATTAGACGAGGAATCTCAAGTAGTTTCATTCATTTTATACATTAAGCACGTTAAATTACAATTAACAAGGAGGACAATATCAAACACAGTTCGTAACAAAAACATAGAATATTTAGAAACACGAACTGTGTGAATATAATAGGAGAGAAAGTTATACCTGGAGCACAGTGTACCTAGAAGCACATGATGGTTCTTCGTGGTGATTGTTTCAATCTAGTGACAGATTTTTGGAACCACATGAACCAATGAAACCGCTACTTCCACTGCTTTTGATGTCGTGAGATATGAAGCTGTGTTTTGTGCAGCGCTTGCGAATATTATGAGTTGTGCTTACTTATATGGCGTATAGTACGAGGGGCGTTCAATAAGTAACGCAACACATTTTTTTTTTATCGCAGGTTGGTTTTATTCTGAATTCCTATGCACCATTTATTCCCCATGCTTTGGCAAGTAAAACCCTATTTTTCAACATAATCTCCGTTCGACGCGACAGTCTTACGCCGTCTTTGCGAGGGCCTATATGCTCGCATGGTACCAATCTCGCATGGTACCAATCTATCAATCGACGTCGATGCCAACGTGTAGCGGCATCAATAAATAACCTCCCCATTACCCACGTACTGCTTCAAGAGGAGTGCATCCTTCATTGGGCCAAACAGATGGAATTCGGAAGATTTGAGATCCGGGATGTAGGGTGGATGAGGGAGAACAGTCCGCTGAAGTTTTGTGAGCTCCTCTCAGGTGCGCAGACTCGTGTGAGGCCTTAAGTTATCATGGATGGGGAAAAATTTGTTCGCGTTTTTGTGACACCGAACAGGCTGAAACCCTGCGTTACAGGAGTCACAGCAGTATGTGGCAGGCTGACATGCGGGAGATCAGACAGGTTTGCGAGATCGTGTTGTGATGATGGCGGAAGCTTCGCCCAACGACTCACCGTGCTTTTGTTTACTGTCAGGTCTTCATTAGATATTCTACAAGCCCCTATGAATATCTGCGATACTCCGGTTTTCCGTCAAAATAAACTCCTCAGTGACACCTCTCGACTTGGAACACACCTCCGTTACAAACGACATTTTGAAGGCTGTATATAACGCCGCCACCTATCGAAACTTCATCAGAATATAGCGGCTGAAACGGGAATACTCCACGATGTCTCACAACAAATTCCGCATTTTTTCAAGGGAAATTGGTGAAAAAACTGTGTTGCATTGCTTATTGAACTCCCCTCTATATTAAAGCTATTAGGAGGACATTGTTAATTCTTCATATAACAGCTTTATGGCGAGTAAAATTCTGTATATTTTTCAAACTAGTTACACTAAGTGTGGATAGTTAAGCCATACTTCGACGGTAGAGAACCATCTCGTACGTTGAAAGTCTTTTACCATGGAACCCGATATATTTGCAAATGAACTGAATATTTTTAATGGCTTTTCCTGTCTTCTGATAAGATCTGACAGAACACCTGTGCGCCTTCTGAGATAAAACTTCTTTCGTTCGTGTTAAATAAATTTGGACGGTCTGGACAGATTAAAGCCACAAAATTCGATATATGCAAAGAATTTCAAAACTGAGTTAAGTACGGCAATAGCATGATGTTGACCTTTTACATCAACCCCTGAACCAAGTTTTAGCAAAAGTCGACTATTGCTGTTTGTATGAACAACTGAGCACTCCAAAGCACAAGGAGTTAGAACAAAGTATTATTCTCTAGTGTCTCGGCTCTCTTTCTGCTGCAAGCATTTGACAATAATGGATTTTTTTGTGGTTTTAGGGCGCACAACTTCAATGGTCATTAGCGCCCAGACTACGTTAGGAATGCACCGCGAGGCACAAGTTTAAAACAGCAACTAAAAGGGAAAACACGATAAAAGACAGACTGACAGGCATAGGATTAAAAAAACAGCATAATCAAATGTCCTTAGAGAGGTTTGTCAAGTTGATAAAACGAAGAACGCGAGCAGCTGCTCGTGGGTCATCCGCTAAAATGGCATCTAGAGTACATGGCAGGCCAAGATCAAGACGCAGTGTGTTAAAATCCGGACAGGACGTTAAAATGTGGCGGACCGTCAGCAATTGCCCACATGGGCAGAACGGCGCCGGCGCAGCCGTCAGCAGATGGCGAGGACTGAATCGGCAGTGTCCAATTCGTAACCGGGCCAAAACGACCTCCTCCCGCCGAGAAGGGCGTGAGGAGGACGTCCAAGCCGCGGGAAGAGGTTTCAAGGCCCGAAGCTTGTTGTCCGTAAGTGCAGCCCAATCGGAATGCCGCAGCGATAAAATGCGCCGACAAATGACCTTGCTACAATCTGATGAAGGGACACAACAAGAAGCTGTCCGAGGATGGAGGACCTCAGCCTTGGCCGCGGCATCTGCAGCTTCGTTCCCAGGGATACCGACATAGCTAGGAACCCACATAAAGCTAACCGGAGAACCGTCGTCCACCAGCTGCTGAAGAGAGCGTTGGATCCGGTGCACGAAAGTGTGAACCGGATACTGATCACTGAGGCTCTGGAGTGCGCTCAGGGAATCGAAGCAGATGACATAAGCAGAATGTCTGTGGCGGCAGATGTAAAGAACAGCCTGGTAGAGGGCAAAGAGCTCAGCTGTGAAGACCGAACAATGGCCGTGGAGCCGGTATTTGAAACTTTGTGCCCCGACAATAAAAGAACACCCGACCCCGTCATTGGTCTTAGAGCCATCTGTATAAATGATGGTCATATTAATGAACTTCGAAGTTCGACAAAACGGGAGTGGTATACCGAACCGGGGGTAACCTCCATTGGGAGCGAGCTGAGGTCAAGGTGAACGCGAACCTGAGCCTGGAGCCAAGGTGGCGTGTGGCTCTCGCCCACTCGAAAGGTTGCAGGGAGTGAAAAATCAAGGTGTTGAATGAGGCGACGAAAGCGAACTCCAGGGGGTAGCAGGGCAGAGACATACAACCCGTATTGACGGTCGAGAGAGTCGTCAAAAAACGAACGATAAGACGGGTGGTCGGGCATTGACAGTAGCCGACAGGCATACCGACAAAGCAGTATATCGCGCCGGTAGGTGAGTGCCAATTCACCAGCTTCAGCATGAAGACTCTCGACGGGACTAGTATAAAACGCTCCGATCGCAAGACGTAAACCCCGATGTTGTATGGAGTTGAGGCGGCGTAAGATGGATGGCCGTGCAGAGGAGTATACGAAGCTTCCATAATCCAGCTTGGAACGGACGATCGACCGATATAGACGAAGTAGGACGGTTCGATCCGCTCCCCACGACATACCACTGAGAACACGGAGGACATTTAGAGAACGGGGACAACGGGCAGCCAAATATGACATGTGGAGACCAGCTAAGTTTCCTGTCAAATGTAAGACCTAAAAATTTTGTTGTCTCCACGAATGGGAGAGCAACGGGACCGAGTCGTAAGGACGGTGGGAGAAACTCTTTGTAGCGCCAGAAGTTAATACAGACCGTCTTCTCGGCAGAAAAACGGAAGCCATTGGCGACACTCCAGGAGTAAAGACGGTCAAGAGAACGCTGAAGACAGCGCTCCAGGAAACATGTACGCTGCGCGCTGCAATAGATGGTAAAATCGTCCACGAAAAGGGAGCCTGATACATCAGCTGGGAGGCAATCCATTATTCAATTGATCGCTATGGCGAAGAGAGCGACGCTCAAAACTGAGCCCTGTGGCACCCCATTCTCCTGGCGAAAGGTGTCTGACGGGACAGAACCCACACGTACCATGAACTGTCGATCCATTAAAAAGGAACGAATAAAAAGAGGGAGGCGACCGCGAAGGCCCCATGTATGCATGGTGCGGAGAATGCCCGCCATCCAACAGGTGTCGTAAGCCTTCTCCAAATCAAAGAACACAGCCGCGGTCGGGCGCTTCCGCGAGAAGTTATTCATAATGAAGGTCGACAAGATAACAAGATGGTCAACAGCAGAGCGGCGCCTACGAAATCCACATTGTACATTGATAAGTAGGCGTCGAGATTCGAGCAGCCAAACCAAACGAGAGTTAACCATTCGCTCCATCACGTTACAAACACAGCTGGTAAGCGAGATGGGTCGATAACTGGAAGGCAAGTGCTTGTCCTTCCCTGGCTTAGGAATCGGTACAACAATAGACTCGCGCCAGCATGCGGGAACATGTCCCTCAATCCAGATGCGATTATAAGTACGAAGAAGGAAACCTTTACCCGCAGGAGAAAGGTTCTTCAGCATCTGAATATGAATAGAATCAGGCCCTGGAGCGGAGGACCGTGACCGGGCAAGTGCGTTTTCGAGTTCCCGCATGGTGAATGGGGCATTATAACTTTCACGATTCGAGGAGCGGAAGTTAGGTGGCCTAGCCTCCTCTGCCTGTTTTCGGGGGAGGAAGGCAGGGTTGTAATGAGCGGAGCTCGAAACCTCTGCGAAAAAGCGGCCGAAGGCATGGGAGACATCCTCAGGGGCCACAAGGACGTCATTCGCGACCGTCAAGCCAGAAAGTGGTGAGTGGACCTTAGTGCCAGATAGCCGGCGCAGGCTACCCCATACAACAGAAGGAGTAAAACTGTTGAAGGTGCTTGTGAAAGCAGCCCAGCTAGCTTTCTTACTTTCTTTAATAATACGACGACACTGTGCACGTAATCGTTTATAATTGATACAATTCGCCACTGCTGCGGTCTACCAGGGGACGGGTACGAGACGTGGAGAAGAAGTAGGGTGAGGGATGGAATATTCAGCAGCAGTGAGAATGACTTCTGTGAGGTGTGTGACCTGACTATCGCAGCTTGTGAAGGTTTGATCCTGAATGGTCGCCCTGGAAGAGAAGAGCCCCCAGTCTGCTTTGGAGATGTTCCAACTAGATGAGCACGGAGAGGGGGTATGCTGCAGGAGACAGATAACACACAGGAAGTGGTCGCTCGAATATGTATCAGAAAGTGCATACCACTCAAACCGGCGGGCAAGTTGGGTAGTACATATAGAGAGGTCTAAATGGGAATATGTGTGAGATGTGTCCGAAAGAAAAGTAGGGGCGCCAGTATTGAGGCAGACAAGATTGAGCTAGTTGAAAAGGTCTGCTAACAAGGAGCCCCTCGGGCAGGATGCTGGAGAGCCCCAAAGGGGATGGTGGGCATTGAAGTCTCCAGTTAACAAAAATGGTGCAGGTAGCTGAGCAATAATTTGCATCATGTCTGCCCTGGTAATGGCAGACAACGAAGGAGTATAAACGGTACAAATGGAAAATGTAAAAGTGGGGAGAGTAATTCGGATGGCAACTGCCTGCAGGCCAGTGTGCAATGTGATGGGATCGTAGTAAATATCATCCCGGACCAGCAACATAACCCCTCCATGAGCCGGAATACCTACCACAGGGGGTAGGTCAAAACGCACAGAGGTGTAGTGTGCCAAGGCAATTTGATCGCATGGGCGTAGCTTCGTTTCCTGGAGGCCTACGACGAGCAGACGGTGCAAGCGGAGCAGCAACTTCAAGTCCTCTCGGTTGGAGCGAATGCTGCGAATATTCCAGTGAATAAGTGCCATCGTAAGATGAAAGAAGGGGTCACCTCGAAGGCCGCTGAAGACCCGGCTTCGAGCGAGCACTGCCGCCGCTATCAGTAGGCGGACAGTCATCGTCCATTGGTTCTGTAGGTTCATCGGCCATCTGGGTAAGATGGCCGGGAGGGGGAGCTTCCTCCGCCAGTGAACGGCCAGATGTTCGGCTACCAGCGGTGCGGCCAGGTGAAACGGATGACGGCCTGGGGCGGCAACCGCTGGGTGGCGCAGGAGAAGAAATGCGCCGTGGCGGAGAAGGAGAACTGTGCTTCCTATGAGCCTTCTTGGAAGGTCGTTTGGTGGAAGTACTGGTCGATGTCTGGGAGTTCGAGGTACGTAGTAAGTCTGCACGGGACAGTTCCTTCTTGAAGGCCCGTGCATCTGACTTCTGGGTCTTGGCAGAAGCTGATGAAGGGGCTTGTGTCTGTGGGGTGACGGGAGGAAGAGGAGACGTCGACCGCGCGATCTTAGCACTGGCCGAACGGACGACCGTGGTGCTGAAGGTCAGCAGGGTTGCCACCTCCCTGGTAGTCCGAGGAGAGGCGAGGACAGTACTGTATTTCCCCCGCTGGGAGCAGCGTGGGCTTCCTACTAGCAAATAGCTTGCGAGCAGCCGAGGTGGACACTTTCTCTTTGACCAGAATTTCTTGGATACAGCGTTCTTCCTTATAGATGGGACAGTCGCGGGAGGACGCTGCATGGTCACCCTGACAGTTCACACAACGAGGAGACAGAGGTGGACAGTCACCCTCATGGGCATCCCTGCCACAAGTGACACATTTAGCCGCATTGGAACAAGACTGGCGACTGTGATTAAAATGCTGACACTGGTAGCAGCGCGTAGGTGTCGGGACACAGGGGCCTACAGAAATAACCTCGTAGCCCGCTTTGATGCGCGATGGCAGCTGAACACTATCAAAGGTCAAAAAAAGTGTCCGGATCGGTACAAGGTCATTGTTGACCTTTTTCATGACCCTATGGACAGCTGTCACGCCCTGCTCAGCGAGGAATGACTGAATCTCCTCGTCAGCCAATCCGTCGAGTGATCTAGTATATACCACACCACGAGATGACTTCAAAGTTCGGTGAGCCTCCACCCGGACAGGGAACAGGTACAGGAGTGTGGCTCGAAGCAGTTTTTGTGCCTGAAAGGCACTCTCAGTTTCTAGTAACAAGGTACCATTACGCAACCTGGTACAAGACTTAACAGTTCCGGCTATGGCATCTACGCCCTTCTGGATAACGAAAGGGTTGACAGAGGAAAAATCCTTTCCGTCCTCAAATCGAGAAACGACGAGGAACTGTGGGGCAGGCGGTAGTACCTTTGTGACTGGTGGCTGGTCAAGTTTCCGTTTGTGGGCAGAAGTCGAGAGAGAAGAAGAGACATCCATTGCGGAGGAATCCCCCATAACTGCCAGCGTCTCCGATGGCGCGCTCCTTCCTTGTGGGGACCCTCTCAGAGGGCACTCCCGCCTTAGGTGAATGTTGACTCCTCAGCTCATACCTCCCGAGAAACAGACGGAGGGACCAATCGGCATGGTCAGAAGGTATCAGCTCAGGCAATCACCCCTCCCTGGGCCTGGCCTTTACCAGGGGGTACGTGCGTGCCTTACTTGTCTACCCAGGACGGGGAATTACGCGTTACCTCGTCACCGGCTACGCGGGCGAACGCGTGGGTCGGCCTTCAGGCGCGCACAAGGAGGAAGGAAGAAGAGGAAAAAGAAGAGAGGTCAGAGTGTCTCAAATGCCGAGGCGGAGACCAGAGAAGGCGGCAAGGAGAAGGCGGCAAGGAGAAGGCGGCAAGGAGAAGGCGGCAAGGAGAAGGCGGCAAGGAGAAGGCGGCAAGGAGAAGGCGGCAAGGAGAAGGCGGCAAGGGAAAGAGTAAGGAAGACAGTGAGATGGAGAAGAACAAAGAAAGGAACCAACCAAAGGAAGGAAGAAACGAGAAGAAGTGAAAAACCAAAATGACCACAAATATAGGTCGTGGAACCGTCTGTCTCCGGACGCAGGCGCTAACTACCCCCTTGAGGGGAAGGGACTCATTTTAGTCGCTTCTTACGACAGGTAGGAACACCTCAGGCCTATTCTAACCCCCGGACCCGCAGGGGGGGGGGGACAATAATGGAGTATACTAGTTGATTTAAGAGATATTACTCATTGTTGTAACAATATTTACTGTGGAGAAAATCGGGTTTATGATATAGTGAAGGAAGATAATCGAAGTGTCATTAGAACTGTTCTGCAGGGCAGCAGAACCAGCCTATTCCAAAACTATCAATCAGTATGCTGAACAAGCACGCTTACACCATCTGTGTATCATGATCCACACTAGGAGGCAAAAAAAGGAAAGCATTATTTTCTACAAGTGGTTGGGGACAGAATCTTCAAGAGGATGCAGTCAAATTACTCTGACTTTGCTGGTCTTTCCTTCTTAATTTAATAAAAAAACAACCAAATGAGAGCATCAGTACCATACATCTATTCTCAGATTCTTGCAGCACCAAAAATGAAAATAGTTGTACGTCAGCGATGCTTACACCGTTCTTGGAAAAGAGCAAAAAATTCAGTAATATTAGTCACTTTTCTCCTTTTCATAGCCATCGCTACGGGCCTCCAGACCGAGTGTTTGGTGGAATTGAGAAGACATACAGAAAAAAGGAAAGCTTCTTGTCGCCTAAAGAATATTATGATATAAGAGTTTGGTACTCTCAGAGTTATAACACGGACTGGACAGTTGAAAATCTAAATGATAATGTACAGAAAGTACAAAATTCAAGCTACAATTCAAAACGAACAGCCAGCATGTCACCTAATACATGAAAGCAAAGAAAATTGTTAATGTGTCAGTAAGTGATACATACTCTTGAGACCAGTACAAGTTGACATCCTGAGAGGAAGGAAACCATGCCATCCAACAGTACTGACATCCATCCTTTTACCAAAACATGTTAAGCAAAGAAAGGGCGAAAGATGTGTCTGACTTGCTTAAGTATTTTGAAATTCCAGATGATGTAAAGGAGTTTTACAAAGATATCCTATACTAACAGTGTGATTCTGACATGAAATACTTTTTGTGTTATTCATTTCATATTTCATGTAGTATTGACAATAAAGATATAAACTGAACAATTATGATAAAATAGATATAATTGCTATTATGGTACTATGCCACTGTGTTTCTATTATTATTGGTCTTCTCAATAAAGTAAAAAACTATAAACTTAAAAAATGCTGTATACAAAAATGTATGCAAAAAGATGCATTTTACAACAATGCAGGCATATAATAAGCACTACAGCACATAAAAATATAAGTAGTGAAAAAAATAAACGGGAATTAAAGAAGGCAACATAAATGATACTAGCAATTATTATAAGCATTTATCGACTTTTGAAAGAAACTGGAAAAATCACACCTTAATAGACTTATAAAAATTAAATTTTAATATACACTGAAGCGCCAAAGAAAATGGTACAGGCATGCGTATTCAAATACAGAGATATGTAAACAGGAAGAATACGGCACTGCGATCGGCAGCGCCTATATAAGACAAGTGTCTGGCGCAGTTGTTAGATCGGTTACTGCTGCTACAGTGACAGGTTATCAAGATTTAAGTGAGTCTGAACGTGGTGTTATAGTCTGCGCACTAGCTATCGGACACAGCATTTCCGAGATAGCGATGAAGTGGGGATTTTCCCGTACGGCCCTTTCACGACTGTACCGTGAATATCAGGAAACCGATAAAACATCAAAGCTCCGACATTGCTGTGGCCGGAAAAGATCCTGCAAGAACTGGACCAACGACGACTGAAGAGAATCATTCAACGTGACAGAAGTGCAAGCTTTCCGCAAACTGCTGCAGATTTCAATGCTGAGCCATCAACAAGAGTCAGCGTGCGAACCACATCACCGATGTGGGCTTTTGGAGCCGAAGGCCCACTCGTGTGTCGTTGATGACTGCACGACACAAAACTTTACGACTCGCCTGGGTCCGTCAACACTGTCATTGGACTGTTGATGACAAACATGTTGCCTGGTCGGACAAGTCTCGTTTCAAATTGTATCGAGCGGATGGACGTGTACGGGTATGGAGACAACCCCATGAATCTATGGACCCTGGATCTCAGCAGGGGACTGTTCAAGCTGGTGGAGGCTATGTAATGGTGTGGGGCATGTGCGGTTGGAGTGGTATGGCACCCCTGATACGCTTACCTACGACTCTGACAGGTGAGATGCACGTAAGCATCCTCTCTGATCACCTGCATCCATTCATGTGCATTGTGCATTCCGAGCAATTCCAGCAGGACAATGCGTCACCCTACACATCCATAATTGCTATAGAGTGGCTCCAAGAACACTCTTCTGAGTTTAAACACTTCCACTGACCACCAAACTTCCAAGACATGAACATTCTTGAGCATATCCGGGATGCCTTGCAATGTGCTATTCAGAAAGGATCTCCACCCCCTTGTAATCTTACGGATTTATGGACAGCCCTGCGGGATTCATTGTGTGTTTCCTCCAGCACTACTTCAGACATTAGTCGAGTCCTTGCCATGTCGCGTTACGGCACTTCTTGCTTGCTCAAGGGGCCCTTCACGATATTAGGCAGGAATTCCAGTTTCTTTGGCTCTTCAGTGTATTCATTACAACGCTTTATTAATGTCAGTGAGATCTTGTAGTGACGTAAAAATTCAAACGCTCAAACACACCTATCTAAATGAAAATAGCAAAACTCATTTTATGAAATTCTGTATCTGTTGCATTTACCGAGTTTGGGAAAAAAAAATGTTCCCCATATTAGATAGGAACACGAATGTGCATGTCCTTCCTTTAATCTGTCAGGGCACACACTGCTACAATGCCGACTCAAAGGAAGTCGAAGCTACTGGCAGTAAAACTCTAAGCCTCTTTCCTCTGCGCAGTAAAGGTTTTATTCCGCTCTTAACCCGTGGGCTCTGAATAACAATGCACAGAAAAAGTCACAAGACTCAGATGATGTATAAACAAGTGGCAAGATTCTCCGCTTGCTTGGCGGGACAATGGGAAACTGCAGTTTCTCTGAGAAAGGCATTAAGAAACAAACATTTGTGTCACCTGTATTGGAACACTGCTCAAGTGCGTAGTACACTAATCATGCTGGATAAAGTGTACAGTCAACAGCAATGCGAATAGTAACAGGTTTGTTCCAGTTATAATAATTCAAAGAACGGTTTTTCAAGGTTTGTTTCGGAAATATGGTTCAGCCCCCTACACACCACTCACTCACGTGTCGTGAAGATATTAGACTAACGGCGGCTAGCGTAGCTACATATTTGCAATAATTTTTGCCAAGTTTCATTCCTGAATCTAACGAGAAAAAACACAGGATGCCTCTACGGTCTCCGCAGACGAGTGCAGAAACTTGAATTATTAGACAGAACAACTATGAGAAAAATTTAAGGTCGAATAAGTAGCACAGAAGACCGGAATGACGATATCAATTAAAATATAGAAATTAACATCAGAAACACAAAGGAAAAGAAAAGTGTGATCTCAAGTTTTTTAGCGTGCTTTATTAGTAACGTATTTTCGAGAGTTCATCCGACGTATTAAAACAGTTTTTCTACATGATATTTCGACAATCGGCCGAGACATTTTCTTCGTGCTGCGAATTATGTTATTCCTACTTGCTTCCTGAGCCCCAACAAGACTGTGGAGTGTTAATAGTATCACGCCGATGTTTTTAGCCGAGATCGATTCCCAGCTCTATCCACGTCCTTTAGTGCTTTTTTTGTAGCGTGCAACGTTATTCTGCTACTGTTTTACGGTTCTGATGGATAAGGATAATGGAATGTAGTCGAATTAACTCGGGTGATGCTGAGGGAATTAGATTAGGAAATGAGACACTTAAAGTAGTAAAGGAGTTTTGCTATTTGGGGAACAAAATAACTGATGATGGTCGAAGTAGAGAGGATATAAAATGTAGACTGGCAATGGCAAGGAAAGCGTTTCTGAAGAAGAGAAATTTGTTAACATCGAGTATTGATTTAAGTGTCAGGAAGTCGTTTCTGAAAGTATTTGTATGGAGTGTAGCCATGTATGGAAGTGAAACGTGGACGATAAATAGTTTAGACAAGAAGAGAATAGAAGCTTTCGAAATGTGGTGCTACAGAAGAATGCTGAAGATTAGATGGGTAGATCACATAACTAATGAGAAGGTATTGAATAGAATTGGGGAGGAGTTTGTGGCACAACTTGAAAAGAAGAAGGGATCGGTTGGTAGGACACGTTCTGAGGCATCAAGGGATCACCAATTTAGTACTGGAGGGCAGCGTGGAGGCTAAAAATCGTAGAGGGAGACCAAGAGATGAATACACCAAGCAGATTCAGAAGGATGTAGGCTGCAGTAGGTACTGGGAGGTGAAGAAGCTTGCACAGGTTAGAGTAGCATGGAGAGCTGCATCAAACCAGTCTCAGGACTGAAGACCACAACAACAACATGGATAAGATGATCGGATATAAAATGAGTGCAGAGTTCCCAGCCTTGCTTAAATTGAAAAGTGCGTAGCAGGCATCAGGAGTCGAACTGGGCTATAAACAGCAAAACGACACCAATAACACTTCACAATCTGGTGGAGTTCAGGCAGCGAATACACCTGGCATCGCTGCACGTCAATATATCGTGCAGAAAAATGGAATCAATGACACAGCTAAACACCAGAAAGAACATCAATAATAAAAATGACTGGGACATATATACAGAAAGGACGGCAATAGGCTAACAAAACAGTTCTTAATTCTAGGACAAGAAACTATGAGAAAGGTGGTGGTGTGGTCTTTAGACCGAAGTCTGGCTTTAGGACAGAACTCTACGCTAGTCTATCGTGTGCAAGCCTCGCCATATCTGCATGGCTACTACAACGTACATCCGCTCGAGCCTTCCTACCGGATTCAGGCCTCGGTCTCTCTACAGTTTTCTCCGTCTTTCCCTTCCGCCGCACCTCCTCCCATTACCAAATTGACGACTCCTTGATGCCTCACGCTTATCCTATCAACCGATCCCTTCTTGTAACAAAGTTGTGCCACAAATTTCGTTTTTCCCAATTCGATTACTTGTCTTATTATAGCATTCTTGCATAGCACCACATTACACAAGCTTCTATTCCCTTCTTGTCTGAATTGTTTATTGTCCAGATTTCACGCCTGTACAAGGCTACAATCGACACAAATAACTTCAGGAAACACTTCTTGCCAGGTAAATTTATGTTAGCTGTTAACAATATTCCCGTTCATAAGAAATGCTTTACTTGCTGTTGTCAGCCTATATATTATATTGTCTTTGCTTTGGCCACCATTAGTTACATTCTAAGACAAAAAAAGAAACGATGCACCACGAATTAATTATCCGAATGGGACGGAAATCGGTAGATGTGATATACAGGTACAGAAAAACAAATGATTGCAATTTCAGAAAAATTGGATGATTAATTCAAGAGAAACAACTTCACAAAATAAGCAAGTCAACAACACGTTGGTCCCTCTTTGGCCCTTTTACAAGCAATTTTCCGGCTATGCATTGATTGACAGAGTTGGTGGATGTCTTCCTGAGAGATCTAGTGCCAATTCTGTCCAATTGATGATTAGATCCCCAGCAGTGTGCTGGCGGGCATTATCGCGCTGAAATGTAAGCCCAGGACGGCTGTCCACGGATAGCAACATAACGGAGGGGGGGGGGGGGGCTAGAATATCGTCGACGTACCGCTGTGCTTTATGGATGCTGTGAATGACAACCAAAATGTTCCTACTATGAAATGAAATGACACCCCTGACCATTGCTACTGCCTGTAGGGCGTTACGGCAGGTGACTGACAGGTCGGTACCGCACCACACTCTGGGGCATCTTCACTGGTCATCGGGGCTTAATTTGAAGCCGGAGTTATCACTGAAGAAAACTGTGCTGCAGTCAATGAGATTCCAGCCCCAGATGTGTCTGGAGACTCCCCGACAGTGGTGCGATACAAACCTGACGGTCGCCCTTTATATAGCCTGACATCTGGGAGTGACAGTCCGGGGAGCCACTTCATAGCAGATGCCCTTCGTTGTCATCCGCGGCACCTTTACAGAACAGCGGTGCATCGACGATTTTCTACGCTCTGTTTTTTTGCCTTTCATGGCAAGCCATCGTCGGCTTACATTTCAGCAAGATAATACCCGCCCGCACATTGCGAGAGTTTCTGCTGCTTTTCTTCGTGCTTGCCAAACCCTACCATGGCCGGCAAGATCTCCGAATCTTGCCACAATTGAAAACATTTGGAGCGCTGTGGACATGGTTCTCTATCCAGCTAGGGATTTTAACGACCTAACGCGCCAGTAGGGCAGACTTTGGCATTATATCCGTCAGGACAACATCCAACAACTCTGTCAATCGATGTCAAACCGGATATTTACTGACCTACTTGATTTGTGATGCTATACATCTACTTCACGTCGATCGATTTCCGTCCCATAGGGATAATTCGTTTTTCTCCTTAGTGTGTGTTTTGCTGCTCAGATAGCAAAACTCATTGATTACTTTCAGTATCTCATTTCCTAATCTAAATCCCTCAGCAGCGCCTGATTTATTTTGCCTATACGCCATTACCCTTCTTTTACTTCTGTTGATATTCATCTTATAACTTGTTTTCAAGACACTATCCATTCCGTTCTGTTGCTCTTCCAATACTTTATCATCTATGACAGAATTACAACATCAGACAACATCAGAATTTTAATACCTTCCACTTAACTTTAATTAACTTGCTCAGTTCTCCTTAGTTTCTTGTACTACATGTTCAATGTACTGATTAAGTAACGACAGGAAAAGGCTTCAGCTCTGTCTCAATCCCTTGTCGACAACTGCTTCCCTTTGATTTCCCGCCATTCTTACAACTGCAGTTTGGTTTACGTACAAATTGTGGATAACTTTATGCTTTCTGTATGTTTGATCCCTTCTATATTCAGAAATTCATTGGCTACATATTCCAGTTAAAATTGTCAAAAACTTTGTTTAAACTTACAAACTCTATAAGTATAGGTTCGCCTTCCTTCAGTCTAAGATAAGTAGCAAAGCTAGTATTGTCTCGCATGCTGATATATTTCTCCAGGACGCAAAATGTTCTTCCCGAGATAGACTCTTACCGATTATTCCATTCTTCTGTAAATATTTCGTGTCAATTTGTTGCAGCCAGGACTCATTAAACTGACGGTTGTGTGATATCCACACTAACAGGCACCTGCCTTTCTTGGAATTGAAATTATTAAAATCCTCTTGAAGTCAGAGTATTTCCCCTATCTCATACATCTTGCTCTCCATGTGGAATAGTTATGTCGTGAGTGGCTCTTCCATATACCTCAATAGTTATGTGGAAATGCCGTCTACATAGGGTCTTTGTTTCTACTTACACTATGTGATCAAAAGTATCCGGGCACCCCCAAAAACGTAAGTTTTTCGTATTAGGTGCATTGTGCTGCAGTCTACTGCCAGGTACTCCGTATCAGCGACCTCAATAGTCATTAGGTATCGTGACAGAGCAGAATAGGGCGCTCCGCAGAACTCACGGTCTTCAAACGTGGTGAGGTGATTAGGTGTCACTTGTGTCCTAAACATCCCTAGGGCCACTGTTTACGATGTGATACTGAAGTGGAAACGTGAAGGGACCCGTACAGCACAAAAGTATACAGGCCGACCTCGTCTATTGACTGACAGAGACCGCCGACAGTTGAAGAGGGTCGTAATGTGTAATAAGCAGACATCTATCCTCACCATCGCACAGGAATTCCAAACTGCATCAGGATCCAATGTAAGTACTATGAAAATTAGGTGGGAGGTGAGAAAACTTGGATTTCATGGTCGAGCGGCTGCTCATAAGCCACACATCACATCGGTAAATGCCAAACGTCGCCTCGCTTGGTGTACGGAGCGAAAACATTGGACGATTGAACTGTGGAAAACCGTTGTGTGGAGTGACGAATTACGGTGCATAGTGTGGCGATCCGACGGCAGGGTGTGGGTATGGCGAATGCCCAGTAAACGTCATCTGCCAGCATGTGTAGTGCCAACAGTAAAATTCGGAGGCGGTGGTGTTATGGTGTGGTCGCGCTTTTTTTTCCCCCTCGAAAGACCTCTAATTTTCCTACGGGCGGTGTCTATCCTCCCGGAAGTCATGCATGCTTCTACGGCCTTACATTTTTCGTGTAGGCATTCCTGGTTTGCCAGTTTGTCCTATCACTTTCACTTTTCGACGCCTGTATTCCATTTTTGACTGCTTCATTTGTTGTAGTTTTGCAATTTCTCTTTCTGTCAACGAGATTCGGTGTATCGTGTGTTATCCAAGGATTTCTTTTCTTCCAGTCTGATTCCTTGTTACTTTCACTATTTCATCTCTTAAAGCTACCCATTAGTCTTTTATTGCATTCCTTTACCTTGTTACAATCAATCGTTGTCTAATACTACCTCTGAAATTCGCGACAACCGCTGATTCTTTCAATTTTCCCAGGTCCTATCTTAATTTTCTAGCTTTCTGCAATTTCGTTAATTTCAATCTGTAGTTTATAACCAACAAATTGCCGTCAGTGTTCACATCTGTCCCCGAAAACATTTTGTAGTTTAAAATCAGGTTTGGAAATCACTGTCTTATCATTATGTGATGTATCTGAAATCCTCATGGTGTCCCAAGTTTCTTCCACGTATAGAAGCTTCCCTCGTGATTCTTACACCAAGTATTAACAATGATTAAATTGTGCTCTGTGCAATATTCCATCAGTTGGCTTGCCGTTTCAGTCCTCTCTCAAAATCGACGTTATCCTATTATGTTTTCCTTTCTTCCTTTCCCTGCTATTGGATTCTAGCCCCAAATCGCAGTTAAGTTTTCATCTGCCTTAACCATGTAAAGAATTTGTTCACCTCATTACACATTCTTTCACAGTCTTCGTCATCTTCGAAGGTATTTGGCGTATAAAGTTTTACTACTACAATAGATGTTAGCTTCGTGTGTATATTGGCCACCATGATGCATTTACTATGCTGTTCATAGTAACCTCCCACACTCATTTTTTCCTATTAATTATTAGACCTACACTTACATTGCTCTTGTTTGATTTTGTGTTGATAACTCTTTAGTGGCCTAACCTTCTGTCTTCTTCCTGCTATCGCACTTCACTGATTCCCACTGTACCTATCCTCAAACTATTCAACTCTCTTTTTAAATTCTCTGCCTTCGAAAATTGCTCATCGCAAATGACCACTTTTAACTTTTACTATTTTCCGTGTTTTCTAATTCGTGATCATACTGCTAACGTATTCTGGGCTCATTAATCGATGTCTGAAGTGAGGACAGGTTTTGGCCAGCCACGAAGGAAAGTCTGGGACATGTCTTTTGGCGAACAGTCTTTGTCAATGAGGGCTCAGTACAGCCTCACGTCGGTGACCCGTGGACAGCGTTCAAGCAGGACAAAAGTAGACGAGAGAGACGGACTTGCTTGTCGTTCCTGTTCGGTGTTGGGTGAATGGCTCTGTGTGTACAGCTCTGTGTCACACGCTCTTAGTGGAGAAAATCGATGTGAAAACTTGCCCTGAGATTGTTTCCTGCATACTCTTGTTACATGCTGCGAATCACTGAGGTAAAGCTTGCCGTTGCACTGCTTAGTGTTTTAATTCACGGCAGAAATAGGTTCGTCAATAGTATATCCGAATCGTAGACTAGCAAAATAGATTGCATTCTCATTGATTTAACTTTATTGACATTTCCGTAGGGCTCTTGATTAACAAGTGAATAAATTCTGTATTATATGCTGATACAGAATGCCACGCAGTTAGTATATGAATAATTGTATTCTTCCTTGTACTACAATCTGTTCCTTGAGTTGAAAAAATTATTAACTTTAATATAATCTCTCTGAATTTATTTAAATTTCCTTGTCACTGTTTAACTCTCAGTTGAAACATAACGATCGTACGCAATATCCCATGCGTTCGTGCACTTCGCAAATAAGTGCACTAGACGTTCTGCTACGATTACTCATATTCATGCGCGCTGTATGTGTGTTCAGCTGCACTATTAGCTCTAGATTCTCAGCATACACTTTCTGGTTGTTGAAGGTAAGCTGGGCCGATATCTGCGATGCAGCCGACGTTGTATCGGGTCCAATTTAGTGTTTCTTCTGATACATTGTAATTTCAGGCTTTGTGTCGAAACGTGTTGAGATAGCAGACTAAACCACGTTGCTCATTATTTCACATCGCTGTTTGTATAAGCTAGGGCAATGACATGCTTCATAAGTCAGGTCATGAGCCTGCTGATAGGAAATTTTATCGTTAAATTTCATTTACGTCCATATAGCAACACGTCGCGCGAAGTAAGCCTTCCCCTTGAGAATTGTTTCTTAGGCCGTAGACTTTCATGTTACAACAGAGCATTTCAAACAGGGCAACTATATCTCGACATTCTTTCATGTATGTAGAATTTACCAACATAAGGGGAGCTTACAATTTACCTACCTGGTTAAAGGATCGAACATTCCACGTTCCGACCTCTAGAATGCAATTTTTTTTCTCCTTATAACGAAATTGACCTGAGTAGTCTCTTCTGGTGGCCGTGATGTTATTGAAAAGGCTGCTGCCCCTCCTCGCGAATCGTATGTTTGTTTGCTGGCTTTTCCACAGACACCCATCTGATTTGGTTCCACCTATGGTATTTCTATTTGTATCGTAGAGACACGCTAACCGCCGGACCTCGGCTAAGTCCTTTTTTGTTCGCGGGGAGGGGAGGAGGAGGAGAGATGGGTACGAGAAGTTAAAGATGATTTAGAAACACACAACATAAAAAAGAAGACGCAGCGAAAGAAAATGTTTTCAGGGGGAAAGTAAGATAAACGAGACATCATAGTGTAGGGATGAAAGAGTGTTGGAGATTAGGAAACCAGCAATGGAGGAGAAAATGAAATTGATATGTGGACTCTGCTTGGCCATAACATGGAGAAAACAAAATTCCTCCAGTACAATCCTTAGATGTAGAACGTGACTGCTCTGAGAAGAGATGACAACGAATATCAGATATTTGAATCCGGAGACCAAAATATTTAGAAAAGATCTAAAGAGCCACACACCTTTTAAACAACAATGGTCTTTTTTTTACTCCACTGACATGGTGAGAATCCATTTAGTTCCTTATTTTGTTCTCTTTACGTCGCACCCCCCCCCCCCCTCTCTCTCTCTCTCTCTCTCTCTCTCTCTTTTTCAGAGGTACAAGTCCAGAAATATGTCCAAGAGAGCCATTGGCAGATTAAATCTACGTGTCCGGCAATTCGGTTTGACTCTCGATCTGAAATTCAGTTTCAGTGTACGAGGAAGGTTTATTTCGGAGCTCACAGCACTACAACGCGGAAAATTTCATTCACTGCATTTAATGAGAAGATAATTATTAGTTCCAGATCTTCAAAAAGGCAGAAAAAACCCTTGAAATATTTTCTCACCAGGGAAGGAATTCTTCCTTCGCAGAAGAAAACAGTAGAAAGAAAGAACCGTTGTTTTAGCTGCGTCCACTGCCGACAAGAAAACCTCGACAGAGGGATTACGTAACAACTGATACTGCTGGCTGTAACAAGCTCTATCAGGGAACGGATTATATAACGACCAACAGCTATGCGCAATCCGTATGTCAGGATAAGTACAACAAATTTCAAAAATATTCCTCCAATTGCAAAAGGCTATATCTTCCACAGGAATTAAAATACACTCCTGGAAATGGAAAAAAGAACACATTGACACCGGTGTGTCAGACCCACCATACTTGCCCCGGACACTGCGAGAGGGCTGTACAAGCAATGATCACACGCACGGCACAGCGGACACACCAGGAACCGCGGTGTTGGCCGTCAAATGGCGCTAGCTGCGCAGCATTTGTGCACCGCCGCCGTCAGTGTCAGCCAGTTTGCCGTGGCATACGGAGCTCCATCGCAGTCTTTAACACTGGTAGCATGCCGCGACAGCGTGGACGTGAACCGTATGTGCAGTTGACGGACTTTGAGCGAGGGCGTATAGTGGGCATGCGGGAGGCCGGGTGGACGTACCGCCGAATTGCTCAACACGTGGGGCGTGAGGTCTCCACAGTTCATCGATGTTGTCGCCAGTGGTCGGCGGAAGGTGCACGTGCCCGTCGACCTGGGACCGGACCGCAGCGACGCACGGATGCACGCCAAGACCGTAGGATCCTACGCAGTGCCGTAGGGGACCGCACCGCCACTTCCCAGCAAATTAGGGACACTATTGCTCCTGGGGTATCGGCGAGGACCATTCGCAACCGTCTCCATGAAGCTGGGCTACGGTCCCGCACACCGTTAGGCCGTCTTCCTCTCACGCCCCAACATCGTGCAGCCCGCATCCAGTGGTGTCACTACAGGCGTGAATGGAGGGACGAATGGAGACGTGTCGTCTTCAGCGATGAGAGTCGCTTCTGCCTTGGTGCCAATGATGGTCGTATGCGTGTTTGGCGCCGTGCAGGTGAGCGCGACAATCAGGACTGCATACGACCGAGGCACACAGGGCCAACACCCAGCATCATGGTGTGGGGAGCATGGCCGTACACCACTGGTGATCGTCGAGGGGACACTGAATAGTGCACGGTACATCCAAACCGTCATCGAACCCATCGTTCTACCATTCCTAGACCGGCAAGGGAACTTGCTGTTCCAACAGGACAACGCACGTCCGCATGTATCCCGTGCCACCCAACGTGCTCTAGAAGGTGTAAGTCAACTACCATGGCCAGCAAGATCTCCGGATCTGTCCCCCATTGAGCATGTTTGGGACTGGATGAAGCGTCGTCTCACGCGGTCTGCACGTCCAGCACGAACGCTGGTCCAACTGAGGCGCCAGGTGGAAATGGCATGGCAAGCCGTTCCACAGGACTACATCCAGCATCTCTACGATCGTCTCCATGGGAGAATAGCAGCCTGCATTGCTGCGAAAGGTGGATATACACTGTACTAGTGCCGACATTGTGCATGCTCTGTTGCCTGTGTCTATGTGCCTGTGGTTCTGTCAGTGTGATCATGTGATGTATCTGACCCCAGGAATGTGTCAATAAAGTTTCCCCTTCCTGGGACAATGAATTCACGGTGTTCTTATTTCAATTTCCAGGAGTGTAGAAACTAGGGATGCTTTGTAACTTACACGAAGGGCTACAAAGTTTTTATATTCAGGAGAATCATCACATTTACAAGGGTATAGATTTTACACGAACGCACATACAACCTTCCTATACTTTTTACAGTAACGTTTAAGATCAAAGTTTTAATTTGCTTTTCACAATGTTCAAAGCGACCTCCAGCAGACGCATGTGAAACTTGTTCCGCATTTTTACGAGCATTTCGGCAGTTACTGCATCCACTGCAGATCACCCAAAGTTGGAGATACGTAGACGGAGTCTTTCATAAACTTGGAATTTTTGACACGGGATTACCATTTGTCTCAATGGGAATTTCCCACACGATCCTTGGTCGAAACAAGGGCACTGGAGCAATCTCAACTTCTTGCTGAAACAACATTGTGACTAGAAACGAACGTCAAATTTCTCACATCTTGTGGTTCTTTTTCTGTAGCTGTCAAGGCTTTCCCCTCTACCCACAACAACAAAATCCCGCTGCAGGAACAATGTTGTATCTTCTGCGTCATGTGCAGTGATCTCTGAATGTCAGATTCTAACTATATGGACGTGCCGACAGAAGATTCTGTCATCTTCTGTCATCTTGTGATTAGGCAACATATAAAGCGTGCTCGTAGATCACAGCTGTCATTACAGCACAAATAAAAATACTTCCGATCCTGCGCCCATATGAGCCAACTGCATCAGATTACTGCAGATGATATGAATTACTGTTTCAAAATTAGTGAAAAAACGGTGATGATGGTGATGTATCCTTTAGAAGACTCGAAAGGAACCCCATGATCGGCACATCAACAAGATACTTGGAGAACCGGCCTGTGTACTGTGTTCCAAAAAGCCGCGAGTGATAATTTTTTCAGGGGGTCATAACTCGGGTTCTGTTGATCACAGAGACAGGGGCTTAAGTGTCATCGATATCCCTTGGCCTGACGATCATTTGTGTGCCTATCGGGAGAACGGACATACTGTAGCTATACTACAGCACAGAATCAACATTTAAGCATTACACACTACCACCAGCCCAGGCAAATTGAGCAAATCGGTTTCTTCTTTTAAATTAGGTGTGGTCTACAGTGTACCTTAGGTGGGTTATAAAAGCACCGTGTATTCGTAGATGGTTCATGCAGAAAAAAAGACAATTTTTGATTTCAAAAAGTAAGAATTGTGGGGATGGCCGTTTCTATAATTGCTATTCATGATAGATCGTCGAAATTTGTAACATATATTCTTAAGATGCTGCTCTCGAGGAAAATGCGAGCCTTTTTTTAAATATCAATATCCGTTACCGAAATCCAGAGGTTCAAAGTTACCGTAAATATGCAGAAAACCGCAAAGACAGTCTTTGCACCGTGGGTCTCAATCACATAAATAAGTAATGATAGCAAATGGCTCAAATTTTAACTGTGCATTCTTTACACACTCACCTACAAACGCCGTTTTTCCGTTTTCGAATATCTCTATCTGTTGTCAAGATACACCCGAAAAACCATGATTTTTGGGTCCAAAAAGTACCAATTGTGAATATGGACACTTTTATAATTACTACTCATGACAAATGGTCGATATTTTAATCATATGTTCTTAAGATGATGACCTCGGGGAATGTTGAAACTTTTTTCGATATTATTATCGCCGGCCGGTGTGGCCGAGCGGTTCTAGTCGCTTCAGTCTGGAACCGCGCGACCGCTACGGACGCAGGTTCTAAATCCTACCTCGGGCATGGATGTGTGTGGTGTCCTTAGATTAGTTAGGTTTCATTAGTTCTAAGTTCTAGGTGACTGATGACCTCAGATGTTAAGTCCCAAAGTACTCAGAGCCAAACATGGAGAACTAGCTTCGTCAGTGCTTATTCCGCTTTTGTCACCAAAAATTTTGTCTTGCGAACATATTCGAGCTTTTTGTGCTGAAAGGGAGTAGCAGAGAGACAATGACGACGGAAGAGAGACAAGAGAGTGTACTGGTAGAGAAACAGAGAGGAGACAGTAATGGTGGGACAGAGAAAGTGCCAGTGAAAGAGAGATGGATGAGGTCAGTAGCAGTGGATCGAGACGAGATATTGATGTCATTGAGAGACAGTGGTCATAAAAGAGAAAGAGAGACGGGTGAAGGCAGAAGCCGTGGGAGCAAAAGAGGGAGGAGACAGTGGAAATGAAAAATACTGATGAGTGGAGACAATAAATGGATTTTGGGGGTAGTCTGGGCTCTCCCAGGCCCGCGAACTTAAACACTTAGGTACAGGGGAAAATATAATTTGTATGCCCACTCCCCCAAAAAAATTTCTCTTTTTTTGAGCTGTTGAAGTGTGGTGAGGACAGTGTTAGTGGGGAAGAAAGACAAAAGGAGAGAGTGCAAGTGAGACCTGACAAAGCGGCATTAGGAAATCGACTGCAGAAAAAGGAGACAGTGGGGGAGAGACATCAGACAGTGACAGAGAGAAGGAGTTGCCGAGTATGAACGCTTGACTACAAAGAGATTCGGTGAAAGGGTTTAGAATGTTCTGTGTTAAAAGGGCGTGAAGAAGTTCATATGTCAAAATTTCTGTTGAAGGCGGAATAGGGAGTGAGGTAGCTGGTTCCGCATTTTTCTGTCAGAGTCTTTTAAGAGGAACATATTCGCCTTTTTTGTGCCCTCACAGGAGCAGTTTTCAGCTGGTTTGCTCTTATTCATCTAACGAAGTAGAAATCAGTTGCTATTAGTATAGAAAATCAGGTAATCCGTACATGATTCAGATGCCTCTTTCACGAAGTTCACGTTATTTACCGTGACATATCACTTCTTTTGCTTCCGAGACCAGTGCATATCGCTGATAATAAAACTTAATTAAGAATGAACTGTACAAGTACTTCTTAAGTACTTAATGGTATTAAATAGAAATTCATATTATCACACACTTATGCGAAATACGTGTATCCCTAATTGGGATCTGAAGTGGTTCATCACATTAGAGAAAATTAAAAATTTTAGGTTACATTAAAGTAGGAGTCCTTCTCGGTATGAGAGAGGGAGGGTCATGTAACGAATGCTGTTCTGATATACTCACACTTCAGATTACTTTTACATTTAAGTTACAGTTTATAAGCAGAACTAAATAAAGAAATGCAGATATTGCACTCATCCCGGTCATGTTGCACGAGAATCGATCGAGGCGAAACACAGATTATAAAAGCTGCAGAAATTATTGGTAAGAGAGGAATGTAAGTTTGGTAACTAAACAAATGGATAATAATGAAAATAAAAAAAACACGTTTTTCTAACGTTTATATTTAAAAACGAACTCCAAAGGCCCTGGTCGTTTTACTCCAATAGTCACTACATTCTGCCTATACTTGATACGACAGTAATTAAAAAGAAACAGATCAACTGATCTAGGCACAACCACAACAAAGAGGTAGTAACAAACGTTGTTGTTTTCACTTACATTCGGAGACGAGAGTCGGAAAAGAAAATAGAATTTTTGATTACCCCTAATCACTCGCTTGATCGAAGATCTCTGTAACTGCAGTAAGGCAGATGATGTAGAAGACAGGAACCATTAAGAAGGGGGAGTCCTAACGTCCAATCACAGAGTGCTCTATTTGTGTAGTACAAAGTAGCATCATTGTGTTCAGTTCACTCAGTTGCCAGTTACATGACACTAGCCAACACAGTCGCTGCACCAAGTATGTAAATGAACAAACACTGTCTGGATCACAATTTCTTTTATTAATCTGCTGCTAGTTTCTGTCTGCCATGTAGATCATCTTCAGCTCAAAGCTGGAAAAGGAAAAAGAGGAGACAAAATAAACATTACAAAAGTGTAACATTACAAACAATATTATCAAAGGTAGCACAAGTAACATCAAAACATCATGAAATCCTCACATATATGGCTTCTCAAGGTGCAATTTATCAACAGTGGTATGAATGATATAAAATTAACGTAAAAATACAAAGGATGTAAAGGAAACAATTGTACAATCAGCCACAGGACTTATGTACAAGTAATTGTCTACTATACTGATTTACATCTACATCCATACTCCGAAAGCCACCTGATGGTGTGTGGCGGAGGGTACTTTGAGTACATCTATTGCTTCTCCCTTCTATTCCAGTCTCGTATTGTTCGTGGAAAGAAAGATTGTCGGTATGCTTCTGTGTGGGCTCTAAAAAAGCATAAAGGAGATTCTTCCTCATAAAAAATAAGTATTAAAATAAAAAATTAAAAAACATGTTAACCGAATACATTTCAGAAAATATGATGTGCTATGAAGTAAGAAAACTACAAACGTAGAAAGCAACCTCTCAGTATTGCACATTGCACATCTTCATTCTTGTTTCTATAGTTAATAAGAGTATGCAAAATTAGCAGACACATCTAATCTGCTTTATTTGCCTCCTTCATCTGCACAAAACAACTGTATGAGAAAAGGAATTCGGTTACAAAATAACTATAGCTTGAAGGGAACTGTACTACTGCACATCAACAAAAGTGTTGCATGATAATAGTGTCAGAAAACGAAGTGGCCACTAGATAGCACCACCTATCATAGCATTTTGAGTGAGGGCACTGCATTGGTGTGTTCGTGCATGTCACAGGCTGTCAACTGCACCGACCGCCTTCCGTCTGTGGCCAACTAACATGTAACAGTTGTGGGGCTGAGAGAGAGGGGGGCGCAGTCAACATTGCTGCTAGATTTTCCCCATGATGTCATGTGCTGTCACCAGATTTCTCTATGTATAAATAAAGGAAAATTTAAAAAATTGGCGGTAAATTTAAAATAGGTCAATTTCCTTATGTATAAAATTTAAAAAATTGGTAGAAATGTAAAAATGTAGGGTTTTCCCCACCCCTATGATGTCACAGCTAAGAGTGCAGTGTAAAGTGGGGGGAAATTCAATAATGGGCAGTCATCCTATAGGCTAAAAATCCAAGGTGGTGAACCTGAGGATACTGATGCAAACCTGTTTCAGACAATGAAGACAAAATTTTTTATTGTTCAAGTATCTGACTTTATAGGAATCATGTTTAGACTGTGTACTGTAGGATATGCATTGTTATGTTAGTGTCATTACTTGATGTTAGATGCCAGTATGGCTATGGTGATGTTTTGAAATACGAGCATCAGTGTGCATTGCATATGCAGACAACCAACATGGGTCTGAACGAGGTGAGCAGGGCTTCAGTTGTATAGCTGTTTTATCAAATAAACAGCAATAGTGCTGCTGCTCTTCATGAGTCTTGACACATTAAAGGAATTCAGGGATTTCTCCTCAGGCAGGCCAACAGCCAGTTGCATGACAAACAGTTTAAGTTACCGTTGCCATAGCTGAGAATTCTGAATACAATATGTGATCTTCAAGCTGAGCATGAGCTGGGTCAAGACAGCTGAATATTCCATTGTCAACCATTCAAAATGTGCTGCAGACAATAATGAAATGGTATCTGTACAAACTTTACATTAGTCACCAACTCAGGTAGTCATCACAATGAGCAATGTTTGTGTCCTGGAACACAAACATGGTACAAAATAAACAAATTTAATCTCGTATGTGGAAATTAAAATATGTTTCTTTCACTGGCTGTTTTCAAAGATATCTCATTTGTCATTGTTGCAAGGTGCTGTGTGCTCAGACTTTGTATTGTTTGACAATAATGCTCGGATTCATAGAGCACAGGTGGTTGACATTTACTTGGAAACAGAAGACATTGCTCACATGGCGTGGCCTGCTCACTCTCCCAATTTAGATGGGATCCACTAGTGAGACGGCTTACGTTATGTCAACATCCACCAACCACTCTCCAAGACTTTGAGCAGCTCTTCAGGAAGAATGGGTGTTATTGCCTTAATGTGAGACTGATATTATTCACAGGATGATCCGTCGTTGTTAGGCCCGTATTGCTGCCATAGTTAGTCAAACTGAGCACATTAACCAATTGTCAGAATGTGTGTGCAAATCCGTTAAGTTGGAAAAAAAGGCCTAAGAATATTTTTGTCTACAGATATGCAAGTTGCAGCTGTTTACATTCTATATTCTTTACATTTTTCTATTTTACTATCACCTGTGTATACTGTTTTGTGGTAAAATAAATACAACCTTGCAAAATTACCGTTCGTTGCTCTAAATTTGGACACCTCATCCTGAGATCATGTCATTCAATCACTGTCAACAGTGTTAATACGTTGGTTCACGTTAGGATGCCAGTCCTCTCGTGTCAGTGACGTTGAGAACAGACATCATAATTGATCACTCCTAAACAACACTGGGTAAGTAAAATGCAAAAAATATAGACACTAACAGATACATGTATATATGATGCTTACCCTGAGATGGTGTAGCCACATTTATGGGGGTTGCCCTCAAACCATCATCATCTTTCAATATTTTTAAAAACAACAACAATCTGTTAGTATCTGAAGGTTTTACACACACACACACACACACACACACACACACAGAGAGAGAGAGAGAGAGAGAGAGAGAGAGAGAGAGAGAGAGAAAATAACTGCTATGTACATGCAAGATCCTTGTCTGTAACAAGTTCCATTGAAATTGCAAGCCTTTCTTCATCAAAGAGGTTTGTTAAGTGGCCTTATATCCATACGTCCATCCCGCTTGAAACCTAGCCGTATCACGATCTCTTCACCATGAAAGCCGACGAGACGATCGTTTTGATCTAAAACCATCAACTCGATTGTTTAACATCCAGACAGTTATTGGAAGGCAAATAGTATGATTGGAAACTCTACAGTTTTGTTTTCTGGGCTGACTGCAGGAAAGAATCTGTGTGAATCCATTTGTCATTTAGACACGAATTCGCCACAATATTGCACTCGACTTGTAGTGTGCTAACCGTTAGTATGTACACTGAATGACCTGAATCTTAAAATTGATTCTGATCGTTTTGCAAAACTTGATCCTTTGAGAAACCTAGTACTGATCCTATTTAATTTTCCTGTGTAATATCTGTAGGATCGTTCTTATTTCTGTTTTTGGTATATTGATATTTCTGTAACTCGGAGCCTGGTACAGCTCATTTTAAATATATGTTTAAGTCGTCAATGTCGTACGCGCCATGGGGTATTGCACGACATTACAACCTTCTAGATGTAGACTGCACTTTGATGCTGTGATATTAGGAATAATGTTACACATATCCAACCCTATCAATACAATATTCCAATGCCCTTTACTTAATTCTACTGACAGACAGTAATTCGCATGGAGTACTGACTATTCCTGTTTTAACCTGAAAGTGAATGACATCGCTCTTCAAGCTCAACTGACGAATGCATGTGTGTGTGATTACTGTTCTGATGCCTTCCTTATACATGTCGTGATAAACATGAGAGACAGCTGTCCACATAGGTGTGTACTGAAGTTTTGGTGGTATTGTAATTTCTAGAATACGTGGCTACTGGTAAGGTAGCGGTATAATTCTTCTGGTGGCTACAAGTCGCCTAATGACAAAGCAGTTAGCGCTATTTCAGTATCTTCCTCTAAGAGATACTCCCAGTGAGTTGCAGGTCCTCCCTCTCAGTGACTAATTTTACGATTCTACATTCAGATACAACAGAATTACAGACATTGGCTGGAAGTGGGCGTTGATGTAAATTAATGAGTAAAGTTCAAAATTTGTGCCAGACCAGGATTCGAATCCATGTTTCTAGCTTAATGGGCAGATGCTCTGATCATAAAGTCATCCAGAAGCAGTGCTCATTGCAAATGCATGGACTACTCTAGGACCCCTCCAACAGACCCAAATACTCAACTTCTCCACACACGACTAATATAGTGCCCCTTGCCCATTATCCTCATTGCCTGTGGCATTTCGCCGATTCCTGTAAGATTTCGAGCCTGGTGTGCATCTGCATCGAAGAGATCATTGGCCATCTCGCCTTAATTATATACAGGGTGAACATTAATAGAACCGCCAAACTGCAGGGTCGTAAATGGAGAAGGTCCTAAGAACATGTGTCAAGGAACGCAACGTTGCCACAGTAGATGGCGCTGACAACTGAAAGTTCCTCTGAACCAATGTCGAGTGTTTCTTGTGTGTTGCAGGGTCTGTGCCTGACGCAGCACACTATAAGGAACAGTCTGGTCCATTATTCATGTCGAGGACAAGCCGAGACAGTGTTTGTGTATTTGTGTAGGGCCAAGCACATGGAAACGGTCGAGAGCCAGCATGGCTGTACCAAAATAAGTACTCTCGCAGACATTAACCACATCATACAACATTTCAAGCCCTTTTTGGTCGTTTATGTGATCATCTGTCCTTTTAGACAAATTAACATGCAGGGAGGAAGCAGACTGTGTACCATCAAATTTGGAGCACCACGTTCTACAGGATATCGAGAGGAATCGTAGTACAAGCTCCAGGCAAGTGGTCCACCAATACGGTCTAAGCCAAAGTCCTGACAACCGCTACCATCCCTGTGACCCTGCAGTGAGTTCGAGGATTATCAGCAGCGGATTTCCCTCTACAGGATGGATTTTGTCGATGGTTTTTGCGCCAGACCATCACATTATTCAGTCATCAGTCCTCTTTACCAGAACTGGCATTGTCAATCTGCATAACAGTCATGTGTGGTCTACAGACAATCCTTGGGGAATGATTGACATGGCCAGTTCAGCATCAATGTGTAGGCAGGGATTCTTGGCGACCACACACACACACACACACACACACACACACACACAAGTTGTAAATTTGTGAACTGACATGAGAGTTCTTACATGTCCCTGATAAATGTGTTTTAAATTCATATGATCTTATTTGAGGGCAAAATATTATTTGCATTATCTCTTATTAGTTGCTTTCAGATCCTAGCGTTTTAATTATGTAGAATGCTTCAATCCCTCTATGTCGAACAGAGCAGTTACCGATCTGATGCTGTCCGGCAGTGGTGACCCATTCCAGACAGTAACTGCTCAATGTGAAGACTGTGTAATTACACTAGCATACATGGAGTTTTATAGAGTGAGAGAAAAAGACTGATGTCATACACACTTTATTTAGCTTTACATATAGTGGATAGATGTACATACTCAAACAAGAACGCAATACTATGCCTGTGTCAAATGTTATGAACTCAAACATCCACATATTGACATACAACAACATATATCGAAATATTGAGCAACATCTTGTTCCATGAGATTCGGAGTTAGTAATGACAGTTCTACTAAACTGCTCCATAATGATTCATGGAGGTCAGAAATGCATGACCGACAGCTCTGTCTCTGGTCGAATGTATGCTGTATGGCACAGACATTATGCATTAAATTTTTAAAACTTGCATTCTGTTTTGTAAAATATTGGATTGTCTCCAGAATGAAATTGAAGGGAGTAAAGCTCTGAGGACAGGTCTGAGTCGTGCTTTGGTGGCTCAGCCAGTAGAGCATCTGCCCGCGAAAGGCAAATGTCTCGAGCTTGAGTCTCGGTCCACCACGCAGTTTTATTCTGCCAGCAAGTTTCATATCAGTGCACATTCCCCTACAGACTGAAAATTTAATTCTGGATACATACGGTCTCGATGAAAGTAACGACGTTGGAAGCAGTCATAAAAATACAGTCAATTTGTTTCTATCCTCGTTAGATGTCATCTATTTCTGTTATACTACGACTGTATTTCTCAGTTGCGAAGTTATAACTACAATTTATGAATACTTAACTAACTGCAACATTTCCGAATATTTTCTGTAGAATAAGAACTATTTGCTAATGTTTACGACCCTACAAATGTTAATTTTTCTTTTTATTTGCGTAATGGTTTTATTTTTATGTGATCTAACCTGTATTAAAAGTAAATGTTAGTGAAAGAATCTATGCTCTGCAGTATCTGTTTTTGAGCAGTAGATCTTGCCAAGGCATGAAATGATGTGCTCTATTTTGACTGCAACATGGCAGCAAAGCCTGGTTGAGCTAGTCACTGTTTTCATAAAGACGTCACTGTACATTTTTGTTGCAGTAACTTTTGGAGGAAGATGGCTAAAGAAGAAACTACAAACATTCGTTTTTCCTGAGTTGTTCACTATTCTTCTATGCACCAACTGTCAATGTACAAAACTAATACCAACGGACAACCTTGATCACTCGTGTTAGACACTTCATCGAACGTTGAAATTAATTCTGCACTTTAATCATTATTTTACTAGAAATATTTGCGTGTTTCTCGCAGCCTCGATATCCTGTCACGATTATCAAATTCATTGATTTTTCGCATGCACTTCCACGACATCCGTGTCCAAATCTGTCCCGTCACTGCTACCGTGCGACTCACAATGACGTGGCATCCCTTCAACCAGGTGCATCTACCAGCATTTCGCACTGTGATTACGTGAACAGGACCAGTACGCAGGGCTTGACAACAACAAAACGTGCGCCAGTTACGCGATCGCCAGAGGGGTGCAATACTCTTCTGAACATATCCCTATCCTTACGATACTTTTATAATCAAAAGGCTACAGCAAAGAGGTGATGAGGTCGGCGCAAATTCAGATATTCATCCACACCTAAAGAGTTTTAGCCATCTGTGTATTAATAAGATGTGAGGCGACATCTGAGATGTCTGACGATATGGTCGCCTTAGATACCCTCCCTCTTAAAACAAAAGAAAATTTTGTTTCTAACTGAATATGTTTTTTACACATGCCTGTGAAAAACTCTACAGAAAAGTAAATCTCAGGCTCTGAACTTAATACAATGTGCAAGAGTTGTAAAACATAAATAGTATGCATACTTCCCTGACTCAGTCCGACCAGAAGAAATTCTAAGGAGCCAAACTAACCTACTTAAACAATTCCTGATCCAAACAAACAATGACTTTACAATGGCAAACACCAAATAGAATATTTTATTTAGAGGTACGGGGCTGGCTGGTATAAAACGCAATATAAATAATATAAAAAATTATCATTTAGAGGAGCTCGCGAAATTGTTTTCTTTGTTTTCACTAAATGCTATTATCTTAAGAGGTGTTGGTACTTTTGAATTATCCAACCTGGTGGTAATGTATTGATTTGCTGGCAATCCATCTGGAAACTCCTCATGTGAACTATTTATATAAGCCTAAATTTATCTATGTAAGCATGTAATTTGGTGATGTATCGATTACATGTACAGTAAGGAACTAAACAAATGTAATTAGAAAAAAGCTAAGTTCACAAATTCGTTATATGGTTCAAATGGCTCTGAGCACTATGGGACTTAACTTCTGAGGTAATCAGTCCCCTAGAACTTAGAACTACTTAAACCCAACTAACCTAAGGACATCAAAACATCCATGCCCGAGGCAGGATTCGAACCTGCGACCGTAGCGGTCGCGCGGTTCTAGAATGAAGCGCCTAGAACCGCTCGGCCACATCGGCCGGCAATTCGTTATATGTCGCATTATAGCTGTCAATAACTATGAAGATTCAAATTTGAAATAATATAATAGAAATTTTTAACAAAACTATCAGTACCACAAAATGTTAATAAAGCAGAGAACAATGACAAATAGAATTCCACCACAGCATTAAACTTATTCAGATTTTTTTTTAATTTTATTTACTGTGAGTCTTTATTAATACCATTATAATAATATTATTAATATTTCTGCACTAATATCTGGTCTTGGAAACATTCTGTTTATGAATCCAGTGGTTATAGCCATTTAGTCTGATATCTGTATCTTGTATGATGCAATTTATTCACGTTATCAATAAATATACAAATATTGTATTGGTAACCCAAACTCATCCAATGGATGCCAGCTTGAATCCTAAGGATCCAACTGCATGTATTGTAGTGAAAATCTACCTCCCAACCAGAACTGTTTTTGTACTGTTGCTTCAATATGCATTGGCTACTATTAAAAGTAGACTAATGTAACAACTTGCTGACTGTTCTATGACACCAAACACAGACACCATCTAAATTTCCTCTAATATCATGGTTTTGTGAACCAGTGGCACTGGGTGGGGTCTGAAAAAAAGTGGTTGGTGGTCTGTAACATTAAATTCATAATATGTGCAGTAATAAAAATGATAGGTAACATCCTAGATTTCCAAGGACATGATCACGAGGGGCATTCAATAATAAGTATTGCAACAATTATTTTTCTCAACCAATTTCGGTTAAAATGCAGAATTTCTTGTGGGACGTCGTGGAATATTCATGTTTCACTTTCCCACAGCTTCGTGAAGTTCCGATAGATGGTGGTGCTATAAGTAGCCTTCAAAATGGCGCCTGTAATGGAGGTCCATACCAAGCAGAAAGCTGTAATTCTATTTCTTTTGGCGGAAAATCAGAGCATCGCAGATATTGATAGTCGCTTGCAGAATGTCTACAGAGGACTGGCAGTGAACAAAGCACTTTGAGTAGTTGGGCCATGAGTCTGTCATCATCGTCACAAAGCTGTGCAAACCTGTCTGATCTCCTACTTGATGGCCAGCCTCACACTGCTGTGACTCCCACAGTGTTGGAACGTGCAGACACTCTCGTTAGAGGTGATCTACAGATCACAATCAGACACCTCGATGTACAACTGGACGTCTCTGTTGGTAGTACTGCCACACTCGTCCACAGTTGGGGTGTGCCCGTTGGGTTCTCTGCGCCTAACAGAAGGAAAAAGAGTGATGAAGGACCATCTATGTGGAATTGCTTGCATATTACGAAGCTGATCATGACAATTTTTGTAGAACATCGTTACAGGCGATGAAACATGGATTCGTCACTTCGAACCGGAAGCAAAACAGCAGTCCATGGAGTGGGGCCACATCATCTCTGCTCCGAAGAATGTTCAAAGCACACCTTCAGCTAGTAAAGTGGTGACAATGATCTTCTGGGGCTCTGAAGGGGTTATGCTGTTTGATGTCCTCCATCATGGTGCAATGATAAACTGTAAAGTGTATTACGCTACCCTCAGGAAACTGAAGAAACAATTTCAGCGTTTTCGTCGCAACAAAAATGCAAAGCAAACTTCTCCTTCTCTACGACAACGCAAGGCCTCACACAAGTTCGCGCACCCGAGAGGAACTCACAGGACTTCACTGGACTGTTCTTCCTCTTCCGACCTATAGCCTGGATCTCGCACCTTCCGAGTTCCATCTGTTTGGCCTAATGACGGATGCGCTCTGTGGGAAGCAGTACCTGAATGACGGGAAAGTACCTCGGTTCTAAGAGTTCCAGAACTTTTACAGAAAATTGGAATGGAGATCAACATAAACATCATTTCCCCCTTTTCATTGTTTATGAAAACCACACTTCGTATGTTATACCACCATATAGCGAGACCTTCAGAGGTGGTGGTCCAGACTGCTGTACACACCGGTACTTCTAATACCCAGTAGCATGTCCTCTTGCATTGATGCATGCCTGTATTCGTCGTGGCATACTGTTCACAAGTCCATCAAGGCACTGTTGGTCCAGATTGTCCCACTCTTCAACCAAGATTCGAGGAAGATCCATCAGAGTGGTTGGCGGGTCACGTCATCCATAAACAGCCCTTTTCAATCTATCCCAGGCATGTTCGATAGGGTTCATGTCTGGAGTGCATGCTGGCCAGTCTAGTCGAGCGATATCGTTATCCTGAAGGAAGTCCTTCACAAGATGTGCACTATGGGGGCGCGAATTGTCGTCCATGAAGACGAATGCCTCGCCAATATGCTGCCGAAATGATTGCACTACCGGTCATTCACGTATCGTACAGCCGTTACGGCGGCTTCCATGACCAAACGGCCACACGTAATGTCACGCCAAAACAGCAGTTCACCTTGATGGACTCCCTGGACAGTGTGTCTAAGGCGTTCAACCTGACTGGGTTCCCTCCAAACACGTCTCCGACGATTGTCTGGTTGAAGGCATATGCGACACTCATCCGGCGTGTTGTTGGGCCCATCTGTACCGCGCTGCACGGTATCGTGGTTGCAAAGATGGAGCTCGCCATGGACGTCAGGAGTGAAGTTGCGCATCATGCACCGTATTGCACACCGTTTGAGTCATAACACGACGTGCTGTGGCTGCACGAAAAGCATTATTCAACTTGGTGGCGTTGCTGTCAGGGTTCCTCCGAGCTATAATCCGTAGGTAGTGATCATTCACTGCAGTAGTAGCCCTTGGGCGGCCTGAGCGAGGCATGTCATCGACAGTTCGTCTCTTATCTCCTCTGTCAGAACAACGTCGCTTTGGTTCACTCCGAGACTCCTGGACACTTTCCTTGTTGAGAGGCCTTCCTGGCACAAAGTAACAATACGGACGCGATCGAACCGCGGTATTGACCGTCTAGGCATGATTAAACTACAGACAACACGAGCCGTGTAACTCCTTCCTTGTGGAATGACTGGATCAGATCGGCTGTCGGACCCCCTCCGTCTAATAGGCGCTGCTCATGCATCGTTGCTTACATCTTTGGGCGGGTTCAGTGACATCTCTGAACAGTCAAAGGGACTGTGTCTAATATCCACAGACAACGTCTATCTTCAGGAGTTCTGGGAACCAGGTTGATGCAAAAAAACATTTTGATGTGTGTAATTGATGCAGCAAGACGTTGGCTCCAACTTCGGCCAGCAGAGTAGTAGTATGCGGCCATAGAGGCCTGTTAGTAAAGTGGCTTAAGGCCATCGCATTGAACTGAGATTATGTTGAAAAATAGAATTTTGTAGCCAAAAGAGTGGGGAATAATATTCCGTGTTGGTGTCCTAAACAAAACCATCCTGCCTCCAGTTAAAAAAGTGTTGCGTTACTTATTGAATGCCCCTTATACACCGAAGCGTAAAAAAAACTGGTATAGGCATGCATACTCAACACAGAGATATGTAAACAGGCAGAATACTGCGCTGCGGTCAGTAACGCCTGAATAAGACAAAAAATGTCTGGCGCAGTTGTTAAGTCGGTTACTGATGCTACAATGGCAGGTTATCAAGATTTAAGTGTGTTTGAATTTGGGTTGTAGTAGGAGTATGAGCGATAGGACACAGCATCTCCGAGGTAGCGATGAAGTGGGGAATTTTCCGTACGATCATTTCCCGAGTGTACCATGAATATTAGGAATCCGGTAAAACATCAAATCTCCGACATCGCTGTGGCCGGAAAAAGATCCTGCAAGAACAGGACCAACGACGACTGAAGAGAATCGTTCAACATGACAGAAGTGCAATCCTTCCGCAAATTGCTACAAATTTCAATGCTGGGCCATCAACAAGCGTCAGCGTTCGAAGCATTCAACGAAACATCATCGATATAGGCTTTTGGAACCGAAGGCCCACTCGTATACCCTTGATTCCACGACACAAAGCTTTACGCCACGCCTGGGCCCGCCAACACCGTCATTGGACTGTTGGTGACTAAAACATGTTGCTTGGTCGGGCGAGTCTCGTTTCAAATTGCAACGAGCGGATGGACATGTACTTTTATGGAGACAACCTCATGAATCCATAGACCCTGAATATCAGCAGGGGATTGTTCAAGACGTTGGAGGCAGTTGAAAATTATTTTAACAAATATTGGTTTATTTTGTATTCGGAACTTCACACATTCTGGCTTGTGGTGAACAATTATTGCAATTATGATGAGCTGTCAAATCTTACGCGAATTAAGGGTGAACGAATTCTGGGTTTTGGTGATAGAGTAGAATATTGCACGAGTAAAAATAAATATAAGATTCATTAGTTTTCGTATTGATCCAGTAGTAGATAATTGATTAACTAAAAGTCATTAGAGTTGTTCGTCCTGAATATTATGAATAAGAGATCACAGTTTGATTGACTTTCTTTGTTGCCATTTATCGTCTTTGATGCACTGTCAGGAATTACTGTTCCGTCCCTACCCCATCCACTCCACCCAAACCATCTCTTTCTGCTCATGTATGGACCGAGTATGGAGAGAAATAAATAAATGAGAACCTAAGGTACGGCGTGGTTGGTGCACCGGACAACCAGAGTGTGCTTTTTAGGCGGTTTCCCATGCTTGTTTAGGCATATGATGAGTTGGTCCACGATTTCTGCCTCCGAAAATACGATACACACACAGTTAAAGTACGACCATGCAGAGAACAAAGATTACACGACTCACAGATAGGTGACGCACAGTCTGAAAGTAGCTGCTAAGACGTTTGCTATCCTTGCCTACTTCCATATTGCTTGCTTATTCTTATTCCGCTTGCTTTCTTTGTTATTTTTTGTTTTTGTTTCTGTTTTGTTTTGTATTTGCTACTGGAAGTTACTTATTTTTGATATGGTTTATGATTTCAAAGATGAATACAGTAAGCAGGTTCAAAATTATGTAGGTTGCAGCAGTTATTCGGAGATGAAGAGGCTCGTACGGAATAGAGTAGTGTGGAGAGCTGCATCTAACCAGCCTTCGAATCGAAAACAACAACGACAATTATTATGACGATTGTCACTGTTTAAAAAGTCTTATTCCTTGCCATTTGCGTTAGTTTTGAAAAACGAGTTTCCATAATGTAAATACACAGTAAACGTAGAAAACCTAAACTCTTAAACAGGGGCTAACAGGTGTTTCTAGATTTACATCCTTTATGATTCTAACTTTTTTGTGTTGTGAAAACTCTTAATTGCTGCCAAATTACCCCAGAATATGTCACCATGTTTAAAGTGGCAAAGGAAGTGGGCATAGTAGGTACTCTTAATTGCTTTTTCACATGACATCCATATTTTAAATAACCATGAAGCTGACCCTATTACGTTTTCCACCACAAACTCAGTGACGGAGTTCAAATCAAATGGCTCTGAGCACTATGGGACTTAACATCTAAAGTCATCAGTGCCCTAGAACTTAGAACTACTTAAACCTAACTAACCTAACGACATCACACATCCATGCCCGAGGCAGGATTCGAACCTGCGACCGTAGCGGTCGCGGGGTTCCAGACTGAAGCGCCTAGAACCGCTCGGCCACACCGACGTGACGGAGTTAATAAGTATGCTCAGTCGAATGGTTAAGTCGAACATAGAACTCAAACTGACATGATAGAAACGTACTCAGCAGGTATAGAGCAAGCTATACATGCTATACTTCCTTCTGTCAAAATTTTCTTCTTTGTATTTGTACCTATAGAAACTATACTTTTGACTAACAGTATTATTGTGGGAGAAAACAACAACCAGAGTTATCAAAGTGATATTGAATACTTGACTGAATCATTTAGGTCACCCGTAGCAGTGATTTAGGACATTAACTGTATTATACTATATTGTACAGAGTTTCAGGGAGAGCATAACGGAACAATTGACAGGAATGGGGGAAAGAAATTCAGTAGAAGAAGAATGGGTAGCTTTGAGGAATGAAATAGTGAAGGCAGCAGAGGATCAAGTAGGTAAAAAGACGAGGGCTAGTAGAATTCCTTGGGTAACAGAAGAGATATTGCATTTAATTGATAAAAGGAGAAAATACAAAAATGCAGTAAGTGAAGCGAGCAAAAAGGAATACAAACGTCTCAAAAATGAGATCGACAGGAAGTGCAAAATGGCTAAGCAGGGATGGCTAGAGGACAAATGTAAGGATGTAGAGGCTTATCTCACTAGGGGTAAGATAGATACTGCCTACAGGAAAATTAAAGAGACCTTTGGCGATAAGAGAACCACTTGTATGAACATCAAGAGCTCAGATGGAAACCCAGTTCTAAGCAAAGAAGGGAAAGCAGAAAGGTGGAAGGAGTATATAGAGGTTCTATACAGGGGCGATGTTCTTGAGGACAATATTATGGAAATGGAAGAGGAGGTAGATGAAGAAGAAATGGGAGATATACGGTGTGAAGAGTTTGACAGAGCACCGAAAGGCGTAAGTCGAAACAAGGCCCCGGGAGTAGACAACATTCCATTAGGACTACTGACAGCCTTGGGAGAGCCAGTCCTGACAAAACTACCATCTGGTGAGCAAGATGTATGAGACAGGCGAAATACCCTCAGACTTCAAGAACAATATAATTCCAATCCCAAAGAAAGCAGGTGTTGACAGATGTGAAAATTACCGAACTATCAGTTTAATAAGTCACAGCTGCAAAATACTAACACGAATTATTTACAGACGAATGGAAAAACTGGTAGAAGCCGACCTCGGGGAAGATCAGTTTGGATTCCGTAGAAATGTTGGAACACGTGACGCAATACTGACGCTACGACTTATCTTAGAAGAAAGATTAAGGAAAGGCAAACCTACGTTTCTAGCATTTGTAGATTTAGAGAAAGATTTTGACAATGTTGACTGGAAAACTCTTTCAAATTCTGAAAGTGACAGGGGTAAAATACAGGGAGCGAAAGGCTATTTACAATTTGTACAGAAAGCAGATGGCAGTTATAAGAGTCGAGGGACATGAAAGCGAAGCAGTGGTTGGGAAGGGAGTGAGACAGGGTTGTAGCCTCTCCCCGATGTTATTCAGTCTGTATATTGAGCAAGCAGTGAAGGAAACCAAAGAAAAATTCGGAGTAGCTATTAAAATCCATGGAGAAGAAATAAAAACTTTGAGGTTCGCCGATGACATAATTCTGTCAGAGACAGCAAAGTACTTGGAAGTGCAGTTGAACAGAATGGACAGTGTCTTGAAAGGAGGGTATAAGATGAACATCAACAAAAGCAAAACGAGGATAATGGAATGTAGTCGAATTAACTCGGGTGATGCTAACGGAATTAGATTAGGAAATGAGACACTTAAAGTAGTAAAGGAGTTTTGCTATTTGGGGAGCAAAATAACTGATGATGGTCGAAGTAGAGAGGATATAAAATGTAGACTGGCAATGGCAAGGAAAGCGTTTCTGAAGAAGAGAAATTTGTTAACATCGAGTATAGATTTAAGTGTCAGGAAGTCGTTTCTGAAAGTATTTGTATGGAGTGTAGCCATGTATGGAAGTGAAACATGGACGATAAATAGTTTGGACAAGAAGAGAATAGAAGCTTTCGAAATGTGGTGCTACAGAAGAATGTTGAAGATTAGGTGGGTAGATCACGTAACTAATGAGGAGGTATTGAATAGGATTGGGGAAAAGAGAAGTTTGTGGCACTACTTGAGTAGAAGAAGGGATCGGTTGGTAGGACATGTTCTGAGGCATCAAGGGATCGCCAATTTAGTACTGGAGGGCAGCGTGGAGAGTAAAAATCGTAGAGGGAGACCAAGAGATGAATACACTAAGTAGATCCAAAAGGATGTAGGCTGCAGAAGGTACTGGGAGATGAAGCTTGCACAGGATAGAGTAGCATGGAGAGCTGCATCAAACCAGGCTCAGGACTGAAGATAACTTTATTTCCATTGTAAGCAAAAAATGTCCCAAAAGCAAAGAAAAGTTGGGGTGTCGTTATCAGCAAAGCATGGAGTACACAGGCATGACGCTACATTGGTAGTAATCTCGATTTCGCATTTAGACTGAATAAATATTAATATTATTAATTTCGCTGGTTTGGATATGTCAACGAACTAATTTACCATCGGTACAGCCGCCTAGAAAAATATTAGAGTTTCATGCCAATCACAAAGTGCTAACAGAGAAATGTTTATTAAATCTGAAGGCTTTTCTACTTGATTTAGACAAACAATTATATAGCGTTAAAGTAATTTATTGGCGTAATAATTGTATTTAAAATACCTGTCTAAATCTGTTTAAAAGTAATCCCTAATGTGCCAGTAGCGTATAGTGTGGTCTCTTATTAATTTTGCTACGAAAGCTGCACTACCGTAATAAATTTCTCAATATATAATTCATAATGACAATTAACTTGGCCATTTACGCTGCAACAAAATTTTGGCTATTGTTTAATCTTGAGTCTACTTATACAACGGATCACACGCATGTGTTGTGAAACTAGCATTCATACACTTTCGTTGTGTCAGGAGGAAGTTCTTAAGCACATGTGAAATATAATGGGCACCATATTTTCCCTTTAACAGCAGACACCCATTTTAGTATACCCCCTAATTTGTTTAGTGCATATAGATAACTTAGGCATCAAAATGAGGGGAAGTACACTAACATTATAGTTACGAATGTTCAACCGTATTCCATTCGAGAATAGAGTTCAGCGTCATCTGTCGTTGCAGTCAGGCGTGTACGGCAACTACACTGTGTTCATAATAAAAATAAACCTTACCTAATCATTACACCATGTTCTCTTCCCCGTTTGCTTGAATCTCACTGGATTTCGTTTGACGTGGAGCGGAAGCCAAGCTGTGTCCAGTACGGTCAAGTAATATCATAACGATACGTTTTATGCTGTATACACGCATACAGATTGAGCGATAATGCGGGGCAACAGCTCTACCGGTGCTTTTAAGTTTGACAGCACTGGCCATCAACTGATCCTACTAACAGGCAGTGATGTGAGGAGTTGCAGTTCAGACGTAAAAAGAGAACAGAAAAATAATTTAGCTTCGAGTGTCATCTAATTTTTAAAAACAATGAAGTAATATTGGGCAAAACCCCAGTACTACCCCACGCTTCTTAGGTGATCAGACGGAAAACATAATATGCTTTTGTTCTCAGCTAATATGGCATTCTAATTACAAACAAGAGTGATGAACATTCCCGAAACAAAGGGTAATTTTTCTGAGAGCTATGTGTGTTGCAGAAGCATAGTGCAGGCCTTCACGGTATTGTTGAATACTAAACCACTGAAGGATTAATTGCAGTCAGTCGTCTGGTGATCTCTTAGCTACAACCTTATTCGAATCCGAGAAATTCATTTCAGTTCCGGAACTTATCTGCTACGTTGATAAAGAGTCGATCAACAAAAGAATCCACGAAGTCACCCAGGCGCCCCATTCTTCTCTATTTTTATCGCGTGCCGTTCTGTGTCCCAACAGCGCTCGCCAGTGACATGTGAAAAAGCTGCGTGCGTTAGTTCCAGTACGTCTGGCAGCTTAAGTCTTGTTATATTTCGCGACAGATCAGTTCTGTTGGATTCATATTGTAATGGTACAACGGTAAATGTAAAAATGCAGCATTTGTATGGTGTGCTCGATGCTCTGAAAATGAGCAGTGGTATAAAGCAATAGACATAGCCAAAATGAAGAGTATTTGGTTTGTCATCTTTGTCCTAAAAATAAATTTGTTATATTTTCTTAATTTAAGCAACCTTTATTAACGAACTTTCATAAAATATCGATAACTAAGAATTTGTATTAGAAATCAAAACAAGGATTTCGCAAGCAATATATAGTTACAAACAAGAAGACGTTCATTATTTAAAAAAATGATGCATTTTACAATTGCGATATGTAGGTATTTCAAACTGAACCATAAAAACAGAAAAGAACGATCAACGCGAGACTTGAAGCAGCTATTCATGAACAAGTTATCAGACTACCACGCTACCGATTTCACTATATATTCAATGCGTATTTGTATCTCAACTGTATTAAACACAGTCGCTCGGAAAACATCAAAGTCGATTTTTTCTGTAAATTGAACTACTTATTTCTCGGCGCCGTTTAACCGTGTACCACACCCGTGTTTCATTACGGAGCAGGAAACAGCCTCAGTCATTTTCATACTGCGCATTTAAGAGCGTGCCAATCAGAGCACAACAGTACAGGGACTGTGTGAGTATGATTTTTAAAATAAAAACTACATTAAAAATTTAGAAAAACATTGCTGGCTATTAATTAATCAGATTATCTTAAAGTTTTATTTCACATGAATTAGTAATAAAATACCTAATACATAAGTTGGACCTTCTTCCAAGAGTGTAAAAACAGCAATTTACGTGTGCTATGGCCTCAGGGGTTTTACAGGTGCGAGACACTCCCACAGGAGGGGCATCCAGAAGAAAAGTTGAATAAAACAGAATCGCCGAAGCGTGAGTACAGTGAACTCCATTCTAAACGGTATTAACGCTAAGTAAAAAGGAGAAGATGCGGTCTTTAACTAATTAAAATTAATATTTAACAACAGCAACATTACAGGCATTGAGACTGGTCGTATACTAGGTGAAAGACAAATCACATGGAATATCATTTCGCACTGTGTATATGTGAAAGAACTTTGTGATCTTAGACTTTCGATAACACAAGCTTAAGATGATTAAAGCTTCTTTTAGGATAAATTCATTCAAACAGATCCTTCTATTGAGAAAGTTTCAAGTGGTAAATATCCCATAGAGTAATCCTGAACCACAAAAACTTACGACATGGAGTACAAACTGGAAGGCTAACATCATCAAATTAAAGTTAGTAACATTCCATGAATTGCGCCTCTAAGATTGAAAGTTAAGGAACGATCATTTGCTGCCGACTGCACTGGAACGAACACACAAGAACGAAAGTATAAATAGTTTTATCCTCACTATATGCACTTGGACTGCAGTGTGCAATAACACACTTTGTGCAAATATACCTTGTTTGTAATAGAAATGAAAACTAGAAGCTTCAAATACAAAAGTCTAATAAGAATAATAGCTAAAATATTTATCTGGAAATTTTTACTGCTTCATGTGAATGGATCAATAGGCATCAATGTCTACCAAACTTCAATGTATGCAAGGGATTTTCTTTTAAAATTTCCAACAGTTTCATTCAGTACCAAGAATGAAGAGCCAAAAAGACCTGATGCATAAAAAGGAAACAATACTTGTAATAAAATACATTATTAGTGTGAAAAATAACACTTGAATTTTCAACAGAATGCATTAAGTATGACATAATTCAATACCAGTTGACTGAATCAGAATACAGGCTTCTGGATATTGTAAAGTAAATTAGGCAAAATGCACCCTTCCAGAAATATGTCTGTGTTTCATAATGGCAATGTCATACTTACAGTTACATATTCTGACATAATTGTCATAAGGAATGTGACTATAATGTAACTTAATTGTTTATTTGACACTATGATAGTGAAGACATAGTCACAACACATAACTTTTTTTTAAAAAAAGGGAATATATTACCAGTTTCAGTGACATAGGTTATTTTCAAATGCAAAACATCAGTTGGAAAATATATAATGGGAATTATGACCATACATATGACATCAACAACAAGAAAAAATGAGGCCAGGCAACCAAGGCAACTGTGCCACAATTAAGTCACTACAAGTTATGCCCATGCTTGCCCAACCATTCATTTGATGTCATAATGTGGACTAGATTAAATCTACACCAAGGTAAAAATTGCCAAGAATCCTTGCAGTGTGTCCTGCTGTGACAACGATCATATGGCTGGTATAAATTCACAAGTGTGGAAATTACATACATATATGTATATTTAATCATTATTATAGCACAAACTTCCAAGAAAGAAACTCATAATAACCTCATCGTAAGTGTATCAAGCACAGCAAGGTTCCATATGAAACGTGACACATAATTTTACTATGTTCCGAAAAAAGAATCTCTGAACACATTGTACTCTCGTGTGGGACTGATGCACTACTAACTTGCTAACATAACATTACTATATTTGCCCAGTAACCCATTCTGTCACTAAGGGGCATGAATGTAGTAAAGAAAAACAAGAAACAAAACAGGGCCTATATAATGCACAGTAACAGGCACTAGATGGTGTCACTGTCATGTTTTAATGAAACTAGTCTAGTTGAAATATAGACACAAACTGAACACTGGTATGCAAACCAAAACATTGGTATACATTGTTTACAGCTTTAAAATTAGATAGCACAACATAGTCGATAAGGTATGATAACAAAGAATCGAAGTTTTGTGTCAATACAGCATCATAACCAAAATATTCTTGTACACACATTACAAAATGCCAGACCCACGCTTCCTATTAAGATATCGTTTGTTAAAGTCTTTCACACAGACAATTACAAAAACAAATTAAAATCCTATTTACTAGATATAATAGTGTATCACAGAAAAACTCAACATATATCACAAGCATAAAGTGCTGGATGTGTAATGTATTTAAAGGGGAGTGGGTGGGAAGAATGTACTTTTTAATGAGTCACCAATCCATGAGAGGGCAGTAACATTGGGCAACAACAATATCATACTTACAGGAAAACAAACTATATTCTACATACTACATTCAAGCAATCTTAAGTAATGATAAATACAACCTATGATAATAAGTACAGAATGTGTGCAAGATATCATCTAACACAACAGATACATATAAAAGTAATTTATCACATTGCTATTTGTATGCAGTAGTCAATTGTAGCATCTAACACAGTAGATAATCTGCAAGATCATTTATCTTATGTAATGGGATAAAAACCGCAAAAAACAAAAGTATTGAAAGCAACTCAAAGTCCTTGCTATTGCACAGTTGCAAAGTACATTTAGTATCTAGCTGTGCCATACTGACATAAAAACAATCTGATTCTAAATATATAAGGTAAGCAACTTAAATATTTTTATATTAGCGCTGTACATGTACTGACCTACAACTGTATAATGTTAAGGATATAAAAAATGGTAAACTAAGCACCACTTAATTCAGACTGTTTACTCTCTTTAATTTACACAAAATGAATGACATTTCATTAACCATTACATAAGTTGTAGAAAATTAGTGATTAATACGTATTGCTATATAACTTCATCAAAACAGTAAAAATTTCTTGTATTTGAAATCAATCTGTTCATTTAAAAATTAATCAAGCTCTTTTTTGTGGAAACTATATATTAATATGCTCTAGTAAGTCTAGTCTATGACTTACTTTTGACATGTAATAAACCCATATTGTGCCTGATGTCAGCCATTGTGTGTTTAGTACTTAAGGCAGTGATGTTTTGCTGATACATGTCTCTCTAAATTTAATTTTAAATGCTCTGCCCATCTTTCCTATATACACAGGTTGCAATCTGAACATTCCAATTTATATACTCCTGACCTATCATACTTGTCTCCATTACTGATAATGTCTTAACTTGTGTTTTAATGAATTATCTGTCTTGAAAGCTATTTTGATATTGTGCTTTCTAAAATGCCTATCAATTTTCTCAGAAACCTTGCCTCTGTAAATCATTGAAACATGAGAACTTTTCTCTTTCCTATGTTTATTATCCTCTTTTTATTTTCAATTAAACCTCTATTTTTATCATATATTTTATCTACAAAATCTCTTTCATATCCATTATCACTGGCAATCTGTCTCAAATTTTGTAATTCTTTTTTATCTCTATTTCTGGAAGTGGTGATCTAAATATCCTGTAAGTCATAGAACTAAAAAAGCTTCTTTTGTAATTTGCAGGGTGACAGGATGTTCCATTTATAATCTCACCACTGTTTGTTGGTTTCCTTTAGATGCTGTACAAATGGGAATCACCTACTTTTCTAACAGTTAGGTCAGGAAAATTCAAATTGTCTTTTTATAAGTTTAGAGTAAAATGCATATTTTCGTGCATTTTATAAATACTGTCTAACACCTACCATATCTTGCTCTACACCATTTATCAAAATTATGATTTCACCTACATACCTTTCATAGTACACTACTTTCTGTGCTATTTCTTTATGTTGCTAAAAAAAGGCATTTTCCACATGGTTTACAAAAATATCTGCAAGTGCTTCAGCTAATCAGTTACCCATTCTAACCCATCTTTTTGATGATAAATTTTCTTATTAAATTGAAAATAATTCTACTGTAATGACATTAGTAGATGTTCAGTTAATTCAATAATGTCCCCAGATGCTGCTTTCTTACAAAGAGCTCAAATGGCTCTGAGCACTATGCAACTTAACTTCTGAGGTCATCAGTCACCTAGAACTTAGAACTAATTAAACATAACTAACCTAAGGACATCACACACATCCATGCCCGAGGCAGGATTCAAACCTGCGACCGTAGTGGTCGCTCAGCTCCAGACTGTAGCGCCTAGACCCGCATGGCCACTCCTGCCGGCATGCTTTCTTACACTTAACAAGATTTTCCTTAATAATTTCAGTTGTCTCGGCAACTGGATGTTAGTATATAAATTGGTAATATCCGAGAGAGGCTAGACATGACTGCTGCGAAATTTTAGTAGTGTTGAAAACTTGTATTAATTCTAAACTATTTTTTGCATTAGTTGGTTATTGCATGGAATACAACCCTTTTTGTTTTTTATTCAGTATTTTATTTAACCCATAGTTTGGTGACATATTCTCACAATTGGCCTGATTGTTTTGTTTAATTTGTGTGTTTTAACCAGTGATCTTAACTTATGGAGTAACATTTATCTACATGTATTTCTTCTCCCTACCAGTAAAAAGGAAAGATGTGCTATCAATTTTCTTTTTAAGGTTTGTATGAAATTTATTAGTTGGATCTTTGTTAGCTTCTACAATGCTTTTACTTGAAATGATTTCTTCTGTTTTTTAATTTAATCATCATCACTACTCAAAACAATCATGTTGCTTGTGTCTGCCTTGGTTGCTAATATTTTGTTTTCATGAACCTTTTTATTGACAGTTTTTAAAACCTTTTCTTCTGTATTTCTATTTTGGGGATTTCAACTATCAGCATTTTTTGCTGTAGCTATCTTTATACCAATATTAGCTGTTTTAGGATTATTCAATTCTGCTGCTATTTTTGCCTCTGCAAATTTCTCTAATACTGTTTCTGTCCAACTTTTTCAGTATATTATATGGTAAACCTTTATTAAGTAGCTTCAACACTTCACTTCAGTAAAAGTAATGTTGGTTAGGTTAATCATGCTATCTTCAAACTTATATTTATCTGCCTCCTGTATTTCATGCATACAATTATTTACTAACAAAAAGACTTAATTTTGTTATGTCTTTCCTGTATTCATCTGAGAGGCTTATTCACTTTGGTGCATATAACCTGCTGTACTGCAATGAAATGTTCTTTTGGTAGATAATTTTTTAAAATATTCTTAGATTTATTGACTTTGTTCAAATACTGTTCTCTTTATAAAATTCTCTTATCTCAGCAATTTTTACCCTGGTGTAGTTTTTATCTATTCTACATTAGGACATGGAATGAATGGTTTGGCAAGCATGGGCATAAATTGTAGTGATTTGGTTGTGCCACCATTGCCCCAGTTGCCTGGTCTCATGACAATTGGTAATTGTTATCAAATGTATGGCCATAATTCCCATTACATATTCTCCAAATGATATTTTACATTTGAAAATGACAATGTAGTTAATTGAAACTGGTAATGCAACCCCTTCTTTTCAGAAAAATCTTATGTACTGTGACTATGGCTTCACTACTGTTGTATCAAATAAACATACTTAAAATTAATTATGTTAACCTGTGCCACCTTCACATATTCTATTAGCATATAAGTATTCATATGTGTACTGCACTGCACATGCAACTTATCCAGTTCTGTAGCTGTGTTGCCAATGTGCATGATCACTCTTGCAACAAAGTCAGAAACAGCCTACTCTCAACCTCTTTAAGTCAACTAAGTAGCTAGAAGTTTGAAGAGGAAGCAGTGCCTCTGGTTTTCTAATCCACTATGTAACGATTAAGAAGTCGATATACAAACCAGAAACTTTCTAATAAGGCTATAAATTTATTTCTCATACAGAAGATGAAGTACATTGTAGCCTCCTTTTTGAAATACAAAAGTTGTGCATCCTTGTGACATTATAGAAGCCACACTTGCTAATTTTTTTATTCTTCCTTTGAGGGCTGGTTGACGAGAATAACTTGTTTCTGGAAAAAATCTTTGCCCATAAATGTTGTAAATTATATTTTGTTTATGTGACTATTAAATTTCAAGACTTATTTCATATTTATATTGGTGTTTATTAACTGCTCATCATGTACATTATGTAGGTGTTTCAGGTATATCCATATAACAACTGAATACATTCAGATACATAAGTGACAAACATACATAACACATGACAATAAAGAGAGACATCAAGGGAGTAAAAAATAGGAGACAATATACGATCTGCACTAATATGCAGCTTCCCATTTATCTAAATCTTTCCTCCATTACTTTTGGACAATGGTTTTAATTGCTACATTTGTTACATTTCATTTGCAGTATCTTTCACTGTAAAATAGCCTTTTCTGATGTGACATCTTTAACAGTTTCTGAAAAGCTGTTAATTCCATATGTTTCTTTGGTGTCTTTTGGTAATTTAATATATAGTTTTAATCCCTGGCATTCAGTATTGTTTCGAGCTCTCGCTTTGTGTTTTATTTGTAGATGCAGGAATTCACTGGTTGTTGCACTCACCTAGTCAGATACGGTAAACAGCCTAAAAACAACACCCAGACTGGCCAGCACACTCACCCCTCATCATTAATACGTGTGGTGGATTCGATTTTGATCCGGGACCAGTGCGCCTCCCTGAATCACGTAAGAGGCGTGATAATGTGCCAGATTGTTCAGGTAGGTTTTTACACATGAAATTAATAGCTGCAAATAAGTGACATTCAAAGTATCTGAGGTATGGAAATGTGGTTTCGTTTCCTGCAAGTACAACCTAACACATCATTAAACATTAATATCAGAAGGAAACATAGCTAAATTTGCTTACATTTAAAAGCACTTCTTAAAACATTTCTTGCTAAAGTAATCGCATCGTAAATCATTTTCCATAACAACAGGTTAAAAATCAATTTTTTTCGTTTTAAAAGCCGCGGTGCAAGACAGCGAGTGATGATACTAATCAAGCAATAAAATTAAAAGCAGAATTTAGTAGCGTTTTTGAACTTTTTCGTTCACTTAGCACATAGCCATGTTAAGTTTTAGTCGACAGTTGCAAGGTGAAACTGAGTATTCTAACCCATAAGTGCACTTTTGAGCCCTAGTGAACCTATAAAGCGTAAGCAGTCTCGGCAGGTTCTACCCACACAACTAATGTTGTTGATCAGACCATTGAAAATGTAGCATCCATTGAACTGTGGTGCACGCAGTGTTACTGACAATTGGCATGAAACTGTAACTTCTTTTCTGCTACCAGAAATTAAGATTAGATTTACTTTCATCCCAATTGATCCGTGGTGAGGAGGTCCTCCAGGATGTAGAACATGTCAGAAAAACAATAATACATGACAAATATTTACAACTCAAACAAATAAGCTAATGTACCATTTCACAGGTCCCAAGTGGAATGATCGTCATTTTTTTTTAATGAACACTATATGAAAGAATCATTTTACAAGCACTAATGCAGTGAATTTAAAATAAAAAAGTTTTATTTATTTATAAGGTAATAAACATGTAATAGAACTACTAAATACTAATTTACAATGAACACATTACTGCACTGAAATGGTGCAGAAGTTATATTGTACTTAGACTTAGACACACACACACACACACACACACACAATTTCTTTCATGTTTTCTTCTCTTCCCTCAGCAGAAGTCTTGTGAAAAACGTCAATCACGCAGAAGGGGGGAGGAGGAGGAGAGGGGAGAAACGGAGTGGAACTTAAGGTTTGAGAGAATATGTGATGTGATGTTTTTCACTGATTACAGAAGCAAGTCAAATTTACAAAGAACCTGACACTATGAGCCCACACAGCAGTATGGCGTTGCACCACCCTATCTTTCCCGGCCGGGATGCAAGACTGGTTCGCTTAGGGAAGGTACCCCAAAGTCTTTTTGTCCTCTCCTGAGGCAAGCTGACCCACAACTATTGTAACTGGTCTTTGATATCCTGGATCTGGTGCTGGGACGGAACTGATGTTCGAGCTGACCCCACACAGGTTCTGTTGGATGACGAATCTGGGGATGTTGCTGGGCACAGGAGTGCCTCATCAACACGCAGGCGGTTCATAGAGATACGTGCCAAGTGTGGGCGAGCATTGTCGTGTTGCAAAATGACAACACGGTGCTACCATGGAAGAGAACATATGAGGGTGGAGGATGTCCATGATGAACTGTCATGGCCTCAGAGTTTCCTCAATCACTAGCAGCTGCGACCTGAAGACACACCCGATGGATCCCCACAACACGGCACCAGGAATAACACCACCGTGCTTCTTCTAAACTGTGACCCCCACGCAGGTCGCCACCGCAATCGCCGACGATGGTCCCCCAGGACAATACGGAGATGCGATTCATCGATGCACAAAATGCGACGCCGTTCATCAGCTGTCTATGCTTCCTGGTCACGACACCGCTTGAACAGTAATTCCCTAGTTCGACTGCTGCTGGTCTCCGACCAACGGCGCGGGATCACATAGAATGTTGCACGAAGTACAGCACTTGTTCCCGTATGGGAGGCGCAGGTGTGAAGGGGTTACGTTGCACGTGGTGCACAATACTGCCGTTCTCCTTTGTTGTGATCGGGTGTGGTCTACCAGAACCTCGCCAACAGGTATACCTGTCATGTTCTCTTGCAGTCCAACATCGGGCCAGTGCCACATCCGAATGCCGCAAATATCAGAATGGTTCAAATGGCTCTGAGCACTATGGGACTTAACATCTGTGGTCATAAGTCCCCTAGAAATTAGAACTACTTAAACCTAACTAACCCAAGAACATCACACACATCCATGCCCGAGGCAGGAGTCGAACCTGCGACCGTAGCGGTCACGCGGTTCCAGACTGAAGTGCCTAGAACCGCACGGTTACACCGGCCGACAAATATCAGAATACTGCACTATTCGAGCAGCCCGTCAATTGGAGACCCATAATGAGGCTCCTTTGAAACTCTATCAGGCGCTGATAACGCTGCACTGTCTCACACAAGTACACAGCATCTCTATTCACAGTGTTCACTCAACATCTATTCCATTCGCGCTCCCTAAGTACCCCACCAGGAATAGTAACAACACTAAACACGAATGATACTGAAGCTGTCTAGTGGCCGTTCTAACAGTCAAGGAGCATTGCAACGCTAAACATACCTGCCGAGAGTGAGCACATGTACAAAGTCACATTGACATCTGCCCATGTCTTCTGGGTATTAAACTTTTTCGTCAGTTAATATTTTTGTCTTCTTTCTTCCTCAGGAACATAATAAACAGAAACAAAGTAGCATTGCCCCATTGAAACACCTTTCTCTGATCAAGATATTAATCAGCGAAACTCACGAAAACACTTTAAACCTGTCGAAATATAATGTTGCCTTAAAATCTATGGGAAAATTAGAGTGTGTTAGTGTGGCAGAAATGCTTGTGGCCTATAGGAAACCTTGCAACAAGTTAAGTTACTAATTTATTGACAGGCTGGCTTTCGCTGTCAACACATCACTGTAGAGGTAGGCGTGTCGACATTTACGAAAACAACGTTTTATAATACGCTCTTCCTGTCGTAATTCTGACTTCTCATCAGATAACTATAGTAGTACCATCTTAGACGACTGACGCGTGTCGAGAAGAGATAGCAACAGTAGGGTCAAGGTGGAGCCGGAATGACGTCAGAGATTATACAAAAGCCAGAGACCCACTAGCACAATCCAGTGGCCAGATTATGTCTTCGATGGTTATGTGGGTTTTCTTTATAATGCAGTACTGCTCTATATAGCAAAGTAGTTTACGGATATATTGCCTCTTCGAATATTGTTCTCATGTTAACTCATCAGATACTACGAAAATACCGACACAGCTTGCCAAAACAACGAAATGCAGTGATGTACACAAATACCAGCAATCTATGCACGGCAGCATGATTTGTGTTCCTGAATAAGAGCTGCTATTAGTACAGCATCAGTAGCCAGAATACTGGAAGAAAAACTTGAAAACAACGATGTAATGTATGTAAGATATTAATGAGAAATTTATTTATTGCCTTTATTTCTGTATATGTATCGGACTAGCTAGCAGACACAAAACGAATTTTGTTACAAAAAATAGACATAGTAGACAAAAGAGGATGCCATTCTTAACAACAGCATAGAAATATGCTTGACGTATTTTTGTGGAATCATCTGAAAATCAAACAGTTCCAACACAGATCCGCGCAGAGTGGCAGCACGGTTTAAGGCATCATGTCACGGATTGCGCGGGCCCTACCGCCGGAGGTTCGACTCCTCCCTCGGGCATGGGTGTGTGTTGTTCTTGGCATAAGTTTAAGTAGTGTGTAAGTCTAGGAACCGACGACCTCAGCAGTTTGGTCGCTTAGGAATTCACACACTTTTTTTTTCGTAAACACTGCTTTCGTAGCACCCCCTAACAGCTCCACTGTTCCCTTGTTTCGTCTGTCTGCAGTAGCAGAGCAAATGGAGAGACATTAGACGAGGTACTCAGAGAGTTAGTGCAACAGGATGATTTCTTCTACACGTTATCTTAACAGCACACAGGGTTATTTCTTGCTTACAACACAACCATGAAACAAACAAGATGCAACGCTCCCAGTAACGTTGATGTAATGTTTGACAAAAGCTTCCTGTTTATTCATGCTATTCTGCTCTTTTCATTGCTCAGCTGTTATCAGAAGGTGTGTTTCACTTTCCTGGTATTATGCGGCTCGTAATACCTTACATGACAACATCGGCCCTATAGGTGCTTATACGATCCAGCCGTTTGTTACTGAGAGCACTGGATTACAGCAGCCGACAGTTTATACCTCTAGCAAACTACCATTCTATACAGGACAGAAGTGATACTTTTCTAGATTCCAAGAACACAAGTTTCTCTGAAATTGCCCGTCACTATTTCACGTAACCAATTTATGGTTCAGATTCGGGAAACGCTGCATACGCATTCAAATCAATTTAAAAATTCATAACTCTTTAATGTCATGAAGGAAGTCATCCTGAGAATTTTCTACAGTCGTAGCAGGTATGGGCACAACTATCACAGATCTGAAGTCTATATGCAAAACAGAAAAAGTGTAGCCTCCATGCGTTTCTTTCTTTTTTTTTTTCGTTCTGCCAGCATGCATTGTAGAATGGATGAATATGAGGGCGAATTTCGCTGTCGATGAGGCAAAGGCTATAGATGTTACGTGGGAGATGATTGTATAAATTTGGAGTAGGTGGAAAGTGTCGGTACTGGCTTGGCAGCGTGCTAAGATCGGCTGCTAGGGAGAAAGGGATAATTTTGATGGAGTCAAGTTTGCCTGATATTTATGATACACGGAGTTGTCATTGTGAACCAGGAGCGAGAGGAATCTTATGAGTTGCTAAGGGATTCGAGTAGGAAAGGGTAATTGGATTGGGTAAGCGAAACGGACTGCATGATTTTTAAGGATTTCCGATAAGTGAAATCCTGTTTGATTTTATGTTAGTTGTGTGGAGTGTCTTACGGCAGTAAAATAACATTTCGTGGGACTAATGCATATCTTCTGACTTTAATGCTTAACAGTATTTATACTACTCTTAGCGATTCTTATCACGACTTTAATTTTCTTACAATGTTCCTGTTATGGAGCTGTTGTTTTCAGAATGAGAGATGGGCGATAATCCAACAAGAATTTTGTGGCATCAAAGCAGAACGTTGGTAGCAGCGTTCTGCATTGTTGAAGCAACGCCAATCGCAACCGGCTGCACAAACAGTTCGATTTGATATCAGCAGCGATGCGAAGTAGAGAGATACAGGGTATTAATACAAACAGTCAGCACCTTATCGAGTCTCTGTAAACTAATCAGCTTTCCGGGACATGCGATTTTGCACAGGACGTTATCATGTTTTTCCCCGCGTTCGGTAATGACTTTCACTATCTACAAAAAGTAGCTCGTGCCGGTTATGAAGATAAGTATACCAGTTGAGCAATAATTCCACAACGGTTGAGCTCGTCTGGCACGTGTTATTACTCTTTCAAATACGTATTCTGCCGGAAACGGTAGGCAGATTGGAATCCGTGGCAGTAAGGGGGAAAGAAAGTATTAAGATAATCACACACGCATAAAACTTATGAAACTAATATATGGAAGTTTGATAACGCGTTCATTTATTATCCACGTAAATATGGAATTTTTTTATTACAAAATTTATATCAACAAACTCTGTAATACTTCGCGTAATGTGGGCTGGACAGCGATCATGTTGGTACCAAAGGTTCCTTCTAGTGTGTAGGGAAACGTCTCTGTATCCGTGGTAGGTGGTCTGTAAGGAGGCTGCGATATTTGTGTGCATTCATTCGATGTTCCGTCTACGAAAAACGAGCTATGAGCTGATGGTTCACTGTCCCATACGAAATGTTTACATGAACGTTGACGCACCACCTGACGAAGCTAAAGAGGATTGTCAACAGACTAATAGTGCATGTTTCGTCGTTTTAACTGACCATGATTGGTGAATGCGGCTTGATTACTAAACGAGATACACGATACATCTGGAGTATCCTGTATTAATACCCATTTACAGAAGTTAACACGATTCTCTTAATCGTTTGCATGCACCACTTTAAGGAGAGTGATGTGATAGGAATGGAACATACGTCGATGGAGAATGCATAGGACACTTGCCTGACTCATGCCACTTCCTCGTGCGATTGCGCGGGAGCTAACGTGCGGATCTACTGCAAAAGCAGCATCCTAGAAAATTAATTTCCCCCTCTTCCATCGTTACTTGATTTCGTCTGTAAGATTGTATAGGTGTTACACTACCACTTTCACATAACTGGTTGAGGAGGTTGATAAATGCCGAGGTGGTTTACGTTTATCGGGATATCTTGCCGTATACACCATATTTTTATAAGAACGAAATACATTATTCTTACACTGTCCATACACCGTTAGCATGTCTGCTTTACCTGTATTGGTAAACCCCATCGCCCTCACCACCCACTGCTTGAACTGTCACACACTAACTGGTTAACGCACATTGTAAGCAAACTTAACATCGTACCTAGTTCAATGGCACAAACGAGTGTCGGTGTGACAACTTTTCCAAATACGATGTCTCGTAAACGACTCGCACTAAATCCTCCAACAAACACCACTGACATTCTTATTTAACCTACTGTTTGTTTATTAATGTCAATAGGTATTGTTTCATTTAAAATCGTGTATGTTAGAACAAAACTACACTTTCTAAGTATTATTACATTCCGTTTATTGGCTAACAAATCGAGGCCCTGACTATCAATCCGTTCTGTGAAACCGCACATCAATAGCACTATTTCCGCAATATTTGCGATACAAGTTTTAGATGATAACCCTTTATAAGAGCCCATGTGTTAACTCCCAGTCCTCACATCTTATCAGTATGCAACGAAACTGTAGCAGAATGTAGAAAACACGCAGGTTGTACTATCGACATACGTGTAACAAATAATTAAATAATTCATTAGTGCAGTGTATGTATTTGATAGTGTCTGTAAAGTTCGATGCAATGTTCCTTCGGATATGCGTGCGTGTCTGAAGGAACAATGCACCGAACTTTACAGACACTGTCAAACACATACACTGCATTAATGTACTGCATGCCAAAGCCGAGGCAATCTGACGAGAAAACTAAATAAATTGCAAATTTTCATTAGTTTCCAGTAAATTTTGTAGCCTGCGGTGGTACCGTATTAGCAAATTGCGAATACGTTTCATGAGTTGAATATTTTTATTACCATTGAAACAAATGAGCCCTCGGTCACAATTATGTTTAGTCTTATTGACCAGGTTTCAACACTTATAAGAGTGCCTTCATCAGAATTAAACCAATTAAAATGGCCTATAACATAGCTGCAAATTTGAAGGAAAGACATTTTTATATAAAATTGTAAGTACTGACTAACAATAAAAGACAGAGGCAGTACTTACATGTCACATATAAAATAAGTAACAGGCCAGAAGGGCTTTAGTTGTAAAAGATATAAAAAGGAATGCGTGAAGGCGAGCCACTATGGGCTGCTCGTAGGCCTACCTGTACAGCCACAGGTCGCAACGGACTGAGGCGCCCGCGTTAACAAGTGTGGCCAGGTGAACATGGCATTGCAAAAGTAATACTTTGTTTGACAGCGACAGATGAAGCAACATTTTGTCTGCATCAGAGCTTAGCAGTACAGTTCAAAGCATAAAAACGCTATTATAGAAAAAAAAAAAACAGGAAGGGCAGAATGACACAGTTTGTAGAAAGCGATATAACATGAAATACAGCCAATAAACCATTTAATAAATGAAAATTATGAGTTACCTAAGATGGAAAAACATTTCGGTAAACTGCCCAAGGAGACCCGAAATTAAACGTCAAATAACGGCTTTATACCGTTGAAGAATTTTTTATTACCCAACTGTAGCTGTTCATTGAGAATGAGACTATCACTTCGACAAAGATGTTTAAAAATCGCTAATTCTTCCAGAAGTCGTAGTCAAGTACAACTACTTTGAATTTAATGAACAATTGTACCAGCAATCCGACGGTCTCGCTATGGGAAATCCCTTAGCTGGTATCCTTGCCGATTTTTTCATCAACTCTCTAGAAGAAAAGTTTTTTAATTGCTTTTCAGCTACATCACTAGGCTTTCTCTCCTATTTCAGATACGTTGGTGATATTTTCATCATCTACAAGGGAGCTGCTGATGGCATTGACTGTAGTTTTACTCTCTTCAATGGTCTACATGAGAAAATATCTTTCACCACCGACCTTGAAAACGAAGCCCGCCAATTAAACATTCTTGACTCGACGCTTACAATAGAAGATAATTAAAACTCATTCAATATTTTTCGTAAAGAAACATATACTGATCAGATCGTACCTGCGTCCTCCATTCATCCACAGTCTCTTAAAAACGCATTCTTTCATTCTGCTATTCACCGAGCTGCTTCCATACCACTTTCGAAACAAAAGTTCAATGACGAAATCAATTTACTCAAAACTATACCAGTGAGTAACGAGTATAAAGCTAGCATAGTAGATGACATCCTTAAAAAGATAACTACTAAAAGAGTTACTACGCTCGGCACCTCTATCTAACCCAAAAAATATTTCTATATTTCTTTCGTGGGGCCCATCTCCTCTCAGATCCAACGCCTTCTTAGTAATAAAATATATCTGCAACGTTGCATTTTCTACCAATAATAATTTGCAAAATATCCACATTCATAATTTAAAATCGATTCGTTCCCTTTTAGAAAGTTCTGGCGTCTAATAGATTGTCTGCGATACATGCTCTTCTTACTACATAGGACAAACAGGACGTGCCTTTACAACCAGATATAAAGAACACCTTATAATAAAAAATTGCACTAGCCCCCAAAATTCGTCGTTTGCCGACCATCTTCTAATTACAAGTCACGCGGCTAAAGCTGTTTGCGATATCAACATTTTGCACACCCAGAAGAAAGGTCATAAATTAGACATTCTAGAAGAATTACAGGTTTTTAAACATCTTTCTCGAAGTGATAGTCTCATTCCCGATGAACAGCTGCAGTTGCGTACTAAAAAATTCTTCAACGGTATAAACCCGTTACTTCACTTTTGATTTCGGGTCTCCTTGGGCAACCGAAATGTTTTTCCATCTAAGGAAACTCACAATTTTCATTTATTAAATGGTTTATTGGCTGTATTTCATGTTATATCGCTTTCTACAAACTGTGTCATTCTGCCCGTCCTGTTTTTTTCTGTAATGACGCTTTTATGCTTCAAACTGTACTGCTAAGCTCTGATGCAGACAAAATGTTGCTTCATCTGTCGCTGTTAAACAGTATTACTTTTTACACTACGTACTGAACAATATTCATTATAATTTTCGTCTGTCTACACTTGATGTTAAGTAGCCAAGTTGTACCTGCGGCTATTAGATGGCACTCTCGATGCAATGTCATGTTCACCTGCCCGCACTTGTTAACGCGGGCGCCTCAGTCCGTTGCAACATGTGGCTGTACAGGTACGAATGAATGGTTCGAATGACTCTGAGCACTATGCGACTTAACTTCTGAGGACATTAGCCCCCTAGAACTTAGAACTACTGAAACCTAACTAACCTAAGGACATCACACACATCCATGCCCGGGGCAGGATTCGAACCTGCGACCGTAGCGGTAGCGCTGTTCCAGACTGTAGCGACTAGAACCGCTCTGCCACCCCGGCCGGCGTACAGGTACGAGCAGCCCATAGTGGCTCGCTTTCACGCATTCCTTTTTATATCTTTTATGACTAAAGCCCTTCTGGCCTATTAATTATTTTATATGTGACATGTAAGTACTGCCTCTGTCTTTTATTGTTACTCAGTACTTACACTTTTATATAAAAATGTCTTTCCTGTAAATTTGTAACTATGTTATAGGCCATTTTAATTGGTTTAATTCTGATGAAGGCACTCTTAGAAGTGTTGAACCCTGGTCAATAAGACTAAAAATAATTGTGACCGAGGGCTCATTTGTTTCAATTTTAATTTAGAAACGGTCACTGAACCAAGCAGCCATGATTAAAACTTTGTTTAGACCAGTTTACTTGAACATAACGAACACACTGTGTGCGTTAAAATAATATGTGAAAATATTTCCAGGCTGTAACTTCTGTTTTTGGCAACATTATTTCAGATGCTGTGTGACGAAAGGTTCAAAATTGGCGATGGCAAGACCAAAATTATTTTAAACTGACTGAAGTTTCCAACAACAATGACAAGAAATGGAAACTACGAAGCACCAGTCCGATATTTATCAAACATTGTGTAGATGTTTATCACATAATGAAATTAAATGATCAGAATTACATTCCATTGTAAACTGATGCAGATCAACATCAGTATGAGGTGTTACCTCCACGCGCACAATCGCTCTTGTACTTGTTGTGGTGTGTAAACGAACAGCGTCCGATCATCATCTTATGGCATTTATTCCTATGCGACAAAATCATTGGCTGCTCTTCTTGCCACAGAGACGTTTCGAGTCCATCTCGTCACTCTCATTCCGCAATCACTCATCAAAAACAACTGTCTTTGCGCTCTATCGGTATGATGCTCGCCTGCCCCTCATGCCACCGATTCAACCTTTCACAAAGAACGAAAGATAGTGATAAGCTGCAAATTCACTTCCTCTGGATATGTAGCATTTCCATCTCCATCTGACAAGTTTCAATAATGAAACTTCCTGGCAGATTAAAACTGTGTGCCCGACCGAGACTCGAACTCGGGACCTTTGCCTTTCGCGGGCAAGTGCTCTACCATCTGAGCTACCGAAGCACGACTCACGCCCGGTACTCACAGCTTTACTCCTGCCAGTATCTCGTCTCCTACCTTCCAAACTTTACAGAAGTTCTTCTGCGAACCTTGCAGAACCAGCACTCCTGAAAGAAAGGATACTGCGGAGACATATCAGCGCACACTCCGCTGCAAAGTGAAAATATCATTCTGGAAACATCCCCCAGGCTGTGGCTAAGCCATGTCTCCGCAGTATCCTTTCTTTCAGGAGTGCTAGTTCTGCAAGGTTCGCAGAAGAGCTTCTGTAAAGTTTGGAAGGTAGGAGACGAGATACTGGCAGAAGTAAAGCTGTGAGTACCGGGTGTTTGTCGTGATCGGTAGCTCAGATGGTAGGGCACTTGCCCGCGAAAGGCAAAGGTCCCGAGTTCGAGTCTCGGTCGGGCACACACTTTTAATCTGCCATGAAGTTTCATATCAGCGCACACTCCGCTGCAGAGTGAAAATCTCGTTCTGGAAGTTTCAATAATGTTAGTCACACGCTACAGCTACGATGTACTCACAAAATTCTTCTGTACCGTAAATACTCAGCCGGCTGTTGTGGCTGAGCAGTTCTAGGTGCTTCAGTCCGCAGGTTCGAATCCTGCCTCGGGCATGGATGTGTGTGATGTCCTTAGGTTAGTTAGGTTTAAGTAGTTCTAAGTCTAGGGGACTGATGACCTCAGATGTTAAGTCCCATAGAACTTAGAGCCATTTTAACCATTTTGTAAATACTCAAGATAAGCTTGTACAAGGCCGAAATTTTATTCAGCATATCCCATAGGCATGGAAATATGAAAGCATCAGTTTGGCAGCGATCTCAAGGTGTTTATGGTGTAACAATTTCCATTTATGCCATTTTATTAGATGTACAACCTCGCTGAGAAACGCTAATATTGCGTTCTTTTCCACTTCCGGATTCAACAGTCACATTTGACAACCGATAAAGGAAGCAGTTATCTGTGTAGGCTTGGTAACATTTCAAATTCGCGATTTATACATGCGAGTATCTATCTCTACCTAACAAAAATCTGCTGTTGAAGTGATGAAAGATATTACTTGGAAATATTTTATGTTTCTGTGATGGCATTTTAGACTTGAAAGGGGCAAGAGCGACAACGGCGTGAGAATGACAGAAGCCGAACACAATACTGCATTAAAGAAAGAGTGTTTCATACAAAAAGCTAGTCACGGTTGGTTCTTTCTTCTTGATATCTGTCGCTGTCGAGAAAATACCTTCAGGTTTCATGTCATCAAGTGAATAAGAATATACACAAAGTCATTGCTTAGGACGAAACGGAGAGTGGAATGTTAGAAGTTTAAATGTGATAGGAAATTACACAAGGCAGGGAGGTAAATTCGAGAGGATGTAAGGAAACAAAGAAGATTTCTGTTATCCCAGAAGCAACACGAATGCATAGTTAATTTATGAATGCAAATGGATCACGGCGTGCATTAATCACGACGGCCGCACAGCTTTTACGGACTAAGTCTTTTGGAAAAAATCATTGCACGTTGCTGGTCTTTCCTCTCGTGAAAAGTGGCACTCCTACAATTTATAAAAGAGTGTTAATGGTCCGAAAGAGTTCAATACTCTGCAAAGGAAGCTATGTAGATCCAATATCTCAACATCACTACGCATTTCAGTGGAAATTGTTACATGGATGAACACAGCTGCACGTTTATTAAAGAATCTTCTACAAAATCCAAAACGACTCTTTTCTACTGGTGGCGTGCGTCACTTTTATCTCTAACACTGAGCGATAGTTTATATCAGCACTAATTTGTTCCACTCGTCAGAGTTATCGTTCAGTATTATGTAACGAGCCATTTTCAACATATTTAAACGCTGAAGATTAACGTCAGCTAGAAGTTAAACAAGTTTCAAATTATTACAGGGGTGTCATAATGGACATTTTCAGAAAAGTCCTCGGTTATGTAACTCTTCTGAAACTGATGCGATAAACCTTGTTGCTCGACTTCCGTTCACCCACTTATCCTCGTCGCACGACGTGTTCACTAAACAAATGGGGAACTGATGACCTTAGCTGTTTAGTCCCCCTTAAACATCCCAACAACCACCACCACCACCACTAAACAAATTAGACGTCAGGGGTTGGGGAGTATTTACGAGCGTCGATGGCATAAACTCTGAGGAGTAGTATGTTGGGAAGGAGAACGAAGATGTGTCGTTGCTCTGCATGTCGATACGTCTGTTCGGATTAGCGTTTAGAAGGTGAACAGCTATAACTCCGTTATCAGCTACGGTTCTTGAATCTCATAAGCCATCTAATGATCGATGAAAGTTGTAGTGTCTCGGAATCCTAACTTCTCCAACTGTGTACATATATCCCATCGTGGGATTCGTTGTTGACACAGTTAACTCATTCAGAAAAAAATTGCAGCAATAATTCAGCGAATACTATATGTAAAACTATGTGCACTTGAATAGCACTTCCTTAAACATGGTACAGAAAGATTTGCACTATTCAACAGGTTTAATTTTCGGAAGGGTTCCAGCAAAACTAAAAAACAAAAACAAATGAGTGGTAAACCCCAACTATTCAAATCCAAGTTGATAGGTTTCCCTGTGGCACGCTCTTTCTGTTATGTACAGGATTTCCTCGCGCTAACTCAGAACTTTTCTCTGTAATGTGCTATTTATTCGCATACTCTCTCACAATTATTCGTCTTTTATTAATTCCTTGATTCTTCTGTTTCTTTTCATTACCACGAAGCTTTAGCTAGCATGGTGCCACGGCACTTGATGAATAAATAATAATAAAAAAAATGTATCAGGCTGTTACTTTCAAACATCTCATTTAGTACTCGCACATGTTAAGATTACCCGAGAACGTAATGGGCCTAACAAGTAGTTCCGAATGCTTATTGCCTTCGCACGATCTCTCGGAAAAAATATACTGACTCATTTTCTTGCTCAGGTTGTTGGATCTTGCTGAACATTTCGCAGTCCACACCGGCGGCCCCAGTATTGCAGCAATATCCCCACAGCAGAGTGAGTTCGGCAGTTTCGGACTGCAGGGGCGCCCATCAAGTTGCCCGTTCACTTCCACTGCTACATATCGAGGATGGTAGCTGTGCACCATTGCACGAGTGGCTGTAAAACATGCTGTCAGAACCAGCTACGATAAAGGTGGTCCTCATTGCTAAGCTGTGAATCAACCCGCAGGGGTCATCTCTGACAGGTCGACTCTCGACAGTTGTCTCGACGTTCAGTCTGTACCCATGCAGTCAGGAATTTTGTATCCTCACCTGAAGCTATTCCAATGACGTCCGAAAATCGGTAAACAGACTGCAGTCGACGTTTCCACTGTGAACAGCACTTTGCGGCTGCGGTGTCAGAAGACTGTGTCGTGCTCTGATCTCAGCTTAGTTAATTACCGTCATACTAATATCTTGGATCACTTGTCATTGGACCTGGAAGAGGTTCGTTTATGACCTGTTTCCATTTTGGTTTGAATTTTTGTTGCTGGGCTTGTGCATTGCACCTTAACGTAATATGACTATGTTGTCTGTGCGTACATCAGTCGTGTCTGATGCTAAGGCCGGTATTACACTATCAAATTTCTTTGTCAAAGATTTGATCAAAGTTGTGAACAAATATTCCATCAAATATATTTGACAAAGATCTTTGACGTAGCGCTAGAAGGGCTAGTACACTGTCATCATATTTTTCGTCAAAGTTCAAGATGGCTGACAGCAACAACTTGTTATTAACTGCAGCAGTTGCATGTACCACAATTGCACTGTGTGCACATGCGGAATAGAAGCGGGGGAAAAAAGGAAACATACCTGGGCGAAGTCGTGGGTTTTACGACTACACGATAAAAGCATTCAACAAAACTTGTTACGTGAGCTTATAGCGGCGGACGTCAAGTAGTATATCAATTACTTAAGAATGGATGAGCATACGTTTCTGTATGTGCTCAATGAAGTGTATCCTCATATCACAAAGAACACTATTCACTTAAGAACTGCTACATCTGCAGAAGACAGGCTCACTGTAAACATTACAGGAGAGGGTTAGGTTAGGTTAGGTCAGGTCTCCAATCTTCGTAATCTATTTTTGTATTCAGTGTGCCTCACGTTGTAAAGCACCTCATCAGCTTCATACATCTCTATTAATTTTGTAGATGTCGGCTCATACCAATTGTATTTACTGGCAATGTTTATAAAAAGACTACAGACGACGGAATGTAGAGATGCTAGCGCTCCATGTGGTAACATGTCACATTGCAGTGAACAGAAGACAAGCGACTTCTTTGATCAAATCTACAGCGAGGCCCTAGATTTGATTAAATATTGGACAACATTTGACAAAGTTCCCTATTACACCATCAAATACCTTTGACAAAGATATTGGACAAAAATATTTGACAAAGAAATTTGATAGTATAATACCGGCCTAACCAAAAGGCGAGCACAGTAGAGATCGAGACTGACATATTGTAAGCTAGGGCCATCAGGAAGCTGGACTATGAGAAAAGATGGCGGCCTCCAAGCCTTCGATGATTTAGTAAAAAATGCAGCAAATTTATGTTAGATGATGAGGTATTGTTGAGTGAACAATGAACAGTGTATGCCACTCCGTAACAGCGCGATGCAAAATCCAGCCCCTGTGAGCATTTACGGCACATGATGGCGTATTGTGACACCCTTTTCTAACATAACCTTTTTTTATAGAAGTAGCTGATACCAGGATTAATCCTGAATCTGGTATAAGTGAACATTCTCAGCTGTTTCACTGAAAGAACTTCATTTGATTTTGTATACGATATATTAAATTTCAGACTAAAATGTATAAAAAGAAATTAACTTGTTACACTATGTATGTGCGATTAAAATTATTCTTCTTTTATAAATATTTGAATCTATGAAATGTCTGGCATACTTAATATTCATATTATTAATTGCACAATCTAACGTTAATTATTAAATTTATTTCTGGATTCATTTATAAAATAATGTTGTATCTTGGTGATGATTCTTCTTTAGTCAAAAAATTTTGTAAACTCTTTTGCTTTGTAAACTCTTTGGAATGTTGTGAGTACCGCAGAATGGAAAGAGTAGTGGGCATGCCTCTGATGGAATCAGACGTGTTTTTGATTGTGACACTAGTAATGTAATTTGTGGTGTGATAGAAGTGGAAATTGTAAAGACTGTGTGATATTGAAAAATGTGACAAGGAATAAAATTCAAGAATCATACAGGCAGATCTTCATCAGTTATTTAGTCATCAGGAACCCACAACGTCATAAATCAAAGTTTCAGCTGTAAGAATGTACCCCTAGATGCAACAGCTGCAGCCAACAACAAGAAAGAGAAAATGAAGATAATTAAAAAGTTTTTCTTTTGTATATCTTAAGCCCCTCGAAGCTTTTGAAAATAATGAAGAGACTAAGTGGAATTTAATGGTGATGTGTGGTAGGGTAAGATTACAATAGGACAGCGTATGATCTGATACGCATTACCAGCAATATTTCTTGACCATTTGTGTCAAAAGGTGGATGTAAGGTGTGGCACTATCTTTACAGATTACATCTGCCACTATCCGACTGCCAGTATGCGCAATTGCAGAAATGCAATACAAGAAACTGAAACTGTTGTTCAAGGAATCTTTCCACAGGTGATGACCACTTTATTACAACCAAATAGGGTATACAGTATTTGAATAAAACTGTGTGAGGTATTAACGCCTCAGGGTGTTGATTTATCATTTTTTGTTAGTGTATATCCAGTTATTTTTTGTAGATAGTGGAAAATACTAGTCGTGAACAAGAATTTTAATGACGACACTGGGAAAAAATGAAGGAAAAGGAAAATAGAATGGTCAAATTGCCTTCAGGTTGGTATTCATACAACAAACGGTACACTCTCAAAATGATGGCTCATAAGCTGCGCTAATGACTATCACATATAATGTATAAAAGATGTTCAATATCACAAACACATCGAGTGTAAATTAACATTTAATATTTCTAGGATTCTTCTTCCCTCTTCGTCAGGAGTAAAAATGACTACTGCTCTTGTCTCACAGCTATTGGGATGGTTTAGGGGTGGCTCCTGGGGGACTCACAGCTTTTTACTTTCGCGTCCTCCCCCCCCCCTCCCGCCCCGAAATATTATTTGCTGTCCCTTCAACCGTTAACATACCACACTTGCATAGGATTTGATAATAATAAAAATAACGATAGTATAGCAAATTGTTAATAATACCTTGCTTGCATTAATGTTTAGTATATCACTTTAGCACAACTTACAAGAATCATAATTTACACGAAATAAAATCAGAGTAAGCACTCATTATTATCAGCATTTCACTTCGCACTCCGATTGTGAACACAGATGTGCAAACCATCGCTACGCGAGCTTGGGGTAAATAAGAGGAATACTGTTTTTTTCTTTTTTTTTTCAGAAGTTTCCGTCTACGCTCAGAAAAGTTGATGTTTCTGTTTCTTTTTTGCCGTATTAGAAGTCCTTTCCCTTTCTGTCTTGCCTTATGTGGCTTCCTATGGTTTGCCGTTTCTACATTTGGACTCAACAACTGTGTTGGATTTGTCGTTGACAGCCAGTACAGCCAACTTTGAACGTATCCCTCTTCTAGGTTCGAATATTCTCTATAGCCGGTCAGTCCGCAGGTACATGTATGTGGAACAGCTCACAAGAAAGCAACCGAAAAGTGTCCTGTGCTCAGTATCGACTGTAATTCTGGAATTTCTTGCTCGTTTTAGACTGTTTTCATGCAACTTTATCTTCCGGAAATTATCTAGGAAACTTAGAAAATTATGTACACTGAGGTGACAAAATTCGTGAAATAGCGATATGTAAATATACAGATGGCGGTAGTATCGCGTGAACATTTATCTATTTATGCATTTATTTTACCTGGCAAGATTAGGGCCTTCAGGCCCTCTCTTACACCTAACCAGGCATACTCAGTTTCAACAAATTTCAGTTTCTACAGAACATTAAGGACATATAACATGTTATACAGTATTAATGTTAAAGAAAAAAATAGAGATTATAAAAGTAGTACAATGATAAGTATAACAATCAAAAAATAATTATAACAATCAATAATAATAATAATAATAGTAATGACTATGTATATGAAAGTAAACATATTTTTCTTTTATGAATGTCAGTCCTATTGCTAGTTGGGAATTATCTCGTTATATTCTTGCAGCTTGTGAGTTATTCTCATCAAGCAGAGACATAAGACGATAGAATGCGGTGAAAGAGATATAGAAGAGGTAGATAGGTTAGAGGAAGAGAAATAGAATGGTAAAATTCGAAGCTATGATGGAGAGGAGAAAGAAAAAGATGAGAGGGGCACAACAATGGTGGCTATACCGTCCATAATATGTAAGTTTTGAGTTCCCTCTTGAATGTTGAGTGGTTCTGGATAAGACGCAGATCACAGGGGAGAGCGTTCCACAGTTGTATAGCTGAGATGGAGAATGACACGGAGAAAGATTTTGTGTTATGTAAAGGTACAGCCAAGATGCTACACCTATCCGATCTGGTATTGCGGTTGTGGAATGATGATAGGTGTAGTATTGGTGGCACCAGTGGCTAAGAAATCGATGAAGTAAGCACATCGTGTGGAGATCGCGTGCCTTATGTGGGTGTATCCAACCTAGCTGGGAGTATGAAGGACTGATATGATCATACAACCGTATATTGCATACGTATCTAACGCAAGCATTCATCACTAGCTCGAGGCATCTCGAATTTTCACTATTTGTGCCGTGTTGAACTACTTTACAGTAGTAAAGATTAGGCAAGACTAGGGTTTGGACTAATTTTTGTTTAACATGGACTGGAAATATTTTTATAAATTTTTGAATTGCATGTAGGGAGGAGAGCGATTTCCGGCAAGCTGTGACTGTTTGTTCTTCCCAGTTTAGGTGTTCATCCAAGATTATTCCAAGGTCTTTTACTGTTTTTTGGTATGGTAGTTGGGTACCATTGAGGAGTATTTGAGGGACTGTTTCGCTAAAGTACCGACTGATTAACTTTGGATGAGATATAAGTATGACCTGGGATTTCTTTGGGTTTAGTTTCAGACCTAGGTTCTGTGCTCATCGAGAAACAGTGCTAAGATCTACGTTCATACTCGCTACTGCGTCAGCAATGTTCTTGGGGCTTGCACTTATGTACAGTCGGATGTCGTCGGCATATAGATGGTAGTTGCAGGAGTGAATCACTGAAGAAATATCATTAATGTACAGTGAGAAGAGTAATGGACCAAGGACGGAGCCTTGGGGAACTTCAGAGCGCACGTTTTTCCATGATGACTTTTCCGACCCACAAATGACTTGTTGATTTCTGTTTTTGAGGTAGCTGTCGAACCAGGGTATTGCGCTGTTTGAGAAATTCAGCTGCTTCATTTTAATTAGGAATATATCAAAGTCAACTGTATCAAAAGCCTTGCTAAAGTCAAGCAGCTTCACGTCTGTCCATAGCATGTTTCATGTCATCAGTTACTTTGATTAATGCAGTTGCTGTACTATGGTGCTTTCGAAAGCCTGACTGATATTTGTCGTGGATGTTATGAGTTTTGAGGTAATCCGTCAGCTGTTCATGGACGATGTATTCTAGGGCTTTAGATATTGCAAGTAGTATGCTGATCGGCCTGTAGTCACCTGGCGACTTAGGTTTGTCAGTCTTGGGTATAGGTTGAATTAAACTTTGCTTCCACTCAGTAGGATATGTACTACTGACAAGAGACAGGTTGAAGATGTCTGTGATAACTGGAGTAATAGTGTCTACGACGTTCTTAATCATGCCAATGCTCACTCCATCCATTTCCTACTGCCTCAGAAGAGATTCTCATAATTGCCTTGTGTATTGTGCCGGCAGTGACATTTTAGGAAAAACGTGTTTCTCGAGAGATTGATATCTTGGGGCTGGTAATTTGTCGCTGCGTGGCAGTTTACAGTTGTAGAGAAGAAATCGTTTAATTCTTCTGCAGACGCTTGATAAACAGCGCCTGATCTTCGTTTCCCTATACCGAAACTGCGCAGCTTTTTCCACAGTGCAGCAGGTTTTGATATGCCGCATACAACAGAGCGGGTATGTCTGACTTTGGCATTCCTCACGCTTTGCTTGGTTCTATTTCAGAGTTTCCTATAAGCTTCGTACGCCTCGGGAGTTGGGTTACGCTTGAATGCCCTAAGTGCAGCATCACGTTTATTCATTAACTGGCGTAATGCAGTGGTGAGCCACGGAGCGGGAGCTCTCTTTACCTTGACAGTGCATTGAAAGGCATGAAAGGGCAGTACATTCGCGGAGCTGTCATTTGTACTCAGGTGATTAATGTGAAAAGGTTTCCGACGTGATTATGGCCACACGACGAGAATTAACGGACTTTGAACGCGGAATGGTAGTTGGAACTAGAAGCATGGGACATTCCATTTCCGAAATCGCTAAGGAATTCAACACTCAGAGATACACATCATCAAGAGTGTGTCGAGAATACGAAATTTCAGGAGTCACCTCTCACCACGGACAACGTAGTGGCCGACGGCCTTCACTTAACGACCGAGAGTAGCAGCGTTTGCGTAGAGTTGTCAGTGCTAACAGACAAGCAACACTGCTTGAAATAACCACGAAAATCAATGTGTGGCATACGATGAACGTATCCGTTCCGACATTGCGGCGAAATTTGGTGTTAAAAGGCTATGGCTGCAGACGACCAACACGAGTGCCTTTGCTAACAGCACAACATCGTCTGCAGCACCTCTTCTGGGCACGTGACCATATCGGTTGGTCCTAGACGATTGAAAAACCTTGGCCTAGTCAGATGAGTCCAGATTTCAGTTAGTAAGAGCTGTCGATAAGGTTCGAGTGTGGTGCAGACCCCATAAAGCCATGGACCCAAGTTCTCAACAACGCTTTGTGCAAGCTTGTGGTGGCTCCATTAGGTCATTTGGTCCAACTGAACCGATAATTGACTTGAAATGGTTATGTTCGGCTACATGAAGATCATTTGTAGCCATTCATGGAATTCATATTCCCAAACAACGACGGAATTTTTATGGATGACAGTGCGCCATGTCACCAGCTCATAATTGCTTGCGATTGGTTTGAAGAATATCCTGGACAATTTGAGTGAATGATTTGGCCACCCGGATCGCCCAACATGAATCCCATCAAACATCTATGGGACGTAAGTGAAAGGACAGTTCATGCACAAAATTTTGCACTCACAACACTTTCGTAGTTATGGATGCCTATAGAGGCATAACGGTTCAGTATTTCTGCAGCGGAATTCTAACGCCTTTTTGAGTTCATGATACGTGTAGTTGCTGTACTACACGAGGCAAAGGGAGGTCCGACACGATAGCAGGAGGTATTCCATGATTTTCGTCACCTCAGTACAGAGTCCCCCCAACCGTATTCCACCCTCCCTTGGATCTGCATCTGGTATCTTAGAGTGCAGGCTCTGTAAGGTGACAGTCAGCCGTGAGCATAAACAAACGAGAACTTACATCCCCTGAGGAGGTGTAGCGGAGTGTGGGACCAAGTCCCGCCTACCTCTCGCAGGGCTGCCACCCTATGTTCGTGTTCCGTACTCCTGCAAAAGCAGAGCTCACGTAATGGACATACGAAGCGTCAATCTCCTCTGGTGTTTTGAGGGTCGAACTCGAATCCTGTCATAGTCCAGTATTAGTCTCTCCACACAGCTATATTAATAATAAAACTGTAAAACCGATGTATTTTTGTGCTTGTATGTAGAACACGATAATCTCCGAAATTACTGCGCCAATTTTCACGCGGTTTTCACAGGTAACTTGACCATAGCTTAGGGCCACATAAAAACTTTATCTCAGCAAAATCGGATAACAGAGAAAAAAGATGTCGTAGTTCAAAGTTTTATCCATACTGATATTATAAATACAGATCTAATTCTGTCTGTTAGGTTTCCACAGCTAATGTCGTAGTTCAAAATTTTATCCATACTTATACTATAAATCCAGATCTAATTCTGTCTGTTAGGTTTCCACAGCTAAACTACTAAATTTGATTTCGATGAAATTTGGTGTTGAGGCAGGCTGGACCCTGAGGAACAACATTGGTTTCTTTAAAAAGTAAAAAAGAAAGTCGACCCCCAAGAAGGTGAAGTAGGGAATGGAACATCTTTATTTACATCAACAAACAGAAACCACTATAAAAATTATTAAATTTGTCAGATAATGCATTCTTACGACTACTTCATTAGCACGAAGTATAGCTACTTCAATAGCGAGTTTCATAGATGGCCGTCGGTGAGGAGGGGGGGAAGGGAGGACGTGATGGATGCGCGCTTCAGCAGACACGTTATTGCAATTCTCTCCACCTAAAACTGCCACCTTGAAGTGTCCACGTAATAAGCAAAATTTTAAACTTGAACAAAACAGTCTAGAAGACGCGGACAAATTTTGATCTTTTGGAAGTAGAATGAAAGACGATGAAAGATGCAATAGCAATGATTGCAGCTAAACACTAATGTGTTACTGCAGAGAGGAGTGTAGTTTTCGATTAGAATTTTGGCGTTTGGATTTGAAAATGAGAACACTCTCCGACGAAAAGCCTCTCACGCACCCACTGTGACAGAAGGCATACGGTCACAGCGGACGTAGTCAGTGGCAGCCGACCGTTCGCTGCTGACGCTGGAGAGGTGGCGCAGCGCTTGGTCTGACAATGAGAAGTGCCTTGCGCTGTCCGGCCACGGCCAACCTTGGCACCGCTGACCTTGCGCAGTCTGGCCACGCTTGCTATCGCAATCGCCGCGCTCCGCTGACCTTCTCGCCGCAGAACAGCGGCATTCTCCACACACAGATAAACAGTGCCAGTCGTTTCCGTTGTAAGCGCCACAGCTTCACTATACTGCCCGGCTGTTGACACCGTTCCCTGGAAATACAAAACACACTGAACAATGAATGGGAGACCCAAAATTCTTGACTGAAATTCTTTGCTCTGTACATAAAAAGGAAGTTGAAAGTGCCCCGAGTACAAAAACCGAGGAGAAGTTGATGGGGTGAAAACTTCTCGGTTTGTATGTGAAAGAGTGTACTTAAAAAAAAAGCAAAAAAAAAAAAAAAAAAAAAAACTGGCCAGCTATGAGCAGGACTGATGTTTCCATGCGGACTTAATTATCTACACAGAAAATTCATCCATTTCGGGAAACGAGAATCTCGACGATTTTTGCCTGTACCTTTTGACTGCATTGACTTAGGCCGTCCGTTGTGGCCGAGGGGTTCTAGGCGCTTCAGTCTGGAACCGCGCGACCGCTTCGGTCGCAGGTTCGAATCCTGTCTCGGGCATCGATGTGTGTGATCAGTCCTTAAGTTAGTTGGGTTTAAGTAGTTCTAAGTTCTATGGGACTAATGACCTCAGATGTTAAGTACCATAGTCCTCAGAGCCATTTGAACCAACATCTGCCAGCTACATAGCGTGCATTCACTATTCTATTGCAACATAAAATATGTCTGTGGTCACCTAAGTAATTACTTATTGTATATAAATGGAGGCAATGACTCTTGTTGTCACAATAGGCAACCATCTTCCCTTCCCTTTGAGTAACGACTCACGTTTTAGTATGTGCCGTAACATTCTGTTTCTTCGATTCGGTATGTTCATCATTAGAGATTTTTTTCTCGATGGCTTGTCTTTTCATTTCTCATTCGATCAATCCACCTGATTTTCAACAGTGTTCTGTAACATCATATTTCAAAGGCTTGTAATTGTTTCAGTTTTTCCTTCTCTGTTGTCCCCATTTCGCATCAACACAGAGCTGTGAAACATGGCTTTCCCTTGATGTTTTTCTGGTCTCATCAGTGTTTAGTAACAATCCTAACTACTTTGTCTTATTTCTTAATCCATTCCACTGTCAAGATAGAAAAATGCGTACACAACACATCTTCAAGAAGCTGTTGACCATTTGGACATTCAGCATGTCCACCTGCTGCGGACGCCATCACCTTTCTTTTCTCTTTAAATCCATACTGTTGCCACGAGACGTAGTGATAAGCACATAAGAAGGCAGCTAGTGAACTGAAGCAGCAAGTGGCTGTGTACCGCGTGATATTCCAACCAATAGCATATTTCTGCCACATCTGTCTTTAACGTGGCTTTGGGAGCTTGTAGAACATTTAGCGTTGATTTTTTTATGTCAGTTTGAAATGTGGTGAAGGTGCTTAGCGACTGTAGTGTAAATTATGGGTGATGAAAAGGGAACACGCTAAGTGGTACGTTAGAAGCCGACAGCTATAGTTTTGTAAAGGTTATACGAAGGGTCCTTCAATAATGAAATAGACAATCGTATGTGGTGAAGGCAACACTTAAAAGAGGAAAAAAAGCAGACAAACATATATCGTGAAGCCAGCACATAATAAAGATAATACACTTTTGCAAGTGTTAATTGGCAACCTTGAGAAGAGTATTAGACATTTGTTCGATTAATATTTATGGAAACAGAACGTCTAAGAACTTAATTACGACTAGTTAAGCACCCCATCCACGATTCTTTTAAGAGTCGCGCCCCTAGTGTAAAACTGCTTCAAACATCTGATTACCTAACAAAAAATGGTTCAAATGGCTCTGAGCACTATGGGACTCAACTGCTGAGGTCATTAGTCCCCTAGAACTTAGAACTAGTTAAACCTAACTAACCTAAGGACATCACAAACACCCATGCCCGAGGCAAAATTCGAAATTGCGACCGTAGCGGTCTTGCGGTTCCAGATTGCAGCGCCTTTAACCGCACGGCCACTTCGGCCGGCTGATTACTTCACAAATGAGTTAAATGTTAAGCATTCGACGTTAAGTATGTAAGAAAGAAAAAGTTTAGAAAAACTTTGAAATTATTTTTAAAGTTTGTTCGAAGTCGCTAAGTACTCTCGTTATCAAACATTGGATGAATATTGTCTGGGTAATTTGCGCTTTGTTCTAAGCCGTAGATGGTTTGTCACGCATCTCAATGTTTCTGACGTCATATCTCTAATTGTATATGTGGATACTGTCTGTAAGGCTAGGCGCAAATTGAGAAGCGTATAGCACGTGTGACTTGACACGACACTACAGCGCGACACGCACGTGCCGCACGGGTCACGTGGCTCCAGCGCATATTGCGACGCGTACACCATACTTCGCACACGCCGACTGGCAACGCTCTGCGCTGACTGAACCGAAGCGCGCGCAACCTCTTATCTTTCTCAAAAGATTTTACAGAAACTATTCTCTGAAAGTATGATTGTTGCCTTACTTGTAGCGTTATATGCCAGCTTCGTGCCCTTCACCTCGCTAATGACCATTCTTATTGTGATGTACACATTTTAGTAAGACACTACGCAAAACTCAAAAAGTTTGCAACGAAAATTAGGGGTCGCTATGGTTTTGCGTTTGGTTCGTATTACACCATATGTTGCTGCCTATGAAATTTAGCTAACATGCTGAATTTTTGTTTAGACTTGGGAGGAGATCTCTATCTGCCTCCGATCTCGAGAAAATGGATCCCATGTAGCGCGCTCACTTCCGATCTCACGCCCGCGAGAATGAAATACTCGCAACATCTCTCGTATCTCCTAAACCGCTCGAGACATCGAAACGAAAGTTTGGCGAATGATAGCACACAAGGAGGAGAGTGTTTTGCCAGTTATTAAACACACGGAACTTTCTTATCTATGGCGATATATCACTACTTATACTTTTTTATTTCACTCCAGTGACTGTAATTTTTAAGAGTTATCGACAGCTAGCGAAACAAGAGCTTCCTAGTATGAAAATAAACATGAAATTTCTTCTTTTATGTTACTGCAAACCGATACTATGAGGTTTTTCGTAAGCTATTGAGCTCTGTAATTGCCAATTACTTGTTTAATGAGGCCCTACGTTTCGGAATTTTGTCGCAATAGCTGCTGTGAGATGAGTTTGGCAAATTACATTGTGACAAAGGAAGTACAATTAAACCAGTCACCAAGAGAAATGTGGCCTTTACTCATAAATGGCGATGCTTCTTCGAATGAGAAAAGATTAACAACTCACACAAAAACAGATGGGCAATTTTGTTGGAATTTTGATGGAATCCCCGTAACCCATCGTATTTTTAACACTGAGCAACTGGAATGGAAACTTACCAAAGGATTTTATTTCTTCCCTTGATCTGAGCAGTATTAAAATAATGACGAGCGTTCCTTCAGGCGGAATGATAGGCACATGCCAGATAATGTTTACTCACCTACGGCTTGCCAAACTGACAATGCGTGATCGCGAATAAAATAGTTATTGAGAAAAATAAACAATTGATCTGTCGCACAACACAATGGTCAGTGTATTGTCAGCAGCGAAGGATAATGCGCGCGACAGGAATGCACAAGTTAGCCATGTGTGCCTTGTGAGATGGAGTTCGAAAAACATTGTCATGAAAGTAGATCTGCCTTTGTCTGCAGCACATTTCAACAAATTAAATATATCTAATCATAACACTCTTTTAGGATATTCCTACTTTCGTAATAATACCGACCATTTTCTTCATTTGTGTAGCCTGTTCTTGTATAATTGGTTTATTAATGCTGATAATGTCCATGCAACAATTGAAATCCTTTTTCTCATCACGGCGAACCAATTAAAACATTGTTATTTGTGACGGCTTGTCGACTGTTTCTAGCTTGCAGTGGAAATATGTTGTTCACATGCATGTAGTACAATATGTCGTATTACATTATTACATACATATCAGAGTAATCACTGTGAAACTTCTATACTTCAGATTTTGGACGCTTTTTACCACAAGAACAAAGGGATCACACCTGTGGAGTTTATCCCTTTCTAAATTTTTGTAACAGATCGTACAGATACACTAGCTTACTAGGCAGCGAGAATATAACATTGCTTTACTTTCCTGCCTTGATTGTTAATCACATGATTTTATAATATTCCTTGCTTCCTTATTCACTACCCTCTGTCCCTTCTTGTGATCTGAAAACATTACGGAGGCATATGGTGCAATTCCAGCGGCCAATGGCTCATCAGTTACTGAAGTATACATTTTTCTTGACAGAAGAAAAACAAAACAAAACTATGCAGATATAAATAACAGAAAATTATAACGTGCTAACGAAGAAAGCTGGAGCGTCTAAATGGCGAAAAACGAGACACTACCCAAAGGCAATAAAATTCAGTACACAGAAAGGCAAAATTTATCGTATTGGCAATATTACCACTGCTGATATGCGCCGTTCCGATGTGAGCATATGGCTGGGCTACTTTTCCGCTCCCCCCCACAAATTTCCCACGATGCTAGCGAGGCACGCGCGACGCGCGGCGCGAGAAACTGTGCCTCAATCACAACGCAGAGCGACCTGGCGCAGGCGCGTGTCGCGTCCCAGTCGCGTCGCGTCGCAATTTGCTCGGTCCCATTTGAACCTGCGAAGTTACAAAAACGCGCGCTGCTCTGCGTCGCGCCACACACGCTATACGCGTCTCAATTTGCGCCTAGCCTAAAAGGGTTGCGAACAGACAGTAGTAAAAAAGTAATAAATTAAAACGTCATGCCTGATGCTGAAGTTTGACTGCAGGAACAACGAACGTGTATTAAGGGATAAACTTTTTTTCCTTTTTTTCCTTTCATCACTTCATCATTTTGTGTGTCTGTTTGGGACGGGGAGGCGCTTTGGTGGGAGTGTCAGCGAGAAAAAAAAATTGTACAAGTTTTGAGGAGCACAAGGGAAGAATGAGGAAGGAAATCGGCCGTGTCCATTCAAGGGAACCACCCCGGAACTTCCCTGAAGCGCTTTAGGAAAATCACGGGAAACCTAAAAGAGGATGGCCGGACGCGGGCTTGAACCATCGACCTCCCGAATGCTAGTCCAATGTGCTAACCACTGTGCCACCTCGCTCGGTGCAAGTTTGGAATTACGAGTAAAGTTTACTAGAAGTAATTAAGCGCCCTCATTCTCAATTCTCGAGGAATATTATCCGGGTGATAAGTGTGCCTTAAGTTACGCTGCCCCCAAGACAAACACAGTTTCTAACTGTAATACTTCTCTTATTGTGCTAAACGTTTAAAATAAGATTATACCAGTATTTTAAATTTTTAAATTTGGTCTATAATTGTATGAAATATTGAAAATCAAATCTTTATTGCTCCTGGAAATCGTCAGATAGGCAACTTGCAAATGGACTCACGCGCCGTGAACCAGGTTAGGGTATTAGTACGATACAGGGTGTTTCAAAAATGACCGGTATATTTGAAACGCAATAAAAACTAAACGAGCAGCGATAGAAATACACCGTTTGTTGCAATATGCTTGGGACAACAGTACATTTTCAGGCAGACAAACTTTCGAAATTACAGTAGTTACAATTTTCAACAACAGATGGCGCTGCGGTCTGGGAAACTCTATAGTACGATATTTTCCACATATCCACCATGCGTAGCAATAATATGGCGTAGTCTCTGAATGAAATTACCCGAAACCTTTGACAACGTGTCTGGCAGAATGGCTTCACATGCAGATGAGATGTACTGCTTCAGCTGTTCAATTGTTTCTGGATTCTGGCGGTACACCTGGTCTTTCAAGTGTCCCCACAGAAAGAAGTCACAGGGGTTCATGTCTGGCGAATAGGGAGGCCAATCCACGCCGCCTCCTGTATGTTTCGGATAGCCCAAAGCAATCACATGATCATCGAAATATTCATTCAGGAAATTAAAGACATCGGCCGTGCAATGTGGCCGGGCACCATCTTGCATAAACCACGAGGTGTTTGCAGTGTCGTCTAAGGCAGTTTGTACCGCCACAAATTCACGAAGAATGTCCAGATAGCGTGATGCAGTAATCGTTTCGGATCTGAAAAATGGGCCAATGATTCCTTTGGAAGAAATGGCGGCCCAGACCAGTACTTTTTGAGGATGCAGGGACGATGGGACTGCAACATGGGGCTTTTCGGTTCCCCATATGCGCCAGTTCTGTTTATTGACGAAGCCGTCCAGGTAAAAATAAGCTTCGTCAGTAAACCAAATGCTGCCCACATGCATATCGCCGTCATCAATCCTGTGCACTATATCGTTAGCGAATGTCTCTAGTGCAGCAATGGTAGTGGCGCTGAGGGGTTGCCGCGTTTGGATTTTGTATGTATAGAGGTGTAAACTCTGGCGCATGAGACGATACGTGGACGTTGGCGTCATTTGGACCGCAGCTGCAACACGGCGAACGGAAACCCGAGGCCGCTGTTGGATCAACTGCTCCACTAGCTGCGCGTTGCCCTCTGTGGTTGCTGTACGCAGTCGCCCTACCTTTCCAGCACGTTCATCTGTCACGTTCCCAGTCCGTTGAAATTTTTCAAACAGATCCTTTATTGTATCGCTTTTCGGTCCTTTGGTTACATTAAACCTCCGTTGAAAACTTCGTCTTGTTGCAACAACACTGTGTTCTAGGCAGTGGAATTCCAACACCAGAAAAATCCTCTGTTCTAAGGAATAAACCATGTTGTCTACAGCACACTTGCACGTTGTGAACAGCATACGCTTACAGCAGAAAGACGACGTACAGAATGGCGCACCCATAGACTGCGTTGTCTTCTATATCTTTCACATCACTTGCAGCGCCATCTGTTGTTTAAAATTGTAACTACTGTAATTTCGAAAGTTTGTCCACCTGAAAATGTACTGTTGTCCCAAGCATATTGCAACAAACAGTGTATTTCTATCGTTGCTCGTTTAGTTTTTATTGCCGTTTCAGATATACCGGTCATTTTTGAAACACCCTGTACTTGCTAACATAACGTTGCTACATTTGCCTGGTAACCCATTCTGACACTAGAGGGCATGAACGTAGTACAGAAACACAAGAAACGAAACAGGACCTACGAAATGCACAATAACAGGCGCTAGATGGCGTCACTATCAATTTTTAACGAAACTATTCTCTAGCTGAAATATAGACACGAACTGAACACTGGTATGCAAACCAAAACATTGGTATACATTGTTTACAGCTTTAAAATTAGATAACAAATTAAAATCCTATTTACTAGATATAATGAATGTATATCACTGCAAAACTCTATATATATCACAAGCATAAAGGCCTGGATGTGTTATGTATTTAATGGGGAGTTGGAGGGATGAATGGGGGAAGAACGTATATTTTACAAGTCACCAATGCATTAGAGGACAGTAACAGTGGACAACAACAATATCATAGTTACAACAAAACTGAAACTATATTCTAGATACTACATTCAACCAAACTTAAGTAATGATAAAAACAACATATGATAATAACTACAGAGTGTATACAAGATATTAAGTAACACAACAGATACATATAAAAGTAATTTATCACATTACTATTTGTATGTAGTAGTCAATCACAGCATCTAACACAGCAGCCTATATAATCTGCAAGATCATTTACCTTATGTAATGGGATAAATACCGCAAAAAACAAAAGTGTTGAAAGCAACTCAAAGTCCATGCTATTACACAATTGCAAAGTACATTCAGTATCTAGCTGTGCCATACTGACATAAAAACAACCTGTTTCTAAATATACAAGGTAAGCAACTTAAATATTTTTATATTAGCCCAGTACATGTACTGACCTACAACCTTATAATGTTAAGGATATGAAAAGTGGTAAACTGACCACTGTTTAATTTAGGCTATTTACCCTCTTTAGTTTACCCAAAATGAAGGACATTTCATTAACAATTTCCTAAGTTATAGTAAATTAGTGATTAATACATACTGCTATATAACTTCATCATAAGTAGAAAAAAATTTCTTGTATTTGAAAACAACCTGCACATTTAAAATTTTATCAGACTCTTTTTTGTGCAAACTGTATATATAAATACTCTCTAGTAAGTCTAGACTATGACCCTCTTTTTCCCTAAGTAATAAACCCACATTGTGCCTGATGCCACCCACTGTGTGTTTAGTACTTTTTAAATGCAGCCCAAAGCCAGTGTTGTTTTGCCCATACATATCCTCTCTAAATCTAGTTTTAATGCTCTACCCATCTTTCTTATATACACTGAACTGCAGTCTCAACATTTCAATTTATATACTCCTTACCTATCATACTTGTCTCCATTACTGCTTATATTATATCTTAACTTGTGTTTTCATAAATTATCTGTCATGAAAGCTATTTTGATGTTATGCTGTCTAAACAGCCTATCAATTTTCTCAGAAACCTTGCCTCTGTAGGTCATTGAAACATAAGAACTTTCTTATTCTGTTTATTCCCCTCTTTCTTTATGCTTTCAATTAAACCATTATTTTTATTATATATTTTATCTACAAAATCAATTTCATATCCATTATCACTGGCTAACTGTTTCAAAATTTGTAATTCTTTTTTAATCTCTATTTCTGGAAGTGGTGTTCTAAATAACCTTTAAGTCATAGAATTAAAAAAGCTTGTTTTGTAATTTTCAGGGTGACAGGATGTTCCATTTATAGTCAAACCACCATTTGTTGGTTTCCTGTAGATGCTGTACAAATGGGAATCACCTACTTTCTTAATAGTAAGGTCAGGAAAATTCAAAGAATTGTCTTTTTATAACTCTAGAGTAAAATGCATATTTTGTGCATTTTATTAATACTGTCTTTCACACTTACCATGTCATGCTCTGCATCATTTATCATAATTATAATATCATCTACATATCTTTTATAGCATGGAGAGCTGCATCAAACCAGTCTCAGGACTAAAGACCACAATAAACAACATCTTTTGTAGTACTCTACTTTCTGTGCTATTTCCTTATGTTGCTCAAAAAAGGCATTTCCCACATGGTTTACAAAAAAATCTACAAAAGCTCCAGCTAGACAATTTCCCATTCTAACCCATCTTTTTGATGATAGATTTTCTTATTAAATTGAAAATAATTATATTGTAATGACATTTGTAGAGGTTAAGTTAAATCAATAATGTCCCCAGATGCTGCTTTATTATATTTAACAAGATTTTCTTTAATAATTTCAGCTGTATCTGCAATTGAAATGTAGTATATAAATTGTTAGTATTCAGACAGGCTAGACACATCTGCTGAGAAATTTTAATACTGTCCAGAACTTGTATTGACTGTAAACTATTTTTCAGATTGGTAGGACATTGCATGGTATACAAATCTTTTCATTTTTTATTCAGTTTTTATTTAACCTATAGTTTGGTGACATCATATTGTTCACAATTGGCCTGATTGTTTTGTTCAATTTATGTGGTTTAACCTGTGGTCTTAATTTAGGGAGTGACACATTTATCATCTTCATGTATTTTTTCTCCCTATCAGTAAAAAGGAAAGATGTGCTATCAGTTTTCTTTTTAAGCTTTTTAAATTATTAACTTATTAGTTGCATCTTTGATAGCTTCTACAATGTTATTACTTGAAAAGAATTATTCTGTTTTTTAATTTATTCATCATCACTACTCAAAACAATCATGTTGCTTTTGTATGCCTTAGTTGCTAATATTTTATTTTCATAAACCTTTTTATTAATAGTTTTAAAAACTTTACTTCTGTATTTCTACTTTGGGGATTTTTACTTTCAGCTACCTTTACACCAATATTAGCTGTATTAAGATTATTCAATTTAGTCATTTCTGTTGCTATTCTTACCTCTGCAAATAAATTTCTATTTAATGCTGTTTCTGTCCAACTTTTTCAGTATATTATATTGTAAACCTTTATTAAGTAGCTTCAACTCTTCTTCAGTAAAAGTAATCTTAGTTAGGTTAATCACCCAATCTTCCTACTTACATTTATCTGCCTGCTGTATTTCATGCATACATTTATTTACTGACAACAGATACTTAATTTTGTTATTATGTATTTCCTGTATTGGTCTGAGAGACTTATTCACTTTTGTGCATATAACCCATTCTACTGCAACGAAATGTTCTTTGGATAGATAATTTTTTAAAATATTCTTACATTCTTTGACTTTCTTTGTTGAAAAACTGCTCTCTATAGAATTCTCTTATCTTGGCAATTTTACCCTGGTGCAGTTATTATTTATCCTTCATTAGGACATGGAATGAATGGTTGGGCAAGCATGGGCATAACTTGTAGTGATTTGGTTGTGCCACCATTGCGGCAGTTGCCTGATCTCATAATTTCTCGTAATTGTTGTCAGATGTATGGTCATAATTCCCATTATATATTCTCCAAATGATGTTTTACATTTGAAAATGACAATGTACTTAATTGAAACTGGTAATGTAACCCCTTTTTTTCAGAAAAAATTTATGTACTGTGACTATGGCTTCACTTCTGTAGTACCAAATAAACATACATAAAGGTAATTATGTTAACCTGTGCCACATTAACATATTCTATCACTATATGAGTATGCATATGTGTACTGCACTGCGCATGCAACTTAGCCATCTCCGTAGCTGTGTCGCCAATGTGTATGATCGCTCTTGCAACAAAGTCAGAAACAGCCTACACTCAACCACTTGAGGCCAACTAAGTAGCTAGAAGTTTGAAGAGGAAGCAGTGCCTCTGGTTTTACAATCCACTATGTAACGATTAAGAAGTCAATGTACAAACCAGAACCTTTCTGATAAGTATATAAATTTACCTCTTGTACAGAAGATGAAGCACAATGTACCCCCTTTTTGAAACACAAAAGTTGCGCATCCTGTGACATTATAGAAGCCATACTCGCTAATTTTTTTTATTCTTCCTTTGAGGGCTGGTTGACGAGAATGGAAAAATTCTTTGCCCATAAATGTTGTAAATTGTATTTTCTTTATGTGACTATTAAATTTCAAGATTTATGTCATATTTACATTCATATTTATTTATCAACCGCTGATCATGTACATATGTAGATTTTATCAGGTATATACAGGTAACAAGTAAATACATTCAGATACATACATGTGACAGACATACATAATACATAACAGAATAAACAGATATCAATGGAATAAAAAATAGGAGACAATATACGATCTGCACTAATATACAGATTCCCAGTTATCTAAACAATCTTTCAATTCATTACTTTTGGACAATGGTTTTAATTGCTACATTTGTTACATTTCATTCGCAATATCTTTTACTGTAAAAAAAACTTTTTTTTGATGAGACAGGCTTCAACAGTTTCTGAAAATCTGTTCATTCCATATGTTTCTTTGATGTCTTGTGGTAATTTATTATATAGTTTTAATCCCTGGCATTCAGTACTGTTTTGAGCTCTCACTTTGTGTTTTATTTCTAGATGCAGGAATTCACTGGTTGTTGCACTCACCTAGTCGGATATGGGAAACCACCTAAAAACCACATCCAGGCTGGCCAGCACAGTGACCCCTCATCATTAATACGCATGGCGGATTCGTTTTCGATCCTGGGTCATTGCGCCTCCCTGAATCCAGAAAAAGGCGTGCTAGTGTGTCTGACTGTTCAGGTAGGTTTTCGCACATGAAATTAGTAGCTGCAAATAAGTGACATTCAGACTTTTTTGAGATGTGGAAATGTGGCTTCGTTTCCTGCAAATACACCCTAACACACCATTAAACATTAATATCAGAAGGAAACGTAGTTAAATATGCTTTCATTTAAAGGTACTTCTAAAAACATTATTTCTTGCTAAAGTAATCGCATAGTTAATCGTTTTCCATAACAACAGACTAAAAATCAAATTTTTCGTTTTAAAAGTCACGGTGCAAGACTGCGAGTGATCATACTAATCAATCAATAAAATTAAAAGCAGAATTTAGTAGCGTTTTTGAACTTTTTAGTTCGCTTAACACGGAGCCGTGTTAAGTTTTCGTCGAAAGTTGCAAGGTAAAACTGAGTGTTTTAACCCATAAGTGCAGTTTTCAGTCCTAGTAAACCTATATAGCGTAAGCAGTGTCGACAAGTCTTTCCACACAATTAATGTTGTTGATCGGACCATTGAAAATGGAGCATCCATTGAACGGTGGTGTGTGCAGTGTTACTGACAATTGGCATCAAACTGTGTAACTTCTTTTCTGCTAGCAGAAATTAAGATTTGATTAGATTTACTTTCATTCCAATTGATCCGTGGTGAAGAGGTCATCCAGGATGTAGAACATGTCAGAAAAACAGTAATACATGACAAATATTTACAACTCAAACAAATAAGCTAATGTACCATTCCACAATTCCCAAGTGGAATGATCGTCATTTTTTTTAATGAACACTATATGAAAGAATCATTTTACAAGCACTAATGCACTGAATTTAAAATAAAAAAGTTTTATTTATTTATAAGGTAATAAACATGTAATAGAACTACTATAATACTTATTTACAATTAACACATTACTGCACTGAAATGGTGCAGAAGTTATATTGTACTTAGACGCACACACACACACACACACACACACTATTTCTTTCATTTTTTCTTCCCTCCCCTCGACAGAAGTCTGGTGAAAAACGTCAATCAGGCAGAAGGGGGGAGGGGGGAGAAACTGAGTGATACTTAAGGTTTGAGAGGATATGTGATGTTTTTCACTGATTACAAAATCAAGTCAAATTTACAAAGAACCTGACACTATGAGCCCACATAGCAGTATGGCGTTGCACCTCCCTCTCTTTCCTGGCTGGGATGCAAAACTGGTTCGTTTAGGGAAGGTACCCCAAAGTCTTTTTGTCCTCTCCCGAGGCAAGATGACCCACAACTATTGTTACTGGTCTTTGATATCCTGGATAATGGCGCTGGAACAGATCTGATGTCCGAGCTGACCCCACACAGGTTCTATTGGGGACAAATCGGGGATCTGTTGCTAGACACAGGAGTGCCTCATCAACACGCAGGCATTTCATAGAGATACAAGCCAAGTGTGGGCGAGCATTGTCGTTTTGTAAAATGACAACACGGTGCTACCATGGAAGAGAACATATGAGGGTGGAGGATGTCCATGATGAACTGTCATGGCCTCAGAGTTTCCTCAGTCACTAGCAGCCGCGACCTGAAGACACACCCGATGGCTCCCCACAACATGGCACCAGGAATACCACCGCCGTGCTTCTTCTAAACTGTGACCCCCACGAAGGTCGTCACCGCACTCGCCGACAATGGTCCCCCGCGGCAATACGGAAATGCGATTCATCGATGGGCAAAATGCGACGCCGTTCATCAGCAGCCTATGCTTCCTGGTCACGACACCGCTGGAACAGTAAACTGCTGCTGGTCTCCGACCAACGGCGCGGGATCACATAGAATATTGCTGGAAGTCCAGTAACTGTTCTCGTATGAGAGGCGCAGATGTGAAGGGGCTACGTTGCACATGGTCCACAATACTGCCATTCTCCCTTGTGGTGATCGGGTGTGGTCTACCAGAACCTCGCCAACGGTTATACCTGTCATGTTCTCTTGCAGTCCAACATCGGGCCACTGCCACATCTGAATGCCGCAAATATCAGAATACTGCACTATTCGACTAGCCAGTCAATTGGAGATCCATAATGAGGCCCCTTTGAAACTCTTGTCAGGCGCAGATAACGCTGCGCTGTCTCACAAACTACACAGTTTCTTTAATTATTCACAGTGATCACCCAACATCTGACTCTATTCGCGCTCCTTAAGTACCCCACCAGGCATAGTAACAACACTAAACATGAATGATACTGACGCTCTCTGGTGGCCCTTCTACCAGTCAAGGAGCATTGCAACGCTAAACATACCTGCGAGAGTGAGCACACGTCTTCTGTGTATTAAACTTTTTTTGTCAGTCAGTATTTTTGTCTTCCTTTTTTCTTCTCTCAGGAACATAATAAACAGAAACAATGTAGCATTTCCCCAGTGAAACACCTTTCTCTGATCAAGGTATTAACCAGCGAAACTCACGAAAACACTTTAAACCTGTCGAAATATAATGTTGCCTTAAAATCTATGGGAAAATTACAGTTTGTGTTAGAATGGCAGAAGTGCTTGTGGCCTATAGGAAACCTTGCAACAAGTTAAGTTACTAATTTACTGACAGGCTGGCTTTCGCTGTCAACACATCTTCAACGTTTTATAACTCGCTCTTCCTGTCGTAATGCAGACTTCTCATTAGATAACTATAGCAGCACCATCTTAGACGACCGACGCGTGTCGAGAAGAGATAGCAGCAGCAGGGTCAGGGTGGAGCAGGAATGGCGTCAGAGATTATACAGAAGCCAGATAACCACTAGCACAATCCTCTGGCCAGATTATGTCTTCGATGGTTATGTGGGTTTTCTTTATAATGCAGTACTGTTCTATATAGCAAAGTAGTTTATGGGTATATTGCCTCTACGAATATTGTTCCCGTATTAATTAACACATCAGATACTACGAAATTAACAACACAGCTTGCCAAAACAACGAATTGTAGTGATGTACACAAATACCAGCAATCTATGGACGGCAGCATGATTTGTGTTGCTGAATAAGAGCTGCTTTTAATACAGCATCAGTAAGCAGAATACTGGAAGAAAAACTTGAAAACCAGGATGTAGTGTATGTAAGATATTAATGAGAAATTTTGTTGTTTTAAGAAATCAGTGCAGAAGTTTCGGACATACGTTGACCATCAGATGAAGAACTCAGTTACTGGAGAATGTTTTTAGACGACAATATACAATATCGGTGTCTCAAAAACGTTTTGTAATTTTATTTATTGCCTTAATTATTACTGTAATGTATCGGATTAGTTAGCAGACACAAAACGAATTTTGTTACCAAACATGGGCAAAGTGGACAAAAGAGGATGCCATTCTTAACAACAACATAGAAATATGCTAGACGTATTTTTTGGAATCATCTGAAAACTAAACATTTCCTACCAAACTATTTATACGTTGTCCTCTAGTCCTAATTGAATAATGAACATATAATGAGCAGTATAGCAAAAAAAGCAGAATTCACCAAAATTGGTTAAGTTTTACACTTGTAAACTTTTACAGAAAGAACTGTGAATGCACTGTTTGTACCTTTCTTTGTACTTCTTTTAGCTGACCGACGATTAAAACGATAATCATTGAATAAATGTAGGGTATTTCGCAGAAACTGCGTTAATTGTACCGCTCCATGTAGACTAATTATATTGTACGTCACTCAACTATTAAAGTCAGTGCTAGATTTTCAGGCGAAAATGAGACTGGCCGTCAGCTCCACTTCGCACTATGTGAAACGACGAGGTCTCAGTCTTATTCCATCCGTTACGTGACTTTGGTGTTAGTTCCAAAGCTCAGCAAGGCAGAGACACGAGCGTGAGTGATCTTTATGTATATTCTAAAGAGATCTTTATGTACATGTATTCTAAAGAGATCTTTATGTATCTATATTCTAAAGAGATGTCATCGGATATGGATCGATGATCCGGGCGGATTGCAGCGCTGCTGGTTTGCCCGTGACTATTTCACATAGTACTACTGTGGTAACTCACTACACCTAATATCTACGTCAACTGTGTTTCTGCAAGGCTATTGCTATTTTTATGATTTATACCTAATTTATGGAAATCAATGATTCACCTATATTCTCCGGCTACCGTTTCGTAAAACACACCTCTCGAAAATTACGTCGAACGTAAAGAATGAACGTTCTGCGTCATTGCATGTTACTTTAAATAATTATCCGACTACCACTGTGCATCTAATTTTAATTCTTTTCTCAGTTACGAATTACATTAAGAGTTTACCTCAATTACTCACTATTCAATTCGAACCTTGAAAGTTAAGCCTCAATCAATCATACATTTAGAAAATAGAGAACTTAAGTAATACTTAAACTACAGAGGAGTCCAGAAAAATGAAGACACTGGTTGATAGTAAATATGAATGGAACAAGATGACACAACGTTACAATTCTTTCATGTGTTCAAAGTAACCCCCATTAGCAGCCAAACTACGTCGATGCCGCTGAATTGTTGACCGAACTACGGCTGCTAGTGTTGCTGGTGTGATAGCCACACAGGACAACTCGATGGTTTTTCGTAGCTCGTTCATTGTAGCTGGCCTCTGTTGATATACACCGTCTTTCAAGGTTCCCCATAGGAAGAAGTCACGTGGTGTAACATCCGGAGACCGTGGCGGGTACTCAACAGCTCCTCTTCGACCTATCCATCATCCAGTTAGGTTTTCATCCAAGTGGGCTCTGACATCTATGTGGCAGTGAGGCGGAGCGCCATCTTGTTGTACGTAAAATCTTTCATCTCCGAACACCTCTCGGATGGCAGATAAAAACGATATTTGATTTCAAGTGCAGCCTACTTCGCAGATTTTTGAAGTGACCTAGTAAAATGTTGCAACACAATAGTGCAGGAAGCTGGACTTTTTGTTTTTCGTCGGCCAGACGTTTCCTTATGCACATCCTGAACAGTACCGTCGGCTTCAAATTTATCCTGAATACATAAATTGCTGTACGTGTTGGTGGCTCAGTCAGCCCCGTACACATTACGCCATTACCGTTGTATTTCAATCATATTTTCGTATTTCCAGTACCACTTCAATACGGTCTTGCTTTGTTCAAACGACAGTCTTTCTCCATTCATTGCTGCACTCTTATCTTCTGGAAAACGTGCGTCATGATCTGTTGAGAAAACAATGGACTACGCTACCGCGCGAAATTGTAACGATATGTCATTTTCTTCCAAAGATATTAACTATATCAAAAAGTGTCTACATTTTTCAAGACCCTTCGTTATTTTAGTTCTTTATATTGTAACAGATGAGCTCCCAACCATTTCAAATGTAAGAGGGTTAATCAGCTAAATGGAATAATTTACGTGATGGATAGTGTGGTGTCACCGCCAGACACCACACTTGCTAGGTGGTAGATTAAATCGGCCGCGGTCCATTTAGTACATGTCGGACCCGCGTGTCGCCACTGTGTAATCGCAGACCTAGCGCCACCACAAGGCAGGTCTCGTGATACGAACAAGCACTCGCCCCAGTTGGACGGACGACCTAGCTAGCGACTAGATGTACGAAGCCTTTCTCTCTCATTAGCCGAGAGACAGAATGGCCTTCAGCTAAGTTAATGGCTACGAACTAGCAAGGCGCCATTAGCCTTACAGTGATTGTAATTAAAGTCTCCTGTGTATAGTCAAGAGCGACGTACCACAATGATTGATTAAAGATAAGTATTAATCCAGCTACGTACTTTTCTTCATAGCATTAATTACGTAGCCTGTTCCAGTACTTCACGCCCGTCTGCGTTAGTCTAGCGTGCATTTTCAGCCATCTCGACCTACAAGGTGTTGGCCCAGCTGCCGACACATCAGATAGCTCCGAAATGAATTAAAATTACATTTACAAACACAGGCACTGTGCAGTAAAGAAACTAGTAAAGTATTTGTAAATTTGTCTGCCTCTACCTAAACATGATTTTTTATAATAACGCCGTCGCAAAACATCTAGCATTTTTCATTCGCTTTTTAACACCAGACATATTAAGGCAAGTATGAGCCATCTTTAATGGGTCTCCCATTATTTCTTCAAGTGCATAACGTAAGACTTAGGTTTAGATGGGTGGTATGTTGTGGTGTATTTTGCGGACTGACACCGTGATATGTCTTTTTCCTTTATTGAGCTTGCTTGGTGTGTAATTTGATGTGTTTGTAAACACAGTGCCGTGCAGAGTGGCAGCACGGTTTAAGGCATCATGTCACGGATTGCGCGGCCCCTACCGCCGGAGGTTCGACTCCTCCCTCGGGCATGGGTGTGTGTTGCTCTTGGCATAAGTTAGTTTAAGTAGTGTGTAAGTCTAGGGACCGATGACCTCAGCAATTTGGTCGCTTAGGAATTCACACACTTTTTTTTTTCGTAAACAATGCTTTCGTAGCACCCCCTAACAGCTTCACTGTTACCTTGTTTCGTCTGTCTGCAGTAGCAGAGCAAATGGAGAGATATTAGACGAGGTACTCAGAGAGTTAGTGCAACAGGATGATTTCTTCTACACGTTGTTATCTTAACAGCACACAGGGTTATTTCTTGCTTACAACACAACCATGAAACAAACAATATGTTAGCCATAGTGCTTCCAGTAACGTTGATGTAATGTTTGACAAAAGCTTCCTGTTTATTCATGCTATTCTGCTCTTTTCATTGTTCAGCTGTTATCAGAAGGTGTGTTTCACTTTCCTGGTATTATGCGGCTCGTAATACCCTACATGGTAACATCGGCCCTATAGGTGTTTATACGATCCAACCGTTTGTTACTGAGAGCACTGGATTACAGCAGCCGACAGTTTATACCTCTAGCGAACTACCATTCTATACAGGAGGACAGAAGTGATACTTTTCTAGATTCTAAGAACACACAAGTTTCTCTGAAAAAGTTACCCCAATTTATGGTTTAGATTCGGGAAACGCTGCTTACGCATTGAAATCAATTTAAAAATTCAGAACTCTTTAATGTCATGAAGGAAGTCATCATGTGAATTTTCTACAGTCGTGTGGGCACAACTATCACAGATCTGAAGTCTATATGCAAAACAGAAAAAGTGTAGCCTCCATGCGTTTTTTTTCTTTTTTTTCGTTCTGCCAGCATGCATTGTAGAAAGGATGAATATGAGGGTGAATTTCGCTGTCGATGAGGCAAAGGCTATAGATGTTACGTGGGAGATGATTGTATAAATGTGGAGTAGGTGGAAAGCGTCGGTACTGGCTTGGCAGCGTGCTAATATCGGCTGCTATGGAGAAAGCGATAATTTTGATGGAGTCACGTTTGCCTGATATTTATGATACACGGAGTTGTCATTGTGAACCAGGAGCGAGAGGAATCTTATGAGTTGCTAAGGGATTCGGGTAGGAAAGGGTAATTGGATTGGATAAGCGAAACGGACTACATGACTTTCAAGGATTTCCGATAAGTGAAATCCTGTTTGATTTTATGTTAGTTGTGTGGAGTGTCTTATGGCAGTAAAATAACATTTCGAGGAACTAATACGTATCTTCCGACTTTAATGTTTAACAGTTTATTTATACTACTCTTAGCGATACTTATCACGAACTTAATTTTCTTACAATGTTCCTGTTATGGAGCTGTTGTTTTCAGAATGAGGGATGGGCGATAATCCAACAAGAATTTTGTGGTATCAAAGCAGAACGTTGGTAGCAGCGTTCTGCACTGTTGAAGCAACGCCAATCGCAACCGGCTGCACAAACAGTTCGATTTGATATCAGCAGCGATGCGAAGTAGAGAGATACAGGGTATTAATACAAACAGTCAGCACCTTATCGAGTCTCTGTAAACTAATCACCTTTCCGGGACGTGCGATTTTGCACAGGACGTTATCATGTTTTTCCCCGCGTTCGGTAATGACTTTCACTATCTACAAAAAGTAGCTCGTGCCGGTTATGAAGATAAGTATACCAGTTGAGCAATAATTCCACAACGGTTGAGCTCGTCCGGCACGTGTTATTACTCTTTCAAATACGTATTCTGCCGGAAACGGTAGGCAGATTGGAATCCGTGGCAGTAAGGGGGAAAGAAAGTATTAAGATAATCACACACGCATAAAACTTATGAAACTAATATATGGAAGTTTGATAACGAGTTCATTTATTATCCACGTAAATATGGAACTGTTTTTATTACAAAATTTATATCAACAAACTTTTTATATTATTTATTCTCTGGGTAGTGTAAGCTTGTAAGTAGGCTGTTTAGGTTCTTATATTGGTAACGCCGCCGCCACGTAGCGCTGTGTATGATAATCACTGGCTGTGCTGTGTGCAGTCTGTGGCTGGTTGGCATTGTTGTAATACTCGCCATTGTAGCGTTGGGCAGTTCGCTGTTAACAGCGCATAGCGTTGTGCAGTTGGAGGTGAGCCGCCAGCAGTGGTGGATGTGGGGAAGTGAGATGGCGGATTTTTGAAAATTGATAATCTGGAGGTGTGTCCATCAGAAACAGTACATTTGTAAGAATGGATGTCATGAACTGCTATATATATTATGACTATTAAGGTAAATACATTGTTTGTTCTCTATCAGAATCTTTCATTTGCTAACTATGCCTATCAGTAGTTAGTGCCTTCAGTAGTTTGAATCTTTTATTTAGCTGGCAGTAGTGGCGCTCGCTGTATCGCAGTAGTTCGAGTAATGAAGATTTTTTGTGAGGTAAGTGATTTGTGAAAGGTATAGTTTAATGTTAGTCAGGGCCATTCTTTTGTAGGGATTATTGAAAGTCAGATTGCGTTGGCTAAAAAAAATATTGTGTGTCAGTTTAAGCACAGCCATGTATAATTTTCCTAAGGGGATGTTTCAAGCTGTTCGATCAAATGATATATATGGTTTCAGGTAATGGTAAGGAGGGAGTTCCAATTAGAAATATTTAGGGGGTGGGGGGTCTCAGTTCCTCCATTTCCCTCACTACTAAGAGAAACTTACAGGAAACCTTCATCAGAACCAGGGGTGGGAACTACTTTTACTTTGATTCTCGGAAAGTACGCTCCAGAAAAAAAATGGCTGCCAAGTATATGTGGAAGAGAATATGTTTATAGATGTAGAGAGTAAACTTATAAATTCCGAGACAAAATCTCTGGCTAGTACATACCTTGAGGTAGGGAACTGTGTAGTACTGCCGACAGACACCTACCTGCCTTTCATATTGGGACATGTGCGACCTGCTCTTCGTTCTGTACCACTCACTCTTTCACTGCCTTCTCTCTGAGAAAGAAATTAATAGTTCGAATAGCTATGATAATGTCATAATTTTTATTTTTATGTACATCTATCGGCAGTACTAAACATTTAATCATCACTGTACCACACAATCGGCTTGTAGTGAAATTGCATGCTTATGGAATATCGTCTCAGTTATGTGACAGGATTTGTGATTTCCTCTCAGAGAGGTCATAATTCGTAGTAACTGATGGAAAGTCATCGAGTAAAACAGAAGTGATTTCTGGCGTTTCCCAAAGTGGTGTTATAGGCTCCTTGCTGTTCATTATCTATATAAACGATTTGGGAGACAATCTCAGCAGCCGTCTTAGGTTGTTTGCAGATGACGCTGTCGTTTATCGACTAATAAAGTCATCAGAAGATCAAAACAAATTGCAAAACGATTTAGGGAAGATATCTGAATGGTGCGAAAATTGGCAGTTGACCCTAAATAACGAAAAGTGTGAGATCATCCACTTGAGTGCTAAAAGGAATTAGTTAAACTTCGGTTACACGATAAATCAGTCTAATCTAAAAGCGGTAAATTCAACTAAATACCTAGGTATTACAATTCCGAACACCTTAAATTGGAATGAACATATAGAATGTTGTGCGGAAGGCTAACCAAAGACTGCGTTTTATTGGCAGGACACTCAGAAAATGTAACAGATCTACTAAGGAGACTGCCTACATTACGCTTGTCTGTCCTCGTTTAGAATACTTCTGCGCAGTGTGGGATCCTTACCAAATAGCACTGACGGAGTACATCGAAAAAATTCAAAGAAAGGCAGCACGTTTTGTATTACCGCGAAATATGGGAGAGAGTGTCACAGAAATGGTACAGGATTTGGGCTGGACATCATTAAAAGAAAGGCGTTTTTCGTTGCGACGGAATCTTCTCACGAAATTCCAATCAACTGCCAAACGCTCATTTCCATTTTCCTAAGAGTGTGGAAATGTTTTGTTGTCACCGACCTACATAGGGAGAAACGATCGCCACGATAAAATAAGGGAAATCAGAGCTCGTATGGAAAGATATAGGTGTTCGTTCTTTTCGCGCGCTGTACGAGTTGTGAAGGTGGTTCGATTAACCCTCTGCCAGGCACTTAAATGTGATTTGCAGAGCATCCATGTAGATGTAGAAGATAAACACTATGCAGCAATCTTGTCTCACGATTTATTACTTTTCTCTACTGAATTTTCCTGGCATACCGATCAAGTTCGATGATCTGCTCAACGCATGCAGTATAACGATGTAGATATATCTGTCAAGGGATGCACTTTCTGATACGATTATCAGCCATCTAAAGTTCTTACAGAACTATACATTTATAAATTAAAGTTCCCTACCATTTTTTCTGTCTGTATGTTTGCACTTACTTCAGGAAATATTCTTGGCATTTTGATAGACTGAATCACAAGGAAGAATTGTTTTTACAGTTTATAAGCCCTGTTACCGTGGAAACGATGTCATAGCCATCTACAGATGAATGGCAAAAATCTCATCCCCACATATTACACTACTGGCCATTAAAATTGCTACACCCCGAAGATGACGTGCTCCAGACGCGAAATTTAACCGACAGGAAGAAGATGCTGTGATATGCAAATGATTAGCTTTTCAGAGCATTTACACAAGGTTGGCGTCGGTGGCGACACCTACAACGTGCTGACATGAGGGAAGTTTCCAACCGATTTCTCATACACAAACAGCAGTTGACCGGCGTTGCCTGGTGAAACGTTGTTGTGATGCCTCGTGTAAGGAGGAGAAATGCGTACCATCACGTTTCCGACTTTGATAAAGCTCGGACTGTAGCCTATCGCGATTGCGGTTTATCGTGTCACGACATTGCTGCTCGCGTTGGTCGAGATCCAATGACTGTTAGCAAAATATGGAATCGGTGGGTTCAGGAGGGTAATACGGAACGCTGTGCTGGATCCCAACGGCCTCGTATCATTAGCAGTCGAGATGACAAGCATCTTATCCGCATGGCTGTAACGGATTGTGCAGCCACGTCTCGATCCCTGAGTCAACGGATGGGAACGTTTGCAAGACAACAACCATCTGCACGAACAGTTCGACGACGTTTGCAACAGCTTGGACTATCAGCTCGGAGACCATGGCTGCGGTTACCCTTGACGCTGCATCACAGACAGGAGTGGCTGCGATGGTGTACTCAACGACGAACCTGAGTGCACGAATGGCAAAATGTCATTTTTTCGGATGAATCCAGGTTCTGTTTACAGCATCATGATGGTCGCATCCGTGTTTGGCGACATCGTGGTGAACTCACATTGAAAGCCTGTATTCGTCATCGCCATACTGGCGTATCACCCGGCGTGATGGTATGGGGTGGCATTGGTTACACGTCTCGGTCACCTCTTGTTCGCATTGACGGCACTTTGAACAGTGGACGTTACATTTAAGATGTGTTACGACCCGTGGCTCTACTCTTCATTCAATCCCTGCGAAACCCTACATTTCAGCAGGATAATGCACGACCGCATGTTGCAGGTCCTGTATGGGCCTTTCTGGATTCAGGTAATGTTGGACTGCTGCTCTGGCCAGCACATTCTCCAGATCACCAATTGAAAACGTCTGGTCAATGGTGGCCGAGCAACTGGTTCGTCGCAAGACGCCAATTACTACTCTTGATGAACTGTGGTATCGTGTTGAAGCTGCATGGGCAGCTGTACCTGTACACGCCATCCAAGCTCTGTTTGACTCAATGGCCAGACATACCAAGGCCGTTATTACGGCCAGATGTGTTTGTTCTGGGAACTGTTTTCTCAGGGGCTATGCACCCAAATTTCGTGAAAATGTAGTCACATGTCAGTTCTAATGTAGGAGGTGCATTCAAGTTCTAAGGCCTCCGATTTTTTTTCTAATTAACTACTCACCGGAAATCGATGAAACTGGCGTTACTTCTCGACGTAATCGCCCTGCAGACGTACACATTTTTCACAACGCTGACGCCATGATTCCATGTCAGCGGCGAAGGCTTCTTTAGGAGTCTGTTTTGACCACTAGAAATACGCTGAGGCAATAGCAGCACGGCTGGTGAATGTGCGGCCACGGAGTGTGTCTTTCATTGTTGGAAAAAGCCAAAAGTCACTAGGAGCCAGGTCAGGTGAGTAGGGAGCATGAGGAATCACTTCAGAGTTGTTATCACGAAGAAAGTGTTGCGTAACATTAGCTCGATGTGCGGGTGCGTTGTCTTGGTGAAACAGCACACGCGCAGCCCTTCCCGGACGTTTTTGTTGCAGTGCAGGAAGGAATTTGTTCTTCAAAACATTTTCGTTACCGTAGTGCGCTTTGGAATGCAATGGGTAAGGATTACGCCCTCGCTGTCCCAGAACATGGACACCATCACTTTTTCAGCACTGGTGGTTACCCGAAAGTTTTTTGGTGGCGGTGAATCTGTGTGCTTCCATTGAGCTGACTGACGCTTTGTTTCTGGATTGAAAAAATGGCATCCACGTCTCATCCATTGTCACAACTGACAAAAAGAAAGTCCCATTCATGTTGTCGTTGCGCGTCAACATTGCTTGGCAACATGCCACATGGGCAGCCATGTGGTCATCTGTCAGCATTCGTGGCACCCACCTGGATGACACTTTTCGCATTTTCAGGTTGTCATGCAGGATTGTGTGCACAGAACCTACAAAATGCCAACTCTGGAGGCGATCTGTTCAACAGTCATTTGGCGATCCCCCAAAACCATTCTCTCCAATTTCTCGATCATGTCGTCAGACCGGCTTGTGCGAGCCCAAGGTTGTTTCGGTTTGTTGTCACACGATGTTCTGCCTTCATTAAACTGTCGCACCCACAAATGCACTTTCGACACATTCATAACTCCATCACCACATGTCTCCTTCAACTGTCGATGAATTTCAATTGGTTTCACACCACGCAAATTCAGAAAACGAATGATTGCACGCTGTTCAGGTAAGGAAAACATCGCCATTTTAAGTATTTAAAACAGTTCTCATTCTCGCCGCAGGTGGTAAAATTCCATCTGCCGTACGGTGCTGCCATCTCTGGGACGTATTGACAACGAACACGGCCTCATTTTAAAACAATGCGCATGTTTCTGTCTCTTTCCAGTCCGGAGAAAAAAAATCGGAGGCCTTAGAACTTGAATGCAACTTGTAATATATTTGTCCAATGAATAGCCATTTATCATCTGCATTTCTCCTTGGTGTAGCAATTTTAATGGCCAGTAGTGTATATCCCAACACGTTTTTCTGTCTATATGTGAAAGGTAATCTTAGGAACTATTGGATGGTATCTGATATGTTATCGACTAAAAAAATGGACTAATTCATGAGGAAAGTTTACAGTCCCAGGAGAGCGTCATGAGTGAGCCCGATTGCAAAACCAGGCCAGTGTGAAATACCGCTGCTGGGAGGATGGCGAGAGCTACTGCCGACTTCCTACACAAACTGTGGTGCAGCACATGTCAGACAGATTTCTTTGGTGCAAAGTTAATGTTTAAGAGGTGTGAAGGGAAATGTAGAAAACGTTCACGCGAAAGTGTAGCTCGAGCCAGACTGGCGCTGGAGTCGGGCAGACAGGGCTGCGACCGGACCGTGTGGCCGAACGGTTCTAGGCGCTTGAGCCTGGAACCGCGCGACCGCTACGGTCGCAGGTTCGAATCCTGCCTCGGGCATAGATGTGTGTGATGTGCTTAGGTTAGTTAGGTTTAAGTAGTTCTAAGTTCTAGGGGACTGATGACCTCAGATGTTAAGTCCCATAGTGCTCAGAGCCATTTGAACCAACAGGTCTGTGTGGTAGCTCGTGCCCAACTCCGTTGCCGGTTGCTGTGGGACGCGCTGCGCAGTACTGACGCTGTTGTCGGGTGGCCGGTGAGTGGCCGAAGCTCGCACCAAGCTGGCGCTGCAGTCGCCCAACCTGGGTGGCACTGTAGCTCTCAGCTCCAATTATTGCTGTCAGATGTCAATTACATATGAAACAGATATATTTGTGCCTGCTGAGAATTTTACCAGCATGCATTGTTTACATCGCTTCAGTTGTATGAAAGTTATGGTATTCTCTTACTTAATGTTATTGTCTAGTTTTAATCACAGCTCTACGCAGTGGCGCACTGACAAAATTATCGCTATGGCAGACAAGTCGCCCCGCTGTAGAAACTTACTGCTACCTGTGTGGAGCTGTGGCAGGTCGCTAGTTACAGCAAAGCTTGCGAAAGAAGGTCCCTGACGCAGGCAGGTAACAATACTTATCTATAGAGCTGCAACAACAATGAGGCATTCCAATAGAGACTTATGCAGTGTTACGTGATTGGTTGAGGTAGACACACGAAGCAGCCATACCAGGCCGTCTGCAACACTCAGGGATATTCTCCCATCAGTTCTACTATAGTTACACACCAGATTTGCTCTGACACACACATACACACATACAACACACATACAAAAAGGAACATGCGCTCGAAATTTTTAATTTTTCTAGGACAGTTATAAGATTGTCGCAGAAATAAATTAGAATAGCCTCAACCTGCGGTTCTGATTACGGCCTCTGGGAGGTTTCCCTTGGTTGTCGGGCGAATGCCGAAACTGGAAGTCCACTCACATAAATATCGTTAAGGACCCATTATTAGAATGAATAATCTGACATAATAATCGAGGAATTGCAACAACTAACAACCACTTACATTTTCTCATTTATTTCATTGACAATTGCCATCTTCAGTGTTTTCACAGCAATCTACCGGCAGCTGTGGCCGAACGGTTCTAGGCGCTTCAATCCGGAACCGCGCCGCAGGTTCGAATCCTGCCTCGAGTATGGATGTGTGTGATGTCCTTACTTTAGTTAGGTTTAAGTAGTTCTCAGTTCTAGGGGACTGATGACCTCAGATGTTAAGTCCTATAGTGCTCAGAGCCATTTGAACCATTTGAACCATAGCGATCTACAGTAGGTGCACCTTTATTTCACCTTAGAACCTGTTCGAGAACATTTCTTCAGACAAGCGACTTAACATTTGGCGACCTGTCCCTTCTCTTCCCACCTCCCCCTGTTTTCCCACTGTACACATGCACCGGCTTGAGTTTTTGCTGCTATTTGTAATATGCACTGTATACAAACTCTGATAAGTCCTGTATAAATATCCCAGAGTTGTGGCGCCTCCACCACCCCTCTCAGCTTCACACCCCTAGAGGTGGCTCGTGTCACTTGCACCTGGAACCACCTCTGCCCACACAACATATACAGGGTGAATCACCTAAAACTTGCACTGCAGGTATTGCGGAAATGGAAATTGCTTTTGATGTGCGGTTTTCACAGAACGGATTGGTAGTCAGTGGCTCGTATTGTTAGCCAATCAACAGATAGTAATAATACTTAGAAAGTATATTTTTTTCCAAACATACACTAAAAGTCGCGTGAATCAGAATGTCAGTGGTGTTTGCTGCACGATTCTAGTGCGAGTTGTTTAAGAGATATCGTATTTTGAAAAGTTCCCACACAACACTCGTACAATACCTGTGATAGTGCGCACTAAAGAACGATACAGATGCGCACATTAGTTATGTGGATTCTGACGAGTATCGAGACAACTGACCATCACAGATTGTGTTCAAAATTACCGCTGGCAGCGGCAGTACACGCTTCCGGTCTGGTATGAAACGACTGCTGCACACATAATTTAACCGAATGCGTCCAATCAGTCTGCAGTAATACACTGTTGCATATAATCAGGTGTAGTTGGTATGCCGTTCTAGGCAGCGTCTTTCAGATTTCCCCACAGAAAAAGTTCTATAGGAGTCAAATCCAAGGAACCGGGTGGCCGAGGTACTGATCCACTGTCTCCAATCAAACGATCTGGAAACAATTCGTGAAGACACGCTGTAATACTTCGTGTAATGTGGGCTGGACAGGCATCATGTTGGTACCACAGGTTCCTTCTAGCGTGTAGGGAAACGTCTTCTTGCATCGGTGGTAGGTGGTCTGTAAGGAGGCTGCGACATTTGTGTGCATTCATTCGATGTTCCGTCTACGAAAAACGAGCTATGAGCTGATGGTTCACTGTCCCATACGAAATGTTTACATGAACGTTGACACACCACCTGACGAAGCTAACGAGGATTGTCAACAGACTAATAGTGCATGTTTCGTCGGTTTAACTGACCATGATTGGTGAATGCGGCTTGATTACTAAACGAGATACACGATACGTCAGGAGTATCCTGTAGTAATGCAGAAGTTAACACGATTCTGTTAATCGTTTGCATGCAGAACTTTAAGGAGAGTGATGTGATAGGAATGGAACATACGTCGATGGAGAATGCATAGGACACTTGCCTCACTCACGCCACTTCCTCGTGCGATTGCGCGGGAGCTAACGTGCGGATCCACTACAAAAGCAGCACCCTAGAAAATTAATTTCCCCCTCTTCCATCGTTACTTGATTTCGTCTGTAAGGTTGTATAGGTGTTACACCACCACTTTCACATAACTGGTTGAGGAGGTTGATAAATGCCGAGGTAGTTTACGTTTATCGGGATATCTTGCCGTATACACCATATTTTTATAAGAACGAAATACATTATTCTTACACTGTCCATACACCGTTAGCATGTCTGCTTTACCTGTATTGGTAAACCCCATCGCCCTCACCACCCACTGCTTGAACTGTCACACACTAACTGGTTAACGCACATTGTAAGCAAACTTAACATCGTACCTAGTTCAATGGCACAAACGAGTGTCAGTGTGACAACTTTTCCAAATACGATGTCTCGTAAACGACTCGCACTAAATCCTCCAACAAACACCACTGACATTCTTATTTACCCTACTGTCTGTTTATTAATGTCAATAGGTATTGTTTCATTTAAAATAGTGTATGTTAGAACAAAACTACACTTTCTAAGTATTATTACATTCCGTTTATTGGCTAACAAATCGAGGCCCTGACTATCAATCCATTCTGTGAAAAAGCACTTCAATAGCACTATCTATTTCCGCAATATTTTAGATGATAACCCTTTATAAGAGCCCATGTGTTAACTCCCAGTCCTCACACCTTATCAATATGCAACGAAACTGTAGCAGAATGTAGACAACACGCAGTTAGTACTATCGACATACGTGTAACAAATAATTAAATAATTCATTAGTGCAGTGTATGTATTTGATAGTGTCTAAAGTTTGACGCAATGTTCCTTCGGATATGCGTGCGTGTCTGAAGGAACAATGCACCGAACTTTACAGACACTGTCAAACACATACACTGCATTAATGTACTGCATGCCAAAGCCGAGGCAATCTGACGAGAAAACTAAATAAATTGCAAATTTTCATTAGTTTCGAGTAAATTTTGTAGCCTGCGGTGGTACCGTATTAGCAAATTGTGAATACATTTCATGAGTTGAATATTTTTATTACCATTGAAACAAATGAGCCCTCGGTCACAATTATTTTTAGTCTTATTGACCAGGTTTCAACACTTATAAGAGTGCCTTCATTTGAATTAAACCAATTAAAATTGCCTATAACATAGTTGCAAATTTATAGGAAAGACATTTTTATATAAAATTGTAAGTACTGACTAACAATAAAAGACAGAGGCAGTACTTACATGTCACATATAAAATAATTAACAGGCCAGAAGGGCTTTAGTTATAAAAGATATAAAAAGGAATGCGTGAAGGCGAGCCACTATGGGCTGCTCGTAGGCCTACCTGTACAGCCACAGGTCGCAACGGACTGAGGCGCCCGCGTTAACAAGTGCGGGCAGGAGAACATGGCATTGCATTGAGAGTGCCATCTAATAGCCGCACGAACAACTTGGCTACTTAACATTCAAGTGTAGACAGAAGAAATTATAATGAATATTGTTCAGTACATAGTGTAAAAAGTAATACTTTGTTTGACAGCGACAGATGAAGCAACATTCTGTCTGCATCAGAGCTTAGCATTACAGTTCGAAGAATAGAAACGCCATTATAGAAAAAAAAAAAAAACACGAAGGGCAGAATGACACAGTTTGTAGAAAGCGATATAACATGAAATACAGCCAATAAACCATTTAATAAATGAAAATTATGAGTTACCTTAGGTGGAAAAACATTTCGGTAAACTGCCCAAGGAGACCCGAAATTAAACGTCAAATAACGGCTTTATACCGTTGAAGAATTTTTTATTACCCAACTGTAGCTGTTCATTGAGAATGAGACTATCACTTCGACAAAGATGTTTAAAAATCGCTAATTCTTCCAGAAGTCGTAGTCAAGTACAACTACTTTGAATTTAATGAACAATTGTACCAGCAATCCGACGGTCTCGCTATGGGAAATCCCTTAGCTGGTATCCTTGCCGATTTTTTCATCAACTCTCTAGAAGAAAAGTTTTTTAATTGTTTTTCAGCTACATCACTAGGCTTTCTCTCCTATTTCAGATACGTTGGTGATATTTTCATCATCTACAAGGGAGCTGCTGATGGCATTGACTGTAGTTTTACTCTCTTCAATGGTCTACATGAGAAAATATCTTTCACCACCGACCTTGAAAACGAGGCCCGCCAATCAAACATTCTTGACTCGACGCTTACAATAGAAGATAATAAAATCTCATTCAATATTTTTCGTAAAGAAACATATACTGATCAGATCGTACCTGCGTCCTCCATTCATCCACAGTCTCTTAAAAACGCATTCTTTCATTCTGCTATTCACCGAGCTGCTTCCATACCAATTTCGAAAGAAAAGTTCAATGACGAAATCAATTTACTCAAAACTATACCAGTGAATAACGAGTATAAAGCTAGCATAGTAGATGACATCCTTAAAAAGATAACTACTAAAAGAGTTACTACGCTCGGCACCTCTATCTAACCCAAAAAAAATTCTATATTTCTTTCGTGGGGCCCATCTCCTCTCAGATCCAACGCCTTCTTAGTAATAAAATATATCTGCAACGTTGCATTTTCTACCAATAATAATTTGCAAAATATCCACATTCATAATTTAAAATCGATTCGTTCCCCTTTAGAAAGTTCTGGCGTCTAATAGATTGTCTGCGATACATGCTCTTCTTACTACATAGGACAAACAGGACGTGCCTTTACAACCAGATATAAAGAACACCTTATAATAAAAAATTTCACTAGCCCCCAAAATTCGTCGTTTGCCGACCATCTTCTAATTACAAGTCACGCGGCTAAAGCTATTTGCGATATCAACATTTTGCACACCCAGAAGAAAGGTCATAAATTAGACATTCTAGAAGAATTACAGGTTTTTAAACATCTTTCTCGAAGTGATAGTCTCATTCTCAATGAACAGCTGCAGTTGCGTAATAAAAAATTCTTCAACGGTATAAACCCGTTACTTCACTTTTAATTTCGGGTCTCCTTGGGCAACCGAAATGTTTTTCCATCTAAGGTAACTCACAATTTTCATTTATTAAATGGTTTATTGGCTGTATTTCATGTTATATCGCTTTCTACAAACTGTGTCATTCTGCCCTTCCTGTTTTTTTTCTATAATGACGCTTTTATGCTTCAAACTGTACTGCTAAGCTCTGATGCAGACAAAATGTTGCTTCATCTGTCGCTGTTAAACAGTATTACTTTTTACACTACGTACTGAACAATATTCATTATAATTTTCGTCTGTCTACACTTGAATGTTAAGTAGCCAAGTTGTACCTGCGGCTATTAGATGGCACTCTCGATGCAATGTCATGTTCACCTGCCCGCAGTTGTTAACGCGGGCGCCTCAGTCCGTTGCAACCTGTGGCTGTACAGGTACGAGAGAATGGTTCGAATGGCTCTGAGCACTATGCGACTTAACTTCTGAGGACAATAGCCCCCTAGAACTTAGAACAACTGAAACACAGTGTGTTCGTTATGTTCAAGTAAACTGGTAATAAAAACAAAGTTTTAAACATGGCTGCTTGGTTCAGTGACCGTTTCTAAATTAAAATTGAAACAAATGAGCCCTCGGTCACAATTATTTTTAGTCTTATTGACCAGGGTTCAACACTTCTAAGAGTGCCTTCATCAAAATTAAACCAATTAAAATGGCCTATAACATAGTTACAAATTTATAGGAAAGACATTTTTATATAAAAGTGTAAGTACTGACTAACAATAAAAGACAGAGGCAGTACTTACATGTCACATATAAAATAATTGACAGGCCAGAAGGGCTTTAGTCATAAAAGATATAAAAAGGAATGTGTGAAAGTGAGCCACTATGAGCTGCTCGTACCTGTACGCCGGCCGGGGTGGCAGAGCGGTTCTAGGCGCTACAGTCTGGAACAGCGCGACCGCTACGGTCGCAGGTTCGAATCCTGCCTCGGGCATGGATGTGTGTGATGTCCTTAGGTTAGTTAGGTTTAAGTAGTTCTAAGTCTAGGGGACTGATGACCTCAGATGTTAAGTCCCATAGAGCTTAGAGCCATTTGAACCATTTTGTAAATACTCAAGATAAGCTTGTACAAGGCCGAAATTTTATTCAGCATATCCCATAGGCATGGAAATACGAAAGCATCAGTTTGGCAGCGATCTCAAGGTGTTTATGGTGTAACACTTTCCATTTATGCCAGTTTATTAGATGTACAACCTCGCTGAGAAACGCTAATATTGCGTTCTTTTCCACTTCCGGATTCAACAGTCACATTTGACAACCGATAAAGGAAGTAGTTATCTGTGTAGGCTTGGTAACATTTCAAATTCGCAATTTTATATGCGAGTATCTATCTCTACCTAACAAAAATCTGCTGTTGAAGTGATGATATTACTTGGAAATATTTTTTGTTTCTGTGATGGCATTTTAGACTTGAAAGGGGCAAGAGCGACAACGGCGTGAGAATGACAGAAGCCGAACACAATACTGCATTAAAGAAAGAGTGTTTCATACAATAAGCTAGTCACGGTTGGTTCTTTCTTCTTGATATCTGTCGCTGTCGAGAAAATACCTCCAGGTTTCATGTCATCAAGTGAATAAGAATATACACAAAGTCATTGCTTAGGACGAAACGGAGAGTGGAATGTTAGAAGTTTAAATGTGATAGGAAATTACACAAGGCAGGGAGGTAAATTCGAGAGGATGTAAGGAAACAAAGAAGATATCCGTTATCCCAGAAGCAACACGAATGCATAGTTAATTTATGAATGCAAATGGATCACGGTGTGCATTAATCACGACGGCCGCACAGTTTTTACGGACTAAGTCTTTTGGAAAAAATCATTGCACGTTGCTGGTCTTTCCTCTCGTGAAAAGTGGCACTCCTACAATTTATAAAAGAGTGTTAATGGTCCGAAAGAGTTCAATACTCTGCAAAGGAAGCTATGTAGATCCAATATCTCAACATCACTACGCATTTCAGTGGAAATTGTTACATGGATGAACACAGCTGCGCGTTTATTAAAGAATCTTCTACAAAATCCAAAACGACTCTTTTCTACTGGTGGCGTGCGTCACTTTTATCTCTAACACTGAGCGATAGTTTATATCAGCACTAATTTGTTCCACTCGTCAGAGTTATCGTTCAGTATTATGTAACGAGCCATTTTCAACATATTTAAACGCTGAAGATTAACGTCAGCTAGAAGTTAAACAAGTTTCAAATTATTACAGGGGCTGTCATAATGGACATTTTCAGAAAAGTCCTCGGTTATGTAAACTCTTCTGAAACTGATGCGATAAACCTTGTTGCTCGACTTCCGTTCACCCACTTATCCTCGTCGCACGACGTGTTCACTAAACAAATGGGGGACTGATGACTTTAGCTGTTTAGTCCCCCTTAAACATCCCAACAACCACCACCACCACCACTAAACGAATTAGACGTCAGTGGTTGGGGAGTATTTACGAGCGTCGATGGCATAAACTCTGAGGAGTAGTATGTTGGAAAGGAGAACGACGATGTGTCGTTGCTCTGCATGTCGATACGTCTGTTCGGATTAGCGTTTAGAAGGTGAACAGCTATAACTCCGTTATCAGCTACGGTTCTTGAATCTCATAAGCCATCTAATAATCGATGAAAGTTGTAGTGTCTCGGAATCCTAACTTCTCCAACTGTGTACATATATCCCATCGTGGGATTCGTTGTTGACACAGTTAACTCATTCAGAAAAAAATTGCAGCAATAATTCAGCGAATACTATATGTAAAACTATGTGCACTTGAATAGCACTTCCTTAAACATGGTACAGAAAGATTTGCACTATTCAACAGGTTTAATTTTCGGCAGGGTTCCAGCAAAACTAAAAAACAAAAACAAATGAGTGGTAAACCCCAACTATTCAAATCCAAGTTGATTGGTTTCCCTGTGGCACGCTCTTTCTGTTATGTACAGGATTTCCTCGCGCTAACTCAGAACTTTTCTCTGTAATGTGCTATTTATTCGCATACTCTCTCACAATTATTCGTCTTTTATTAATTCCTTGATTCTTCTGTTTCTTTTCATTACCACGAAGCTTTAGCTAGCATGGTGCCACGGCACTTGATGAATAAATAATAATAAAAAAATTGTATCAGGCTGTTACTTTCAAACATCTCATTTAGTACTCGCACATGTTAGGATTACCCGAGAACGTAATGGGCCCAACAAGTAGTTCCGCATGCTTATTGCCTTCGCACGATCCCTCGGAAAAAATATACTGACTCATTTTCTTGCTCAGGTTGTTGGATCTTGCTGGACATTTCGCAGTCCACACCGGCGGCCCCAGTATTGCAGCAATATCCCCACAGCAGAGTGAGTTCGGCAGTTTCGGACTGCAGGGGCGCCCATCAAGTTGCCCGTTCACTTCCACTGCTACATATCGAGGATGGTAGCTGTGCACCATTGCACCAGTGGCTGTAAAACATGCTGTCAGAACCAGCTACGATAAAGGTGGTCCTCATTGCTAAGCTGTGAATCAACCCGCAGGGGTCATCTCTGACAGGTAGACTCTCGACAGTTGTCTCGACGTTCAGTCTGTACCCATGCAGTCAGGAATTTTGTATCCTCACCTGAAGCTATTCCAATGGCGCCCGAAAATCGGTAAACAGACTGCAGTCGACGTTTCCACTGTGAACAGCACTTTGCGGCTGCGGTGTCAGAAGACTGTGTCGTGCTTTGATCTCAGCTTAGTTGATTACCGTCATGCTAATATCTTGGATCACTTGTCATTGGACCTGGAAGAGGTTCGTTAATGACCTGTTTCCATTTTGGTTTGAATTTTTGTTGCTGGGCTTGTGCATTGCACCTTAACGTAATATGACTGTGTTGTCTATGTGCGTACATCAGTCGTGTCTGATACTAAGGCCGGTATTACACTATCAAATTTCTTTGTCATAGATTTGATCAAAGATGTGAACAAATATTCCGTCAAATATATTTGACAAAGATCTTTGACGTAGCGCTAGAAGAGCTAGTACACTGTCATCATATTTTTCGTCAAAGTTCAAGATGGCTGACAGCAACAACTTGTTATTAACTGCAGCAGTTGCATGTACCACAATTGCACTGTGTGCACATGCGGAAGAGAAGCGGGGGAAAAAAAGGAAACATACCTGGGTGAAGTCGTGGGTTTTACGACGACACGATAAAAGCATTCAACAAAACTTGTTACGTGAGCTTATAGCGGCGGACGTCAAGTCGTACATCAATTACTTAATAATGGATGAGCATACGTTTCTGTATGTGCTCAATGAAGTGTATCCTCATATCACAAAGAACACTATTCACTTAAGAACTGCTACATCTGCAGAAGACAGGCTCACTGTAACACTTTACAGGAGAGGGTTAGGTTAGGTTAGGTTAGGTCAGGTCTCCAATCTTCGTATTCTGTTTTTGTATTCAGTGTGCCTCACGTTGTAAAGCGCCTCATCAGCTTCATACATCTCCATTAATTTTGTAGATGTCAGCTCATACCAATTGTTTTTACTGGCAATGTTTATAAAAAGACTACAGACGACGGAATGTAGAGATGCTAGCGCTCCATGTGGTAACATGTCACATTGCAGTGAACAGAAGACAAGCGACTTCTTTGATCAAATCTACAGCGAGGCCCTAGATTTGATTAAATATTGGACAACATTTGACAAAGTTCCCTATTACACCATCAAATACCTTTGACAAAGATATTGGACAAAAATATTTGACAAAGAAATTTGATAGTGTAATACCGGCCTAACCAAAAGGCGAGCACAGTAGAGATCGAGACTGACATATTGTAAGCTAGGGCCATCAGGAAGCTGGACTATGAGAAAAGATGGCGGCCTCCAAGCCTCCAATGATTTAGTAAAAAACGCAGCAAATTTATGTTAGATGATTAGGTATTGTTGAGTGAACAATGAACAGTGTATGCCACTCCGTAACAGCGCGATGCAAAATCCAGCCCCAGTGAGCATTTACGGCGCATGATGGCGTATTGTGACACCCTTTTCTAACATAACCTTTTTTTATAGAAGTAGCTGATACCAGGATTAACCCTGAATCTGGTATAAGTGAACATTCTCAGCTGTTTCACTGAAAGAACTTCATTTGATTTTGTATACGATGTATTAAATTTCAGACTAAAATGTATAAAAAGAAATTGACTTGTTACACTATGTATGTGCGATTAAAATTATTCTTCTTTTATAAATATTTGAATCTACGAAATGTCTGGCATACTTAAAATTCATATTATTAATTGCACAATCTAACGTTAATTATTAAATTTATTTCTGGATTCATTTATAAAATAATGTTGTATCTTGGTGATGATTCTTCTTTGGTCAAAAAATTTTGTAAACTCTTTTGCTTTGTAAACTCTTTGGAATGTTGTGAGTACCACAGAATGGAAAGAGTAGTGGGCATGCCTCTGATGGAATCAGACGTGTTTTTGATTGTGACACTAATAATGTAATTTGTGGTGTGATAGAAGTGGAAATTGTAAAGACTGTGCGATATTGAAAAATGTGACAAGGAATAAAATTCAAGAATCATACAGGCAGATCTTCATCAGTTATTTAGTCATCAGGAACCCACAACGTCATAAATCAAAATTTCAGCTGTAAGAATGTACCCCTAGACGCAACAGCTGCAGCCAACAACATGAAAGAGAAAATGAAGATAAGTAAAAAGTTTTTCTCTTGTATATCTTAAGCCTCTCGAAGCTTTTGAAAATAATGAAGAGAGTAGGTGTAATTTAATGGTGATGTGTGGTAGGGTAAGATTACAATGGGACGGCGTATGATCTGATAAGCATTACCAGCAATATTTCTTGACCATTTGTAACAAAAGGTGGATGTAAGGTGTGGCACTATCTTTACAGATTACATCTGCCACTATGCGACTGCCAGTATGCGCAATTGCAGAAATGCAATACAAGAAACTGAAACTGTTGTTCAAGGAATCTTTCCACAGGTGATGACCACTTTATTACAACCAAATAGGGTATACAGTATTTGAATAAAACTGTGTGAGGTATTAACGCCTCAGGGTGTTGATTTATCATTTTTCGTTAGTGTATATCCAGTTATTTTTTGTAGATAGTGGAAAATACTAGTCGCGAACAAGAATTTAAATGACTACACTGGGAAAAAATGAAGGAAAAGGAAAATAGAATGGTCAAATTGCCTTCAGGTTGGTATTCATACAACAAATGGTACACTCTCAAAATGATGGCTCATAAGCTGCGCTAATGACTATCACATATAATGTATAAAAGATGTTCAATATCATAAACACATCGAGTGTAAATTAACATTTAATATTTCTAGGATTCTTCTTCCCTCTTCGTCAGGAGTAAAAACGACTACTGCTCTTGTCTCACAGGTATTGGAATGGTTTAGGGGTGGGTCCTGGGGGACTCACAGCTTTTTACTGTCGCATCCTCCGCCCCCCCCCCCCCCCCTCCCACCTCGGAATATTATTTGCTGTCCCTTCAACCGTTAACGTACCACACTTGCATAGGATTTGATAATAATAAAAATAACAATAGTATAGCAAATTGTTAATAATACCTTGCTTGCATTAATGTTTAGTATATCACTTTAGCACAACTTACAAGAATCATACTTTACACGAAATAAAATCAGAGTAAACACTCATTATTATAAGCATTTCACTTCGCACTCCGATTGTGAACACAGATGTGCAAACCATCGCTACGCGAGCTTGGGGTAAATAAGAGGAATACTGTTTTTTTATTTTTTTTCAGAAGTTTCCGTCTACGCTCAGAAAAGTCGATGTTTCTGTTTCTTTTTTGCCGTATTAGAAGTCCTTTCCCTTTCTGTCTTGCCTTATGTGGCTTCCTATGGTTTGCCGTTTCTACATTTGGACTCAACAACTGTGTTGGATTTGTCGTTGACAGCCGGTACAGCCAACTTTGAACGTATCCCTCTTCTAGGTTCGAATATTCTCTATAGCCGGTCAGTCCGCAAGTACATGTATGTGGAACAGCTCACAAGAAAGCAACCGAAAAGTGTCCTATGCTTAGTATCGACTGTAATTCTGGAATTTCTTGCTCGTTTTAGACGGTTTCATGCAACTTTATCTTCAGGAAATTATCTAGGAAACTTAGAAAATTATGTACACTGAGGTGACAAAATTCGTGAAATAGCGATATGTAAATATACAGATAGCGGTAGTATCGCGTGAACATTTATTTATGCATTTATTTTACCTGGCAAGATTAGGGCCTTCAGGCCCTCTCTTACACCTAACCAGGCATACTCAGTTTCAACAAATTTCAGTTTCTACAGAACATTAAGGACATATAACATCTTATACAGTATTAATGTTAAAGAAAAAAATAGAGATTATAAAAGTAGTACAATGATAAGTATAACAATCAAAAAATAATTATAACAATCAAGAATAATAATAATAATAATAATAGTAATGACTATGTATATGAAAGTAGACACATTTTTCTTTTATGAATGTCAGTCCTATTGCTAGTTGGGAATTTTCTCGTTATATTCTTGCAGCTTGTGAGTTATACTCATCAAGCAGAGACATAAGACGATAGAATGGGGTGAAAGAGATATAGAAGAGGTAGATAGGTTAGAGGAAGAGAAATGGAATGGTAAAATTCGAAGCTATGATGGAGAGGAGAAAGAAAAAGATGAGAGGGGCACAACAATGGTGGCTATACCGTCCATAATATGTAAGTCTTGAGTTCCCTCTTGAATGTTGAGTGGTTCTAGATAAGACGCAGATCACAGGGGAGCACGTTCCATAGTTGTATAGCTCAGATGGAGAATGACACGGAGAAAGATTTTGTGTTATGTAAAGGTACAGCCAAGATGCTACACCTATCCGATCTGGTATTGCGGTTGTGGAATGATGATAAGTGTAGTATTGGGGGCACCAGTGGCTAAGAAATCGATGAAGTAAGCACATCGTGTGGAGATCGCGTGCCTTATGTGGGCGTATCCAACCTAGCTGGGAGTATGAAGGACTGATATGATCATACAACCGTATATTGCATACGTATCTAACGCAAGCATTCATCACTAGCTCGAAGCATCTCGAATTTTCACTATTTGTGCCGTGTTGAACAACTTTACAGTAGTAAAGATTAGGCAAGACTAGTGTTTGGACTAATTTTTGTTTAACATGGGATGGAAATATTTTTCTAAATTTTTGAATTGCATGTAGGGAGGAGAGCGATTTCCGGCAAGCTGTGAGTGTTTGTTCTTCCCAGTTTAGGTGTTCATCCAAGATTATTCCAAGGTCTTTTACTGTTTTTTGGTGTGGTAGTTGGGTACCATTGAGGAGTATTTGAGGGACTGTTTCGCGAAAGTACCGACTGATTAACTTTGGATGAGATATAAGTATGACCTGGGATTTCTTTGGGTTTAGTTTCAGACCTAGGATCTGTGCTCTTCGAGAAACAGAGCTAAGATCTACGTTCATACTCGCTACTGCGTCAGCAATGTTCTTGGGGCTTGCACTTATGTACAGTTGGATGTCGTCGGCATATAGATGGTAGTTGCAGGAGTGAATCACTGAAGAAATATCATTAATGTACAGTGAGAAGAGTAATGGACCAAGGACGGAGCCTTGGGGAACTCCAGAGCGCACGTTTTTCCATGATGACTTTTCCGACCCACAAATGACTTGTTGATTTCTGTTTTTGAGGTAGCTGTCGAACCAGTGTATTGCGCTGTTTGAGAAATTCAGCTGCTTCATTTTAATTAGTAATATATCAAAGTCAACTGTATCAAAAGCCTTGCTAAAGTCAAGCAGCTTCACGTCTGTCCATAGCATGTTTAATGTCATCAGTTACTTTGATTAATGCAGTTGCTGTACTATGGTCCTTTCGAAAGCCTGACTGATATTTGTCGTGGATGTTATGAGTTTTGAGGTAATCCGTCAGCTGTTCATGGACGATGTATTCTAGGGCTTTGGATATTGCAGGTAGTATGCTAATCGGCCTGTAGTCACCTGGCGACTTAGGTTTGTCAGTCTTGGGTATAGGTTGAATTAAACTTTGCTTCCACTCAGTAGGATATGTACTACTGACAAGAGACAGGTTGAAGATGTCTGTGATAACTGGAGTAATAGTGTCTACGACGTTCTTAATCATGCCAATGCTCACTCCATCCATTTCCAACTGCCTCGGAAGAGATTCTCATAATTGCCTTATGTACTGTGCCGGCAGTGACATGTTTTAGGAAAAACTTGTCTCTCGAGAGATTGATATCTTGGGGCTGGTAATTTGTCGCTGCGTGGCAGTTTACAGCTGTTGAGAAGAAATCGTTTAATTCTTCTGCAGACGCTTGATAAACAGCGCCAGATCTTCGCTTCCCTATACCGAAACTGCGCAGCTTTTTCCACAGTGCAGCAGGTTTTGATATGCCGCATACGACAGAGCGGGTATGTCTGATTTTGGCATTCCTCACGCTTTGCTTGGTTCTATTTCGGAGTTTCCTATAAGCTTCGTACGCCTCGGGAGTTGAGTTACGCTTGAATGCCCTAAGTGCAGCATCACGTTTATTCATTAACTGGCGTAATGCAGTGGTGAGCCACGGAGCGGGAGCTCTCTTTACCTTGACAGTGCGTTGAAAGGCATGAAAGGGCAGTACATTCGCGGAGCTGTCATTTGTACTCAGGTGATTAATGTGAAAAGGTTTCCGACGTGATTATGGCCACACGACGAGACTTAACGGACTTTGAACGCGGAATGGTAGTTGGAACTAGAAGCATGGGACATTCCATTTCCGAAATCGCTAGGGAATTCAATACTCAGAGATACATATCATCAAGAGTGTGTCGAGAATACGAAATTTCAGGAGTCACCTCTCACCACGGACAACGTAGTGGCCGATGGCCTTCACTTAACGACCGAGAGTAGCAGCGTTTGCGTAGAGTTGTCACTGCTAACTGACAAGCAACACTGCTCGAAATAACCACGAAAATCAATGTGTGGCATACGATGAACGTATCCGTTCCGACATTGCGGCGAAATTTGGTGTTAAAAGGCTATGGCTGCAGACGACCAACACGAGTGCCTTTGCTAACAGCACAACATCGTCTGCAGCACCTCTTCTGGGCACGTGACCATATCGGTTGGTCCTAGACGATTGAAAAACCTTGGCCTAGTCAGATGAGTCCAGATTTCAGTTAGTAAGAGCTGTCGATAAGGTTCGAGTGTGGTGCAGACCCCATAAAGCCATGGACCCAAGTTCTCAACAACGCTTTGTGCAAGCTTGTGGTGGCTCCATTAGGTCATTTGGTCCAACTGAACCGATCATTGACTTGAAATGGTTATGTTCGGCTACATGAAGATCATTTGTAGCCATTCATGGAATTCATATTCCCAAACAACGACGGAATTTTTATGGATGACAGTGCACCATGTCACCAGCTCATAATTGCTTGCGATTGGTTTGAAGAATATCCTGGACAATTTGAGCGAATGATTTGGCCACCCGGATCGCCCAACATGAATCCCATCAAACATCTATGGGACATAAGTGAAAGGACAGTTCATGCACAAAATTTTGCACTCACAACACTTTCGTAGTTATGGATGCCTATAGAGGCATAACGGTTCAGTATTTCTGCAGGGGAATTCTAACGCCTTTTTGAGTTCATGATACGTGTAGTTGCTGTACTACGCGAGGCAAAGGGAGGTCCGAAACGATAGCAGGAGGTATTCCATGATTTTCGTCACCTCAGTACAGAGTCCCCCCAACCGTATTCCACCCTCCCTTGGATCTGCACCTGGCATCCTAGAGTGCAGGCACTGTAAGGTGACAGTCAGCCGTGAGCATAAACAAACGAGAACTTAGATCCCCTGAGGATGTGTAGCGGAGTGTGGGACCAAGTCCCGCCTACCTCTCGCAGGGCTGCCACCCTATGTTCGTGTTCCGTACTCCTGCAAAAGCATAGCTCACGTAATGGACATACGAAGCGTCAATCTCCTCTGGTGTTTTGAGGGTCGAACTCGAATCCTGTTATAGTCCAGTATTAGTCTCTCCACACAGCTATATTAATAATAAAACTGTAAAACCGATGTATTTTTCTGCTTGTATGTAGAACACGATAATCTCCAAAATTACTGCGCCAATTTTCACGCGGTTTTCACAGGTAAATTGACCATAGCTTAGGGCCTCATATAAACTTTATCTCAGCAAAATCGGATCACAGAAAAAAAAGATGTCGTAGTTCAAAGTTTTATCCATACTGATATTATAAATACAGATCTAATTCTGTCTGTTAGGTTTCCACAGCTAATGTCGTAGTTCAAAATTTTATCCATACTTATACTATAAATCCAGATCTAATTCTGTCTGTTAGGTTTCCACAGCTAAACTACTAAATTTGATTTCGATGAAATTTGGTGTTGAGGCAGGCTGAACCCTGAGGAAGAACATTGTTTACTTTAAAAAGTAAAAAAGAAAGTCGACCCCCAAGAAGATGAAGTAGGGAATGGAACATCTTTATTTACATCAACAAACAGAAACCACTATAAAAATTATTAAATTTGTCGGATAATGCATTCTTACGACTACTTCATTAGCACGAAGTATAGCTACTTCAATAGCGAGTTTCATAGATGGCCATCGGTGAGGAGGGGGGGAAGGGAGGACGTGATGGACGCGCGCTTCAGCAGACACGTTATTGCAACTCTCTCCACCTAAAACTGCCACCTTGAAGTGTCCACGTAATAAGCAAAATTTTAAACTTGAACAAAACAGTCTAGAAGACGCGGACAAATTTTGATCTTTAGGAAGTAGAATGAAAGACGATGGAAGATGCAATAGCAATGATTGCAGCTAAACACTAATGTGTTACTGCAGAGAGGAGTGTAGTTTTCGATTAGAATTTTGGCGTTTGGATTTGAAAATGAGAACACTCTCCGACGAAAAGCCCCTCACGCACTCACTGTGACAGAAGGCATACGGTCACAGCGGACGTAGTCAGTGGCAGCCGACCGTTCGCTGCTGACGCTGGAGAGGCGGCGCAGCGCTTGGTCTGACAACGAGAAGTGCCTTGCGCTGTCCGGCCACGGCCAACCTTGGCACCGCTGACCTTGGCGCAGTCTGGCCACGCTCGCTATCGCAATCGCCGCGCTCCGCTGACCTTCTCGCCGCAGAACAGCGGCATTCTCCACACACAGATAAACAGTGCCAGTCGTTTCCGTTGTAAGCGCCACAGCTTCACTATACTGCCCGGCTGTTGACACCGTTCCCTGGAAATACAAAACACACTGAACAATGAATGGGAGACCCGAAATTCTTGACTGAAATTCTTTGCTCTGTGCATAAAAAAGAAGTAAAAAGTGCCCCGAGTACAAAAACCGAGGAGAAGTTGATACGGTGAAAAATTCTCGGTTTGTATGTGAAAGAGTGTACTTAAAAAAAAAGAAAAAAAAAACTGGCCAGCTACGAGCAGTACTGATCTTTCCATGCGGACTTAATTATCTATACAGAAAATTCATCCATTTCGAGAAACGAGAATCTCGGCGATTTTTGCCTGTACCTTTTGACTGCATTGACTTAGGCCGTCCGTTGTGGCCGAGTAGTTCTAGGCGCTTCAGTCTGGAACCGCGCGACCGCTTCGGTCGCAGGTTCGAATCCTGCTTCGGGCATCGATGTGTGTGATCAGTCCTTAGGCTAGTTAGGTTTAAGTAGTTCTAATTTCTAGGTGACTGATGACCTCAGATGTTAAGTACCATAGTGCTCAGAGCCATTTGAACCAACATCTGCCAGCTACATAGCGTGCATTCACTATTCTATTGCAACATAAAATATGTCTGTGGTCACCTAAGTAATTACTTATTATATATAAATGGAAGCAATGACTCTTATTGTCACAATAGGCGACCATCTTCCCTTCCCTTTGAGTAACGACTCACGTTTTAGTATGTGCCGTAACATTTTGTTTCTTCGATTCGGTATGTTCATCATTAGAGATTTTTTTCTCGATGGCTTGTCTTTTCATTTCTCATTCGATCAATCCACCTGATTTTCAACAGTATTCTGTAACATCGTATTTCAAAGGCTTGTAATTATTTCAGTTTTTCCTTCTCTGTTGTCCACCTTATGCATCAACACAGAGCTGTGAAACATGGCTTTCCCTCGATGTTTTTCTGGTCTCATCAGTGTTTAGTAACAATCCTAACTACTTTGTCTTATTTCTTAATCCATTCCACTGTCAAGATAGAAAAATGCGTACACAACACATCTTCAAGAAGCTGTTGATCATTTGGACATTCAGCATGTCCACCTGCTGCGGACGCCATCACCTTTCTTTTCTCTTTAAATCCATACTGTTGCCACGGGACGTAGTGATAGGCACATAAGAAGGCAGCTAGTGAACTGAAGCAGCAAGTGGCTGTGTACCGCGTGATATTCCAACCAATAGCATATTTCTGCCACATCTGTCTTTAACGTGGCTTCGGGTGCTTGTAGAACATTTAGCGTTGATTTTTTTTTTATGTCAGTTTGAAATGTGGTGAAGGTGCTTAGCGACTGTAGTGTAAATTATGGGTGATGAAAAGGGAACACGCTAAGTGGTACGTTAGAAGCCGACAGCGATAGTTTTGCAAAGGTTACACGAAGGGTCATTCAATAATTAAATAGACAAACGTATGTGGTGAAGGCAACACCTAAAAGAGGAAAAAAGCAGACAAACATATATCGTGAAGCCAGCACATAATAAAGAGAATACATTTTTGCAAGTGTTAGTTGGCAACCTTGCGAAGAGTATTAGACATTTGTTCGATTAATATTTATGGAAACAGAACGTCTAAGAACTTAATTACGACTAGTTAAGCACCCCATCCACGATTCTTTTAAGAGTCGTGCCCCTAGTGTAAAACTGCTTCAAACATCTGATTACTTCACAAGTGAGTTAAATGTTAAGTATTCGACGTTAAGTATGTAAGAAAGAAAAAGTTTAGAAAAACTTTGAAATTATTTTTAAAGTTTGTTCGAAGTCGCTAAGTACTCTCGTTATCAAACATTGGATGAATATTGTCTGGGTAATTTGCGCTTTGTTCTAAGCCATAGATGGTTTGTCACGCATCTCAATATTTCTGACGTCATATCTCTAATTGTACATGTGGATACTGTCTGTAAAAGGGGTTGCGAACAGACTCAGTAGTAAAAAAGTAATAAATTAAAACGTCATGCCTGATGATGAAGTTTGACTGCAGGAACAACGAACGTGTATTACGGGATAAACTTTTTTCCTTTTTTTCCTTTCATCACTTCATCATTTTGTGTGTCTGTTTGGGAAGGGGAGGCGCTTTGGTGGGAGGGAGGGTGGAGGTGGGAGTGTCAGCGAGAAAAAAAATTGTACAAGTTTGGAGGAGCACAAGGGAAGAATGAGGAAGGAAATCGCCCGTGCCCATTCAAGGGAACCACCCCGGCACTTGCCTGCAGCGCTTTAGGAGAATCACGGGAAACCTAAAAGAGGATGGCCGGACGCGGGCTTGAACCGTCGACCTCCCGAATGCTAGTCCATTGTGCTAACCACTGTGCCACCTCGCTCGGTGCAAGTTTGGAATTACGAGTAAAGTATACTAGAAGTCATTAAGCGCCCTCATTCTCAAATTCTCAAGGAATATTATCCGGGTGATAAGTGTGCCTTAAGTTACGCTGCCCCCAGGACAAACGCAGTTTCTAACTGTAGTACTACGCTTATTGTGCTAAACGTTTAAAATAAGTTATACCAGCATTTTAAATTTTTAAATTTGGTCTATAATTGTATGAAATATTGAAAATCAAATCTTTATTGCTCCTGGAAATCGGCAGATGGCAACTTGCAAATGGACTCACACGCGATGAACCAGGTTAGGGTATTAGTAAGATAGATGGAGTGTCCGATAGAAGGTGGTACGAGGGCTATTCTGAAAGTAAGGAACGATCGGTCGTAAAATGGAAACCACAGTGAAAATCAAAACTGTTTTATTTGCAACATTTAGTCATACATTCCAACTACTTCTCTGCATGGTTGCCGCTCGGACTTAGACATCTGTCGCGGTGTTATACCAATTTTCCAATACCCTTGTCATACAAGACAGTCTCCTCTGCTTTCCGATGATTTTCTATGGTGGACTGCAGTTCGCTGTCAGTGCCAAAAATCTTGTCTTCATAGCCAACGAGCGTTTGGGATCCCTATCAGGTCGGATTGAGGGAGGACATAGAAGCAATTCAGAGGCGGGCTGCTAGATTTGTTACTGGTAGGTTTGATCATCACGCGAGTGTTACGGAAATGCTTCAGGAACTCGGGTGGGAGTCTCTGGAGGAAAGGAGGCGTTCTTTTCGTGAATCGTTACTGAGGAAATTTAGAGAACCAGCATTTGAGGCTGACTGCAGTGCAATTTTACTGCCGCCAACATATTTCGCGGAAAGACCACAAAGATAAGATAAGAGAGATTAGGGCTCGTACAGAGGCATATAGGCAGTCATTTTTCCCTCGTTCTGTTTGGGAGTGGAACAGGGAGAGAAGATGCTAGTTGTGGTACGAGGTACCCTCCGCCACGCACCGTATCAAATCTTTATTGCTCCTGGAAATCGTCAGGTGGCAACTTGCAAATGGACTCACACGCCATGAACCAGGTTAGGGTATTAGTAAGATAGATGGAGTGTCCGATAGAAGGTGGTACGAGGGCTATTCTGAAAGTAAGGAACGATCGGTCGTAAAATGGAAACCACAGTGAAAATCAAAACTGTTTTATTTGCAACATTTAGTCATACATTCCAACTATACAGTTATTTCCATTTCGCGATCGACCGCTCCTTACTTTCCGAACAGCCCTCGTGCTTTTTAAGAACAGCCTCCTGGGACCCTCTTCTTACTTTCGAAAACCTTGCAACAGTCAGAAATATTCTCCCAGACGCACAACCAATACGGAAGTAGCTGCACGAACCGTGCGTGGGTGGAAAAGTTTACAATGGGGTCGCAAAAGCCTAACTGACGATAACCGGTAGTAGCACCGACCTCGGCGTTGCAGGCTCACATTGATCAACTTATCCAAAAAAAATGGCTCAGTTGAACAAATTGCTGAAAAATACCTATTAAGTGTTGGCACAACTCAGACCATGATTCAAAACAAATTGATGTATTGTAAGCCTACTGCAAGGAGAGTTTCAAGAGAGTTTCATCACAAAAAATAGAGATTTTGAATTTGCACAGTGTTCAAAAATCGTTTCAATAGCAAAGATATTGCATTTTTGGGCACTATGTTAACATGAGATGAAACATGAATATATCATTTTGAGCTGGGGTCCAAACATCAAAGCATTTAGAGGAAACACTCTGAATGGCCCGTCTTTAAGAAATTTAATACGCAATCACCGGCTGGTAACGTTACGTTAACCATAATTTATAGTGTCCGTGGTTAAATTTTCTGAGGTTTTTACAAGCAAAGTCAAGCCCGCGCCAACAGGAAATGTGGGACGGCAGGACACACTGCCGTCCTCTGCTGTGATAAGCTGCACTCCTTTTAAAACGGTCTCAACATCTGTTTCCGCATTTGCTTTTAGTCATTGTATCACATACACCAACACCTATCTTGTACAGACGAAACTCATAATTCTCTACATAAGATGTCCGATGATGATTCTTTTTACGTGTCTGTGGCATCAAATATTTCATGTATCTTTCATTGCTCATCATGCAATGCTGTATTTTTAACTTTATTGACGGTTTCCTCTGTAGCTGCAATTGTGGAATGCCCTTCAACTGGATTGCGCTAGAGAGAAGTATAGGCACCAGTTTCTGAATGTTGAAAACACGGAGCACAATATTTACAAACCTTCACAGGTTTCTGCTGGCAGTGAACTATCAAAAACAAAGAGTTTTATGGAGCATACTATCAATCAAGTTTTAAAATCAATGCTGTAGCCACGCCTTGACGGCCTTAATCCGCAATTTTAATAAAAAATAACTTTAGTTAGTTTAAATGAAATGTTTAAGTATTCGTTATAAAAAAAAGGGATACGAGATAATCTCAGGAGAGTAAAAGAGTAAGAATACTGTAGATTAGATTTTCTTTGTATTAATCTATAAGTAATAGAGACAATAATATCTCCCTCTCACTATTTTCAGACCTGTTCCGTACGAGCCTTGTCCGTTAGCGCTAATCGCTCCAATGTTGTGGGTAATTGTGAGTTGGAAGTTGAAATAATATATCAGTATTATTGAAACTGTGTTTTACCCGATTTATTCTAAAGACTGAATACACCATATGATTGGCATAGATTCCAAAGGTGAAGAGTTTTTCCGAAGCGTCTTAAATCACTTTAAAAAATAGAAAACCTTAGTTTCGTAGACAGTTAACGAGACTGAAATTATTAACAGATAAAGACTATTGACAGCGAACAGCATCCAAGTGATAATGCTTGATATTCATTTACTGAAATTTTAACGTGGCGAACATTACGCTAAGCGATAGTCCAATGTTCAATAATCGGCCAGTTTTAACTATCAGTCTAGCGTCTCTGGTCGCTGTAGAGCAAGCATTGAAATCATTTTTTCTACCTAGAAGTAGTTTTGCAATATAACCAAAGTGCATTTCAGTTTGTTAGGCCCAAGACTATAAAACCAGATAACGAAAGACTTTTTTTATCGGTGATTAATTTCTACCAACGAAGTAGATCAACGACGTTTGGTTCACGATAAAAGTAATCTGTATTTAACCTGGATCCTGGAGAGTTTTGTCTTCTTCCACGACGTGTGCTTCATCATAAATTGTACTGCTATAACTTAAGAAGAAAGAAGCAATGTAAGCACACCGAATTTTTAATACCACCATCAAAACAAAACAAAACAAAAAAAAATAGCAAGGAGAACACCAGATTAAATACACTGGCACATTGAACCATGGGGTTCGACATGAGGAACCTTCGGAACTAAAAAAAGGTTTTGAAAATCCAACAATACGACGGAGAAGACTTTGATCTCAATCTTACCAACGCAGTAGAATCGGAATTCGACCCTGTAGAGAGAAAGAAGAATTCAACAAAATAACGGAGAAGAATTACCAAAATCTGCAATTAATGTAAAACAACCACGACTATAACAACAAACCACATATTTGGTAACCATGACATAACTGAAGGCTTTATTAGTTGTAAAATCAAAGAACAATTTGTGAAGCGTAATTATTTTATTGCATGTATTATAAATTTTATTGTAACTAATCTGTGATTATTTATGTTTCACGCTCCTCTCATGTAATAATTCATGATTTCGACATAACTTCACTAAGGGAATATTTTATCGGTGAAGGTTTAATTGAATTCTGAAGTACAGCTGGTGAAACTGCACGCGACTACAAAAGGTAAATACAGTGGTATTTGAAAACTTGCCTTTTTCTAGCATCTTCATCTTTGTGAGTAGTGGTGTAGCAATGTAAACTAGCAATAAAAGGCAAGATTTTTGTAGTTAGTGCTGAGTAGTTAGAACAGTGTGAATACCTCAGTTAGGTGTGTGATAACATCAATAGGGAATTGATTTGTTGAGAAAGTTTATTGGGTTTTTTGGCAATAGTACAGTATAATTACCAAGATACTGTCTAAGGCTGTCGTTCATATAGCAACGGTTAGGACCAGAAGAAAATGGAGCCGATAGACTTAGATCTCCGATCACGAGAAAATTTAGCAGATCTTGATGTCAATGACTTGACTTCCGGAAGGCGTTCGATACAGTTCCGCACTTTCGACTGATAAACAAAGTAAGAGCCTACGGAATATCAGACCAGCTGTGTGGCTGGATTGAAGAGTTTTTAGCAAACAGAACACAGCATGTTGTTATCAATGGAGAGACGTCTACAGACGTTAAAGTAACCTCTGGCGTGCCACAGGGGAGTGTTATGGGACCATTGCTTCTCACAATATATATAAATGACTTAGTAGATAGTGTCGGAAGTTCCATGCGGCTTTTCGCGGATGATGCTGTAGTATACAGAGAAGTTGCAGCATTAGAAAATTGTAGCGAAATGCAGGAAGATCTGCAGCGGATAGACACTTGGTGCAGGGAGTGGCAACTGACCCTTAACATAGACAAATGTAATGTATTGCGAATACATAGAAAGAAGGATCCTTTATTGTATGATTATATGATAGCGGAACAAACACTGGTAGCAGTTACGTCTGTAAAATATCTGGGAGTATGCGTGCGGAACGATTTGAAGTGGAATGATCATATAAAATTAATTGTTGGTAAGGCGGGTACCAGGTTGAGATTCATTGGGAGAGTGCTTAGAAAATGTAGTCCATCAACAAAGGAGGTGGCTTACAAAACACTCGTTCGACCTATACTTGAGTATTGCTCATCAGTGTGGGATCCGTACCAGGTCGGGTTGACGGAGGAGATAGAGAAGATCCAAAGAAGAGCGGCGCGTTTCGTCACCGGGTTATTTGGTAACCGTGATAGCGTTACGGAGATGTTTAATAAACTCAAGTGGCAGACTCTGCAAGAGAGGCGCTCTGCATCACGGTGTAGCTTGCTCGCCAGGTTTCGAGAGGGTGCGTTTCTGGATGAGGTATCGAATATATTGCTTCCCCCTACTTATACCTCCCGAGGAGATCACGAATGTAAAATTAGAGAGATTAGAGCGCGCACGGAGGCTTTCAGACAGTCGTTCTTCCCGCGAACCATACGCGACTGGAACAGGAAAGGGAGGTAATGACAGTGGCACGTAAAGTGCCCTCCGCCACACACCGTTGGGTGGCTTGCGGAGTATCAATGTAGATGTAGATGTAGAAACAGAAAGCATACCTATGCCAGCAGTTAGAAGAGTTAATAATCTTGAATCATCGAACCCACATCCCTCTGCCTCGTTTATTGAATATTGTGAACCTGATTCGGAAATAGTTTTACCCGATAGTGTTGAGGAACACACAGAATCAGGAGTTGTAAAATGACGCGACGTACCTAACTGGCAGATGTCTACAGTGTGAAGAAGTCTATTCCTCAGATCAAGTTGATGCCTGGTAGCGTGCTTTACAGGGTGGTACATTGATAGTCACCAGGCCAAATATCTCACGAAATAAGCGTCAAACGAAAAAACTACAAAGAACGAAACTTGTCTAGCTTGAAGGGGGAAACCAGATGGCGCTATGGTTGGCCCGCTAGATGGCGCGGCCATAGGTCAAACGGATATCAACTACGTGTTTTTAAATAGGAACCCCCCATTTTTATTAGATATTCGTGTAGTACGTAAAGAAATATGAATGTTTTAGTTGGACCATTTTTTTCGCTTTGTGACAGATGGCGCTGTAGTAGTCACAAACATATGGCTCACCCGGGCGTGAGTCGTGCTTCGGCAGCTCAGATGGTAGAGCACTTGCCCGCGAAAGGCAAAGGTCCCGAGTTCGAGTCTCGGTCGGGCACACAGCTTTAATCTGCCAGGAAGTTTCATATCAGCGCACACTCCGCTGCAGAGTGAAAATCTCATTCTGGAAACATCCCCCAGGCTATGGCTAAGCCATGTCTCCGCAATATCCTTTCTTTCGGGAGTGCTAGTTCTGCATGGTTCGCAGGAGAGCTTCTGTAAAGTTTGGAAGGTAGGAGACGAGATACTGGCGGAAGTAAAGCTGTGAGGACCGGGCGTGAATCGTGCTTCGGTAGCTCAGATGGTAGAGCACTTGCCCGCGAAAGGCAAAGGTCCGGAGTTCGAGTCTCGGTCGGCCACACACTTTTAATCTGCCAGAAAGTTTCACATGGCTCACAATTTTAGACGAACAGTTAGTAACAGATAAGTTTTTTAAATTAAAATACAGAACGTAGGTACGTTTGAACATTTTATTTCGGTTGTTCCAATGATTGTAAACTTATCATTTCTGAGAACGCATGCTGTTACAGCGTGATTACGTGTACCACATTAATGCAATAAATGCTCATAACGATGTCCGTCAACCTCAACGCATTTGGCAATACGTGTAACGACATTCCTCTCAACAGCGAGTAGTTCGCCTTCCGTAATGTTCGCACATGCATTGACAATGCGCTGACGCATGTTGTCAGGCGTTGTCGATGAATCACGATAGCAAATATCCTTCAAATTTCCCCACAGAAAGAAATCCGCGGACGTCAGATCCGGTGAACGTGCGGACCAAACCACCCGTCATGAAATATGCTATTCAATACCGCTTCAACTGCACGCGAGCTATGTGCCGGACATCCATCATGTTGGAAGTACATCGCCATTCTGTCATGCAGTGAAACATCTTGTAGTAACATCGGTAGAACATTACGTAGGAAATCAGCATACATTGCACCATTTAGATTGCCATCGATAAAATGGGGGCCAATTATCCTTCCTCCCATAATGCCGCACTATACATAAACCCGCCAAGGTCGCTGATGTTCCACTTGTCGCAGCCATCGTGGATTTTCCGTTGCCCAATAGTGCATATTATGCCGGTTTACGTTACCGCTGTTGGTGAATGACGCTTCGTCGCTAAATAGAACGCGTGCAGTAATTTCTCTTGGGCCCAATGGCAGAACTGTACACGACGTTAAAAGTCGTCGCGATGCAATTCCTGGTGCATAGAAATATGGTACGGGTACAATCGATGTTGATGTAGCATTCTCAACACCGACGTTTTTGAGATTCCCGATTCTCGCTCAATTTATCTGCTACTGATGTGCGGATTAGCCGCGACGGCAGCTAAAACACCTACTTGGACATCATCATTTGTCGCAGGTCGTGGTTGACGTTTCACATGTGGCTGAACACTTCCTGTTTCCTTAAGTAACGTAACTATCCGGCGAACGGTCCGGACACTTGGATGATGTCGTCCAGGATACCGAGCAGCATACATAGCACACGCCCGTTGGGCATTTTGATCACTATAGCCATACATCAACAAATCACGAAGCAAATACCGTCCGCACTGGCGGAATGTTACGTGATACCACGTAATTATATGTTTGTGACTACTAAGGCGCCATCTGTCACAAAGCGAAAAAAGAGGTCCAACTAAAACATTAATATTTCTTTAAGTACTACACAGATGTGTAATAAAAAATGGGGGTTCCTATTTTAAAAAAACGCAGTTGATATCCGTTTGGCATACGGCAGCGCCATCTAGCGGGCCAACCATAGCGCCATGTGGTTTCCCCCTCCAAGCTAGACGAGTTTCTTTCTTTGTAGTTTTTTCGTTTGATGCTTATTTCGTGAGCTATTTGGCCTGGTCACTATCAATGGACCACCCTGTATATAAGCGATGTAGTAGAAAACGTCGAAAATTCCTTGCGGTTGTCTTTTCTCTGTGATGTTCTGGATGGATTAAACAAAAGATTTCGAACGCTAGGTTTTTTTATTTAAGTAAGACGTTTGATTATGTTGGTCGCAAAATATTGCTCCAGAAGTTGAACCATTATGGCATACGGGGAGTCCTTCGAAAATGGTTCACCTCTGACTTCCAGAAAAGACAGCAAAAAGTCAGGGATCAGTGCTAGGGTCACTCCTCTTCCTTATTTATATAAATGAGATGTCTTCTAGGATTACAGGTGATCCTAAAATATTTCTGTTTGTCTGATGGCGCTAGCTTGGTAGTAAAGGATGAAAGGATGCTGTGTGCAGCGTTGGCAGTTTCAAATAGCGCAGTTCAAGATATAAGATCAAAGCTTGTAGAAAATAAACTATCGGTAAATCACAGTAAGTCGCAGTTTTTACAGTTTCTAACCCACAATGCAATAAAACCCGACATTTTAAGTACACAAATTGGCATATGATCAGTAAACTGAACAGTTCAAATTTCTAGGTGGTCAAATAGATAGTAAACTGTCGTGGAAAGTCCATGTTCAGGATCTTGTTCAAAGACATAATGCTACCATTTTTCTATTAAACAGTATCTAAAGTAAGTGATAGTTCGACAGGAAAAGTAGTTCACTGTACTTATTTTCATTCGCTAATGACGCACGGTACTATATTTTGGGATAACTCTTGCCATTCTCAAAGGTTGTTTTTGACTCAGAAACGGGTGGTTCGGGCAATAAGTGGTGTATGTTCGCGAACCTCTTGTCGAGCCCAGTTCATTTGCCTGAGTACTCGGACACTGGCCTCTCAATATACACTACTGGCCATTAAAATTGCTAGACGAAGAAGAAATACAGATGATAAACAGGTATTCACTGGACAAATATATTATACTACAACTGACATGTGATTACATTTTCACGCAATTTGGGTGCACAGATCCTGAGAAATCAGTACCCACAACAGCCACCTCTGGCCGTAATAACGGCCTTGATACGCGTGGGCATTGAGTCAAACAGAGCTTGGATGGTGTGTGGTGTGTACAGGTACAGGCGCCCATGCAGCTTCAACACGATACAACAGTTCATCAAGATTAGTGACTGGCGTATTGTGACGAGGTAGTTGCTCGGCCACCATTGACCAGACGTTTTCAATTGGTGAGAGATCTGGAGAACGTGATGGCCAGGGCAGCAGTCGAATATTTTCTGTATCCAGAAGGGCCCGTACAGGACCTGCAACACGCGGTCGTGCATTATCCTGCTGAATTAGTTTCGCAGGGATCGAATGAAGGGTAGAGCCACGGGTCGTAACACATCTGAAATGTAACGTCCACTATTCAAAGTGGCGTCAATGAGAACAAGAGGTGACCGAGGCGTGTAACCAATGGCACCCCAGACCATCACGCCGGGTGATACGCCAGTATGGCGACGACGAATACACGCTTCCAATATGTGTTCACCGCGATGGCGCCAAACACGGATGCGACCATCATGACGCTGTAAACAGAACCTGGATTCATCCGAAAAAATGACGTTTTGCCATTCGTGCACCCAGGTTCGTCGTTAGTACACCATCGCAGGCGCTCCTGTCTGTGATGCAGCGTCAAGGGTAACCGCAGCCATGGTCTCCGAGCTGATAGTCTAAGCTGTTGCAAACGTCGTCGAACTGTTCGTGCAGATGGTTGTTGTCTTGCAAACGTCTCCATCTGTTGACTCAGGGATCTAGACGTGGCTGCACGATCCGCTACAGCCATGCGAATAAGATACCTGTCATCTCGACTGCTAATGATACGAGGCCGTTGGGATCCAGCATGGCGTTCCGTATTACCCTCCTGAGCCCACCGATTCCGTATTCTGCTAACAGTCATTGGATCTCGACCAATGCGAGCAGCAATGTCGCTATACGATAAACCGCAATCACGATAGGCTACAATCCGTCCTTTATCAAGGTCTGAAACGTGATGGTACGCATTTCTCCTCCTTACACGAGGCATCACAACGACGTTTCACCAGGTAACGTGTAGTGTAACGACGCAAGTTTTGTATAAATGATTTTCTTTGACATATGACCATGTGCAGACTTCGTCACCTACGTCAGTTACAACACACTTCAAAATTATTTAAATTCATTTTAAATTGTCTCGGAATGGTTCTTGAACGAAACTGTAAAACATCATCATTTGAGTCGTATGCGCAGAATTACGTCACTCAGTCCAATTTGTTTGTGCAAACTTTTTCCAATTTAGATGTCGTTTTGTTTCTTCTCAGAAATTATATTAATGCAAGTTATCTGATTTAACAAATATTAGAACCACATTGAATAAACTTTCCAGATTAAAACTCGCGATGAACGTTGTCACAATTAATAATCTTCTCAAATAAATTAATAATTCATTCACATAATTCTTCATAAATAAATTCTCGGACCACGTATTTGGACTTTAGCAGTATCCACTAGTTTATTACCTTCTTACATATAGACGTGAACCTGAGCCTTGACAAGATAGGACTGAACATTTACGACGTGATTAAACTTTCTATGACGTCATTGTTGTACAAAATTACAAAATCTTATTTTTTCAGTTTTTAGAAGCACGACGCAACAAATCGGTTTCAGGATCTTCTGTTGCTCTCTGGCTGTCGACCCGCGACGTATAGTTGCCAGCAATTTTCTCTCTGGCCCCGGCAGTGAAGATGCTGTCTCCGTTCGTTGCACCGCCTTCTCCGTACATGAAACATAAAAAATAAATACAAAACTTTAGATAATTCACAACAATTACAAAGATTACAAAAATACATAAACAAACCACTAAATTAAATCTATATTCACCTGCAAACTGGGCTGACACTGATGGATGGTTGACGCTTCAATTTCGCGTCCCACTACAAACGCCGGTCAACTGCTGTTTGTGTATGAGAAATCGATTGGAAACTGTCCTCATGTCAGCACGTTGTAGGTGTCGCCACCGGTGCCAACCTTGTGTGAATGCTCTGAAAAGCTAATCATTTGCATATCACAGCATCTTCTTCCTGTCAGTTAAATTTCGCTCCTGCAGCACGCCATCTTCGTTGTGTAGTAGTTTTAATGGCCAGTAATGTACATATTCTTTAATATCGATTCTTGTTAACAGTATTAGCTTATTCCCAAAAATTAACAGCTTTCACTTAGTTAATACGAGGGAGGAATCCAGTCTGCATTTGGATCGCACCTCCTTGACTCGAGTGCAGAAAGGCTCGCAGTATTCTGCTGCACCCACTTTCAGTTAGCTAACACAAGAATTCGAAAAGTCTGAGCAGTAATCCATGCGCTTTCAAATGTAAACTGATGAGTTTCCTCATGGGTCACCCCTTCTATCCTGTCAAGGAGTTCCTTGAAAAATTAGGTTGATTCCAGTGTTAAGTTGTTGATTGCGTTTATATAAACTTGTAGCTTGTCTTTTTAGGATTCATATACATTTTATGGTATCTGTTATTACTTTTTTATTGTACTGTCATGTACTGGTACGTTCCATGACCATGGAGATTTGCTCCTCAGTTTGGTCCAGCGGAACCTAAAGTGTAAATTAAATAAATGAGATGTTGATTTTTATAGAGCATATTTTCTTTCTCCACCATATATTCTAATCTTACTCAGAATAGAGATCTGTGTCAAACGACAGGATTCCCACACACCAGGACGAATCATTACCTGACGCAGCAGATATGCTGCCTCTCCACCAATGCAGCCGTCTTTAATTCTATACTGTCAATTGAACACGACTAGAAAAGCAACAGCCTCACAAAACATTCTGCACATTCCCTCCGCAGAAAACTCTTACCAGCCAGAGGTCTCTGGCCACCTATATCCGAGTAGCGAAGCTGGAAGCTCAAAACAGAAAATTTCATTCATGTTTTTCGCGGTTTTTGTAACTTCAGGCAAATGTCAGAATGGATTCTCCAAAATAACCACCACCGAATTTTTCCTCATCCTTATGTAATACGAACTTGTTCTTCATTCATAATTATCTCAAAGCTGATATGACACATTACATCTGTAGTTGTAGTGTAGCCCTTGTAAATTCTAACTCGTTTCTTCATTATTTTGACCTTTGTTCAGAATAGAAATATTTCGTCCCGCGTTGGTTTTCAAGACCTCATTTCATGTAGTTTAGTATGTGCGGCTCGTTTATTGACACGCTGTCTGGTTCTGCTATAACAGAACTCCATCCTGCAAGTCTTGTATATGTTCCAAGACGACAGTTCAGTACGGAAGAACACGCAGTATACAGTCACTAAATCGATATTCAAGATTCAAGCTATCGTAGCAGCTGTAATTTAGGATGCGACTATGAAGTTTGAGCATGGAAGTACATTCTGAAGCCAGAGCATCTTTTGTCAAATCTGGTTCACAGTAAAACCTTCAAACGTCGTGTATTTACCTACAGTTATTATAGCGATAAGATTTTCCCTACTTGAAATAAAAACTTTTTATTGGAATGCTTTGAGCTTGGCTGAAGTCCAAAGCAGATTAAAAAGACTAGATTACAACGATTTGCTGGCGGCCGTGATAATTGTGAGTACTTATAATGTGTCAGATAGTCGTATCTTCAAATATTATGCAACTGAATAAACATTCAGTTGGCAGTTACGAAGGACTGAGTTTGTAATATTGCATAATAAACGAAAACATGTCACCACAAACGAAGAGAATCAGTTTCTACTACGTGGTTAGAAGGAAAAGAGGGTCAACTGTAATTCAGTTATTAATTGTAGCATTGGACTTAATTAGACAATGAAATGTTACGCCATTAAATGTCACGTTTAGTTGATAACTCTACAGGCAAAGATTGTTCACACAGCACTTTTCATTTCTGAGCCTCCAGTATACCAATCACTTTTTTATTATATTATATATGACGGTAGTATCTGTTCCAGAAAGGACAGTTACCTTTGATGACCATGCAGCTTTGTTAGAATGAAATGATAATTAAATCGACACCCTAGCTGCAAACACGCGTTGATAAACTGCATTGGGGACATGTTGAAAATGTGTGCCCCAACCGGGACTCGAACCCGGGATCTCCTGCTTACATGGCAGACGCTCTATCGATCTGAGCCACCGAGAGCACACAGGATGGAGCGCGTGCAGGAACTTATCCCTTGCATGCTTCCCGTGAGACCCACATTCCCAACATGTCCACACCACTACATTCGTAGTGCGCCTAATAGATCTTTGCACATCATACTCATTACTCGTGGCAGATTAATCTACCAAGTCCCGTACGAGTTCGGGCATAGCGTGTGCGTTCGCACAAGGAGGTCAATGGCCGGGAAGCCAAATTTTAACTATATATGACGGTAATATCTGTTCCCGAAAGAACAGTTACCGTTGATGACCATGCAGCTTTGCTAGAATGAAATGATAATTAAATGGACACCCTAGCTGCAAACAGGCGTTGAGTATGATGGGCAAACATCTATTAGGCGCACTACGAATGTAGTGGTGTGGACATGTTGGGAATGTAGGTCTCACGGAGAGCGTGCAAGGGATAAGTCCCTGCAGGCGCACTATCCTCCGTGCCCTCGGTGGCTGAGATAGATGGGGAGCCGGCACGGTAACTCAGCGTTTTCGGTCAGAGGGTTAGCTGCCCTCTATAATAAAAAAAACTGAGTTAATGAATCAACGACGAATTGAAACAGGTGTCTTCGACGTCCGCCCCGAGCAGATACAAAGAACGAAGACGAACAAAATGAGATTAAAAAAATATATATATGTGGATAGTGAGTCTGCCATGTAAGCAGGAGATCCCGGGTTCGAGTAGCGGTCGAGGCACACATTTTCAACATGTCCACAATGAATTATATCAACGCCTCTTTGCAGCTAGGGTATCCATTTAATTATCATTTCACTTTTTTATTCTTTGAAATCAATTGTCAAGTTATCATTTACAGCTCATGAGATTATTCGTTGTTTTAAGTGTACAGTGTTATGCCAAGGATAAAATAACATTATAATTTTGTATAATACGCGTGTCAGCGAAGAGGGTACTGTCACTCTTTTATTTTTATTTTTTTTCATCACTTCAGTGTCTTTCGTCATTGCTTTTTACTGTTGGATGTGAACAGCTTTCACCAGCGTACTTATAAGTATACTGATGTAGTCTCAATCGATAAGGCTTACCCGTCGGAAAATATACTGCGCAGTTACTTTTGTAATACAGTTGCTCCGTTTCGCCGGTTTATATTCGTAGCTGACGAAAAAATCTTGTCTTTCAACCTACCATTAGAAAATGCAGGCTAATATTAAAACACTCCTCACACCCTACTCTTCACATGGCGATGCTATTCTCGGGTTGATGCATTCTTAAGTAATGTTTTCAGCTTTTTTGTTGTGCAAATGGCTGATAAAGTAACTATTTCTTTCGTTTCTGTCTTGAGTGTTCCAGTTATGCTATAGACGAAGAGACTTTGTTTCGAAAGACTGGAGAGCCTATTGATCATAGAGAACAGATTGTTGGCAATAGACATCATTGTACTGACTTACTAAAATTCTAAAATCTAAAAGGAGAAAAGATAAGTTTCAAGTCTAAGAAGGAAAATCCCATCCTTAGTTCAGTTACTGTTCATGTTTTCAGTTTCGGTATTGTACGAGGGTTCACTGAAAACTAAAGCCTTCACCTTCGTACGTTTTCAACAGTTGGCAGCATTGGTATGCGGCAGGTACTGGCTTGCTCTGTAGATTATTCTCTACAGCTCCAGTTGGCGGGAAGTAGAGATGGGCAAACTGAAACACGTAACTTTTTCGAAACAAATGAAATAGTACAATGTAATGTTTCGATACGCTGTTTCGAAACAGAGAAACAGTTTGTGTTTTGTAATCTAATAAGCCTAGACATTTTATCATCTTCAATGTCTACTGTATAGGTATGTCCATATAAACACAAATGAGGTGCGAGAGCGCTAATCATATCGCAGAAAGTATGAAACTATCACTTAGGCGTCTTGGCAGTTTCGTATTTCATGCAGCAAACGCGCTGCTTTCGTGTCGTGTGACTTTCATACTTTTCAATTGGCTGAGGACAGCCATAGCTGAAGACAGAAGAAACACCACGAACAGAACTGGAGGTGGGAGCGAACTGCAGAAACAACGGATATGGTACTGGGATTCCCACATTCCGCTAGTATGGGGAATATACCCATCTTGCTAATTCCCATGCACACAAAGGGAATCATTGTGATAATAGGCACAGTGACTATAGACTCATAAATAATGCCAAATAATTCGAATAAATAACAAAATATAACAGAAAAATGTTTGCCTTTCAAGGTGTTTCGAACCGTAACTATAAATTCTCCATGCTTTCCAGCCCTTCCCGTTCACCATTACACTATCAGTGATATGTCAAACAGATTGCTTGCAATTATACCTACATTAAATTTATGTATATGTATAATAACTGTAAGTCTACGCCTTTTTTTTTATTCAAAATGTTCTAGGCTTACTTGCGTTTCTTAATGTGATTACCGTACTTGAACAGAGAAACGTATGTAAAAAAACAAAGTAATTTAACTGAATTCCTATCACATATTTATTATTTTGAATGTGAATAGTATGCGTTGTTTTATTGTTTGGTTAATGTTTATAAAGCAAATGGTATGCCATTTCGGAATAGGACAGTCATCTAGAAACGAAGCTTTATTTTCGGATATCTTAAGCTTCATGCTATTGCTTGTCAAAACGATTTCGACACTCTTGAAAGTGTTTCACGAAGTGGTATGTTGTGTTTCAGTACCTGTGCCGAGCCCGAATCTCGTCCGACACAGAGCGGAATGAAACATAACTGTTTCGATACAATCAGTCCGTTCCAAGCACAGGTGGACTGAAACAGCTTTATTTTGAAACAACGATACAGTTTCTGTGTCTGGATCGAGATCGAATCTGGGCCGGATATTCGAGACAGGGGCGGAATGAAACACCACTGTTTCGAAACAGTGAACCACAGCCGTTCCGAAACACTGAAACAGTTCCACGTATCGATGCACTGTATCGCAACATAGAAACAGTGGCCAAGTCTAGCGGGAAGTCTTAGCATTGAACGGTTGTGTTGTTACAGTGTAAAGTATGGAACCCTGCGCAGACGGTCGGTCAATGCGATTTAAGCAACGTGCAGTCATTGATTTCTTGACAGCAGAAGGTGTCACTCGAAAGGAGATTCATCAGAGAATGAAAGCAGTTTATGGTGATTGTGTTGATGTGAGTACTGTGCGTCGTTGGGAGAGTAACTTTAAAGATGTTGAGGCGGGAACATCTGACCTACGTGACAAACAAAGCATTGGACGTCCTGTGATAGCAACCACGGAGTTTCACAAGCAAAATGTTGATATATTGATTCAGGACGATCGTCCTATCACACAGAGAGTAATTGCAAGCTCAATCGACAGCTAACAAGGGTATAAAAGGAAAAGCGAAATGTTTTCCTGCAGCATGACAATGCTAAACCATACACTTCATGTGCCACCACAGGAGAACTTCAGAGACTGAATCTCACCACCGTACAGCATCCTCCATACCGTCCACATTTAGCACCGTCTGCCTTCCATCTGTTCCTGATAATGAAAGACGATCTGCAGGGACATAGTTATGCTTCTGATGAAGAGGTTGAGAGAACTGTGAGACTGTGGTTGCGGAAACAGAGTGTCGACTTCTTCCATGACGGCTTCAGAAAACTCGTTCACCTTTGACAGAAATGTATCCAATTTCCTGGTGATTATGTGGAAAAGTGAATATTGGTAATTCAATATCACATTCTAAGGATTATTTCTGCATTTGATTTATTAAAATATTATTAAAATATTCCCTCCACCCAAGGTGGAGGCATTATTTTTCATTCAATCCTCGTAATATTTCGGCCCCATGCTGAGTGCCAAAATGCAATAGCTGAGACTATGCTTTGAGTACTTCAGTGTTACTTCCACGGATCCGAATTTTCAACATACACACTGAGTCTTAAATCTTTAGAACAGTAAATTTCTATAGGTTTTTATATGATTTGGCCAACGGCCTCGCAGTAGTATAACACTGGTTGCCATCAGATAACTGCAGTTAAGCGTTGTCGGGCTTGGCTGGTACTTGGATGGGGGACTGTGTGGCTCTGCCAGGCTCTGTTGGCAAGCAGGATGAACTCAGCCCTTTGAGGCCAATTGAGGAACTACCTGATGGAGAAGTAGCAGCTCCGGGCACGAAAACGCAACAGCCGGGAGCGCACTATGCTGACAAAATGCTCCTCCATATCCACATTCAGTGACACCTAACGGCTGAGGATGACACGACGGTCGGCCGGTACCGTTAGGCCTTCCGACGACAGCACAGATGGAGAGTTTATTTTATGATTGTAGGGGACAATTAACGTATAGAACTTCGAGCTGGACTGGTTACTACTATCAAACTCCAGTGAGGTGACAAAAAGGCTTGGGACAGCAATACGCACATACACAAATGGCGTTAGTACCGCGTACGCAATGTATAAAAGGGCAGTCCTTCGGCCGAGCTGTCATTTGTTCTCAGGTGATTTATGTGAGGTGGTTTCAGACGCACGACGGGAATTAGCAGTCTTTGTATGGAGAACGGTAGTTGCCGCTAGATGGATGGGACACTCCGTTTCAGAATTCGTTAGGAAATTCAGGACTCACAGATTCACAATCTCAAGAGCATGCCGAGAATACCAAATTTCACGCATCACCTCTCACCACGGACAACACAGTTGGCGACGGCCATCACTTAACAACCTAGAGCAGTGGTATTTGCATAGAGTTGTCAGTAGTAACAGACAACCAACACTGCGTGAAATAACTGCAGAAATCAATGTGAAAAGTATGACGAGCGTATCCGTTAGGACAACGGCCAGATTTGGAATTAATAGCTATGGCAGCAGACAGCCGACACATGTGCCTTTGATAACAACACGATGTGGTCTGCAGTGCCTCTCCTGGGCTCATGATCATATTAGTTGGACCTTAGAGGACTGGAAAACTGTGGCCTGGTCAGATGAGTCCCGATTTCAGTTGTTAATAGCTGATGGTAGGGTTCGAGTGTGATGCAGACCCATCAAAGCCATGGACCCAAGTTGTCAACAACGCACTCTGCATGCTAGTGCTGGGTCCATACTGGTGTGGGCTGTGTTTACATGAAATGAATGGGTCATCTGAATGTTCAGCTACTTGGAGACCATTTGCAGCCCTTCATGGACTTCACATTCCCAAACAACGATCGAATTTTTTATGGGTGATAATGCGCCATGTCACCGGGCTACAGTTGTTTGCAGTTGGTTTGAAGAACATTCTGGAAAATTCTGGCTAGTGGTTTGGCGACCTACATCTCCTGACATGAATTCCATCCAACATTTATGGGACATAATCATGAGGTCAGTTCATGCACTAAATCCTGCACTGGCATCACCTTCGCAATTATGTATGTCTATAGAGGCAGTGTGGCTCCTTATTTCTGATAAGGACTTCCAACGACTTGTTGAGTTCATGCCATGCTGAGTTTGCTGCATTACACTGGGCAAAAGGAGGTCCGACACAATACTAGGACGTAGCACATGACTTTTCTCACCTCAATGTAAAAGATTAACATCCTATGAATTATCGGTACATGTTTTATCAGGTATATGTCATGCTCAACTCTCTTAAGAAAACACTCATTGAAAATAAAATCAACGATAGAGTGTTTGAATATTGATACTGTCAAATAATCAAAGAAAATTTTGTTATTATAGTATGCCATGAATTAGTAATTCATGGATAAGTCGTGTTCCCACCTTGCGTAGCTGTTGGTCCCACACCGTTATTGCCTTCCACTGCAGCAGCCCGTGCTTGTAACAGCAAAATCGATTCACAGCACCAGGGCGATGCATGAAAAGGCGTGCTGTCACAGTGAGGAGCCGTCTAACATACGGCAATGAAATGGCAACACTTGCAGCCAGCGCCGACGGTTGTTGACAGAGGCAGACTAGTCTTCGTGTTCAGAACTGGGTCCTAGCATGGTGTGCTGACCTATTTGTTCATGTCCCAGCATGGCTGGCCTAGGGTTGCCTGTGACTGCTCAAAATGGTTCAAATGGCTCTAAGCACTATGGGACTCAACATCTGAGGTCATCAGTTACCTAGACTTAGAACTACTTAAGCCTAACTAAGGACATCACACACATCCGTGTCCGAGGTAGGATTCGCACCTGCGACCGTAGCAGCAGCGCAGTTCCCGACTAAAGCGCCTAGAACCGCTCAGCCACAGCGACCGGCCTGTGATAGCAACTCCGAGTTTGTGATACAGAATGGCTGCTGCCACCATCGGAGCAGAGCCTCAAGGCCGTCAGAAGATGGTAGGCGACCAGCAAGATCACAACTTCTAAGGAGATCGGCTGGTTGAACATAGTGAGAGCAGGACGGCGTGATGGAGAAAAGCAGCGAGTCTGCCAGGTGGAGTTGCAGTGGGGGCTGGTGGCAGCTTGCTATCAACACGGGGCATCTTCCGGTCTAGAGCAGTGAACGGTGCTTGTCTTTATGGAGCCACTGAATGCAGTGTGCCCGTAAATCAACTGTCGTTGGCTGCTGTATATTTTTCTCTATCGTAGTTGAAGGAAATATGGCCATTTGAGATCAATGCAGCGATTTTGCTTAGTAGGACCACTGTTGGGGGTAGGGTATTAAAGTTCGAAAATTTTATTTTATTGTTGATGTGTACAGTGAAATTGTAATCTCTACTTGTCGCTGCCATTCACATTTGTTATTGTCACTTATTCTGCCCAGGGTAGGGTAAGTTGGGCTGGTATGCTCTACTGTTTATTTACGCTTTAGTGTCAGTTAAGGTGCCAGCTTTGGTTGGGTATGTTTTAGTCTCTGGTATTCTGGTCTAAGACCGGCTGTTGTGAGCTTTCTTTTCTTCTTTTACAGTTGTGGCATTGTTTTGGTATAATATCTCTTGTGCTTTTTATTGTAAAGTTGATGCAGTTCAAAGGGGCAGATTATTTTATCGTGTATTCTATTGTGTTACATATTAAATTTTGCAGTTTGATAAAGTAGCACTGATTATCTTTCTTGTCATCTTCTGTATGTGCTCGAAGTATTGGAATTGGTAAATAAGTATTTTTAAATAATGTTAAGAATGTATGCCCATACAAACCCAGCCATTTTTCACTCTCGACTATTTCCTGTGCCACAATGGAGCTGTGTATTAGGTAATATAAAAGCTGTAAGATTGTACCTATAGACATGTGCTTCGTTTGTTGGACATGTAATGATCTTCTAAACTCTACACAGAAGTAAGCTATGGGAAATCAAAAGAGTAAGACAGTGATTCCCACTAGTTGTCGACTGCTCTCATAACTACTCAAAACTTTTTTTCTTGGGGGACACACAATTTCCTGTAAATTAAGTCGATCCCGTAGAAATGTAACTGTATCTCAAGCAAAACGTAATTTTCAACTATGTCAAGAAAAGACTAATTCAAAAAGATTCCATTCCTAAAATAAAAAAGGCAAAGGTAGTTGTAGTTAGTGTAAATATATTGAAATGTATGGGACTATCGATCAGATTAATACTTTTAATTGTTGGGGTTTCCTAATTTGCCACGAAGAAACTGTAGGACAGTTTATAGGAATCTTAAGAACAAATCCAGGAAGAAATAAACTGTCCAAAGTACTTGTTACTGTTAGTCTGATGCAGGAATTGAAAACAGGGCTTTCAGTACAATAAAGCATGTGATAAAAACCGGAACATCAGTGCTGCTATTGAGGAGAGTCATGTGTCATACATTGAGAGATCACAATCACAAAACAACGTTCATACAACAGTTGGACCTCTTCAGTTTGGAGGACAGAACAGAAAATGTAGGCTGAACGTATCTCTGGGCTCATCCAGACTGACCAAACTACACTGACGGAAAAGAAAACGCTACATCAGAAAATAATTAATGTAGGGTAGTGAAACTTCGGGAGTACATTTGTCACTGGTGCCAGGCATATTTCAGTACATTGACGTAGCATGATGAAGAGAATTGATAATGTACTAGTGACTGCAGCTTGATCATATTGTTTCTCAAGATCACAGATTAATGCAAGCACATGATAAGCCATTGCAAATGTGAAATGCCGGTACATTAGTAAGTAGTGTAACCGCCAGAATGTTCCCGGGAAACACACGTACGTGCATTTGTGGGATGGAGTTCCATGGCTGTTGTTGGTCGGTTAATACAGGAATGCTTCATGCTGGTTGCGGATGACGCTATAGTTGTTATCCGATGATGTCCCATAAGTGATTGATTGGAGACAGACTTGGTGATAGAGCAGGCCAAGACAACATGTCTGCACTCTATAGGGTATGCTGGGTTACAACAGGTGGTATGTTGGCGAGCATTATCCTGTTGGAAAATACCCCTGGAGTGTTGTTCATGAATGGCAGCACAACAATAGCACCCCAGATCGTAACTCCAGGTGTAGGTCCAATGCATCTAACACGCAAACGCGCCAATGTGTCTAACATGCAGACACGCACGCTTCACACAACTGAAGTCGAAATGTCGGTGGTTTAGGGTCCGTGGAATGCACACTACATGGCGTCTGTTTCGGAGCTGTTCTTGGAGTAACCGATTTGTAACAGTTCGCTGCGTCGATAAGGTACCAACTGTTGTTAAATTGCTGTTGCAGGTGCAGTACGTTGAGCCAAAGCCATACACCGAAAACGATGGTCTTCTCTCTCGGTATTGAGACGTGGCCATCTGCAGCCCAGTGTTCTGGCGAACTGCTGCCAGTAATCATGTACAATGACTATAGTCCTGCGAAGTCTTCCTGCAGTATCGCAGATGGAACATCCAGCTTCTAGTAGTCTTATTACACGACCTAGTTCAAACTCAATGCTCACGACCTTTACAACGTGTATTTAAAGGAAACATGATTCACATCCACACAGTGACGCTTGTAGAGCTAATCTTATGCGACTGGCGCGAAATCCGAATAGACATCATCTTTCAGATGTATAAACACGCCTACCAACTCTCGTTTGTGTCGCACATCTCCTTATTTGAGCTGCGATTTTTTTTCGTCATTGTGGTTCCATAAAACAGAAAAAAATGGATATTGGGAAAAAGGCCGCTAAAAATACGACATGGGGCATTCAAAAATTTTCAGAAAGACGAAAGAAGAGTACACAGGAGAATTTTCAATGAAGTACAGCAGTGTGAAAGACTGAAAAAGTACTCCAAACGAAAACAAGAGTGTATCAACCGAAAGAGTTCATTCACGCAGTTTATATTCCGTTGGAGATTATGAAGAAGAAGCGCAGCAGCATAAATCCTGTGCTTCATTCAGAAATTTTGGTAAAAAAGTGGATGTGAAATATGTTTGCTTGGAGCTGCAAGTCCTTGAAATGATGATAAGATTTTTTGTTATTTTATCGATATTTTGTATAAAATTAGTGGTCCAAACCATTGTACGAATCTAATCCGCCATTAAACTGATAGTCCTGCTTTCACGTCTCGTGGAAAACAAAGTCTTAAAATTGTCAATAGGACCATCTTAGTGAAGCGATGCGGTACCCAAAATTAAGTTTACGGTTGAATACTGCTTTAGTTTTGGTGCGTGGATACAAAATATGCATATTTGTTCACAAGGAAAAAACGACTGAAGATAATGTATGCACAATAAGTGAGGACTTCAAATATACTCGTGAAATAGAGGATCAAAATCCTGTCTAGAACCATAAGTAATTCACTGCCACTGCCCGTAAAAAGAGCGCCGGGAAAATCAACCGTTAACAGCAGCTGTAACGTAGACAAAAGAAATACGGAAAAAAATAACCCTGTGTATCAAAATGGGTGATTCACGACATAAACACTGAAACAGTTCCGTGCTCCCGCGTTGTGGTGGCAAATATAGGTCTAGATTAATTTGGTATGTAGGTGGTTCTATTTGTATCTGATGCGAGTCCATATTGTGATGTGTGCACTGTATACGCTTCACTACATGAACAGAGTTCATGTGAAAGGATGGCATACCGCCGCTACAAGAAGAGGTTTTCTTGGAAGTTTCCCTTCTTGGCATACGCTGAACACTGGGACACATCTGTGTCTTGAGAACGACTGTGACGGGGCTGAACAGCTACATTAACGACGCCAATAGAATATATCAAGCTTATGGGAACTCGGACGTTGGAGAAGGAACATTCCCGCCGTCAGAAGGACGTAACAGCTAAACATCGGAACTCCTATAACGACGTCTTTCAGTGGAAATTTGTTTGACAAATACACTAACAGGTGAATTTTCCAAAGTGTAAATAAACTATCTTGACAGAACTTGGCGGGTGCGCAGAGGAGGCAAATTAATGCAATCCATATATTTTTGTTCGTGCCCAAATCCTCTTTAAAGGGGTAAAATACACCCCGAAAAATAATTTGGCATATTAGATTCAGAGAGAAAATCTTCAACATGATGATACATAAAAAAGTTGATAAAAAATCAACGTTCTTGAAAACTGCATAATCAACTTTTGTAATAATTTGAAATTTTCCAAAATACCTCACCACCATTAATTATTTTTGAAAAACGAAAGCTTTCGTTACAACATAAATTAAAGTAGCTTTCAAGCCACATACATCCATGTGTAATAAAGCTGGTTTCTGAAATACCATTTTCGGAAAATAAGCTGTACACAATGCGCCGTCGGAATATTTTCAGCTTCCCTAATTAAAACATTTAAACATTCACTATAATTCTAATAAGATTTCCCCTACTTGAAATAAAAACTTTTTATTGGAATGCTTTGAGCTTGGCTGAAGTCCAAAGCAGATTAAAAAGACTAGATTACAACGATTTGCTGGCGGCCGTGATAATTGTGAGTACTTATAATGTGTCAGATAGTGGTATCTTCAAATATTATGCAACTGAATAAACATTCAGTTGGCAGTTACGAAGGACAGAGTTTATAATATTGCATAATAAACGAAAACATATCACCACAAACGAAGATCATCAGTTTCTACTACGTGCTTAGAAAGAAAAGAGGGTCAACTGTAATTCAGTTATTAATTGTTACGTTGGACTTAATTAGACAATGAAATGTTACGCCATTAAATGTCACGTTTAGTAGATAACTCTACAGGCAAAGATTGTTCTCACAGCACTTTTCATTTCTGAGCCTCCAATACACCAATCACTTTTTTATTATATTATATATGATGGTAAAATCAGTTTCAGAAAGGACTGTTACCTTTGATGACCATGCAGCTTTGTTAGAATGAAATGATAATTAAATCGACACCCTAGCTGCAAACACGCGTTAATATACTTCATTGGGGACATGTTGAAAATGTGTGCTCCAACTGGGATTCGAACCTGGGATCTCCTGCTTACATGGCACACGCTCTATCGATCTGAGCCACCGAGGGCACACAGGATATTGTGCGTGCAGGAACTTATCCCTTGCACGATCCCCGTGAGACCCACATTCCGAACATGTCCACACCACTACATTCGTAGTGCGCCTAATAGATCTTTGCACATCATACTCATTACTCGTGGCAGATTAATCTACCAAGTCCCGTACGAGTTCGGGCATAGCGTGTGATTTCGCACAAGAAGGTCAATGGCCGGGAAGCCATATTTTAACTATATATGACGGTAATATCTGTTCCCGAGAGAACAGTTACCGTTGATGACCATGCAGCTTTGATAGAATGAAATGATAATTAAATGGACACCCTAGCTGCAAACAGGCGTTGAGTATGATGGGCAAACATCTATTAGGTGCACTACGAATGTAGTGGTGTGGACATGTTGGGAATGTAGGTCTCACGGAGAGCGTGCAAGGGATACGTCCCTGCAGGCGCACTATCCTCTGTGCCCTCGGTGGCAGAGATGGATGGGGAGCCAGCACGGTAACTCAGCGTTTTCGGTCAGAGGGTTAGCTGCCCTCTACAATAAAAAAAAACTGAGTTAATGAATCAACGACAAATTGAAACAGGTGTCTTGTGACGTCCACCCAGAGCAGATACAAAGAACGAAGACGAACAAAATGAGATTAAAAAAATATATATATGTGGATAGAGAGTCTGCCATGTTAGCAGGAGATCCTGGGTTTGAGTAGCGGTCGAGGCCGAGGCACACATTTTCAACATGTCCACAATGAAGTATATCAACGCCTGTTTGCAGCTAGGGTATCCATTTAATTATTATTTCACTTTTTTATTCATTGAAATCAATTGTCAAGTTATCATTTACAGCTCATGAGATTATTCGTTGTTTTAAGTGTACAGTGTTATGCCAAGGATAAAATGACATTATAATTTTGTATAATACGCGTAAGTGTTTGCGAAGAGGGTCCTGTCACTCTCTTATTTTTATTTTTTTTTCATCACTTCAGTGTCTTTCGTCATTGCTTTTTACTGTTGGATGTGAACAGCTTTCACCAGCGTACTTATAAGTATACTGATGTAGTCTCAATCGATAAGGCTTATCCGTCGAAAAACATACTGCGCAGTTACTTTTGTAATACAGTTGCTCCGTTTCGCCGGTTTATGTTCGTAGCTGACGAAAAAAATCTGTCTTCAACCTACCATTAGAAAATGCAGGCTAATATTAAAACACTCCTGACACCCTACTCTTCGCATGGCGATGCTATTCTCGGGTTGGTGCATTCTTAAGTAATGCTTTCAGCTTTTTTATTGTGCAAAGCCGGCCAGAGTGGCCGAGCGGTTCTAGGCGCTTCAATCTGGAACCGCACGACCGAACGGTCGCAGGTTCGAATCCTGCGTCGGGCATGGATGTGTGTCATGTCCTTAGGTTAGTTAGGTTGAAGTAGTTCTAAGTTCTAGGAGACTGATGACCTCAGAAGTTAAGTCCCATAGTGCTCAGAGGCATTTGTACAATTTTTTGTTGTGTAAATGGCTTATAAAGTAACTGTTTCTTTCGTTTCTGTCTTGAGTGTTCCAGTTATGCTATAGACGAAGAGACTTTGTTTCGAAAGACTGGAGAGCCTATTGATCATAGAGAACAGATTGTTGGCTATAGACGTCATTGTACTGACTTACTAATATTCTAAAATCTAAAAGGAGAAAAGATAAGTTTCAAGTCTAAGAAAGTAAATCCCATCCTTAGTTCAGTTACTGTTCATGTTTGCAGTTTCGGTATTGTACGAGGGTTCACTGAAAACTAAAGCCTTCACCTTCGTACGTTTTCAACAGTTTGCAGCATTGGTATGCGACAGGTACTGGCTTGCTCCGTAGATTATTCTCTACAGCTACAGTTGGCGGGTTAGTCTTAGCATTGAACGGTTGTGTTGTTACAGTGTAAAGTATGGAACCCTGCGCAGACGGTCGGTCAGTGCGATTTAAGCAACGTGCAGTCATTGATTTCTTGACAGCAGAAGGTGTCACTCGAAAGGAGATTCATCAGAGAATGAAAGCAGTTTATGGTGATTGTGTTAATGTGAGTACTGTGCGTCGTTGGGAGAGTAACTTTAAAGATGTTTAGGTGGGAACATCTGACCTACATGAAAAACAAAGAATTGGAGCAAAATGTTGATATATTGATTCAGGACGATCGTCGTATCACTCACAGAGAAATTGCAAGCTCAATGGACAGCTAACAAGGGTATAAAAGAAAAAGGGAAATGTTTTCCTGCAGCATGACAATGCTAAACCATACACTTAATGTGCCACCACAGGAGAACTTCAGAGACTGAATCTCACCACCGTACAGCATCCTCCATACCGTCCACATTTAGCCCCCTCTGCCTTCCATCTGTTCCTGATAATGAAAGACGATCTGCGGGGACATAGTTATGCTTCTGATGAAGACGTTGAGAGAACTGTGAGACTGTGATTGCGGAAACAGAGTGTCGACTTCTTCCATGACGGCTTCAGAAAACTTGTTCATCTTTGACAGAAATGTATCCAATTTCCTGGTGATTATGTGGAAAAGTGAATATTGGTAATTCAATATCACATTCTAAGTATTATTTCTGCATTTGATTTATTAAAATATTATTAAAATATTCCCTCCACCCAAGGTGGAGGCATTATTTTTCATTCAATCCTCGTAATATTTCGGCCCCATGCTGAGTGCCAAAATGCAATAGCTGAGACTATGCTTTGAGTACTTCAGTGTTACATCCACGGATCCGAATATACAACATACACACTGAGACTTAAATCTTTAGAACAGTAAATTCCTATAGGTTTTTATATGATTTGGCCAACGGCCTCGCAGTAGTATAACACTGGTTGCCTTCAGATCAGTGCAGTTAAGCGTTGTCGGGCTTGGCTGGTACTTGGATGGGGGCCTGTGTGGCTCTGCCAGGCTCTGTTGGCAAGCAGGATGCACTCAGCCCTTCGAGGCCAATTGAGGAACTACCTGATGGAGAAGTAGCACCTCCAGTCACGAAAACGCAACAGCCGGGAGCGCACTATGCTGACCAAATGCTCCTCCATATCCACATTCAGTGACACCTAACGGCTGAGTATGACACGACGGTCGGCCGGTACCGTTGGGCCTTCCGACGACAGCACAGACGGAGAGTTTATTTTATGATTGTAGGGGACAATTAATGTATAGAACTTCGAGCTGGACTGGTTACTACTATCAAACTCCAGTGAGGTGACAAAAAGGCTTGGGACAGCAATACGCACATACACAAGTGGCGTTAGTACCACGTACGCAATGTATAAAAGGGCAGTCCTTCGGCCGAGCTGTCATTTGTTCTCAGGTGATTTATGTGAGGTGGTTTCAGACACACGACGCGAATTAGCAGACTTTGTATGGAGAACGGTAGTTGCCGCTAGATGGATGGGACATTCCGTTTCAGAATTCGTTAGGAAATTCAGGACTCACAGATTCACAATCTCAAGAGCATGCTGAGAATACCAAATTTCACGCATCACCTCTCACCACGGGCAACACAGTTGGCGACGGCCTTCACTTAACAACCTAGAGCAGTGGTATTTGCATAGAATTGTCAGTACTAACAGACAACCAACACTGCGTGAAATAACTGCAGAAATCAATGTGAAAAGTATGACGAGCGTATCCCTTAGGACAACGGCCAGATTTGGAATTAATAGCTATGGCAGCAGACAACCGACACATGTGCCTTTGATAACAACACGATGTGGTCTGCAATGCCTCTCCTGGGCTCATGATCATATTAGTTGGACCTTAGAGGACTGGAAAACTGTGTCCTGCTCAGATGAGTCGCGATTTCAGTTGGTAATACCTGTTGGTAGGGTTCGAGTGTGATGCAGACCCATCAAAGCCATGGACCCAAGTTGTCAACAACGCACTCTGCATGCTAGTGCTGGGTCCATACTGGTGTGGGCTGTGTTTACATGAAATGAATGGGTCATCTGAATGTTCAGCTACTTGGAGACCATTTGCAGCCCTTCATGGACTTCACATTCCCAAACGACGACCGAATTTTTTATGGGTGATAATGCGCCATGTCACCGGGCTACAGTTGTTTGCAGTTGGTTTGAAGAACATTCTGGAAAATTCTGGCTAGTGGTTTGGCGACCTACATCTCCTGACATGAATTCCATCCAACATTTATGGGACATAATCGAGAGGTCAGTTCATGCACTAAATCCTGCACTGGCATCACCTTCGCAATTATGTATGTCTATAGAGGCAGTGTGGCTCCTTATTTCTGATAAAGACTTCCAACGAATTGTTGAGTTCATGCCATGCTGAGTTTGCTGCATTACACTGGGCAAAAGGAGGTCCGACACAATACTAGGACGTAGCACATGACTTTTCTCACCTCAATGTAAAAGATTAACATCCCATGAATTATCGGTACATGTTTTATCAGGTATATGTCATGCTCAACTCTCTTAAGAAAACACTCATTGAAAATAAAATCAACGATAGAGTGTTTGAATATTGATACTGTCAAATAATCAAAGAAAATTTTGTTATTATAGTATGCCATGAATTAGTAATTCATGGATAAGTCGTGTTCCCACCTTGCATAGCTGTTGGTCCCACACCGTTATTGCCTTCCATTGCAGCAGCCTGTGCTTGTAACAGCAAAATCGATTCACAGCACCAGGGCGATGCATGAAAAGGCGTGCAGTCACAATGAGGAGCCGTCTAACATATGGCAATGAAATGGCAACACTTGCAGCCAGCGCCGATGGTTGTTGACAGAGGCAGACTAGTCTTCGTGTTCAGAACTGGGTCCTAGCATGGTGTGCTGACCTATTTGTTCATGTCCCAGCATGGCTGGCCTAGGGTTGCCTGTGACTGCTCAAAATGGTTCAAATGGCTCTAAGCACTATGGGACTCAACATCTGAGGTCATCAGTCCCCTAGACTTAGAACTACTTAAGCCAAACTAAGGACATCACACACATCCGTGCCCGAGGCAGGATTCGCACCTGCGACCATAGCAGCAGCGCAGTTCCGGACTAAAGCGCCTAGAACCGCTCAGCCACAGCGGCCGGCCTGTGATAGCAACTCCGAGTTTGTGATACAGAATGGCTGCTGCCACCATCGGAGCAGAGCCTCAAGGCCGTCAGAAGATGGTAGGCGACCAGCAAGATCACAACTTCTAAGGAGATCGGCTGGTTGAACATGGTGAGAGCAGGACGTCGTGATGGAGAAAAGCAGCGAGTCTGCCAGGTGGAGTTGCAGTGGGGGCTGGTGGCAGCTTGCTATCAACACGGGGCATCATTCCGGTCTAGAGCAGTGAATGGTGCTTGTCTTTATGGATCCACTGAATGTAGTGTGCCCGTAAATCAACTGTCGTTGGATGCTGTATATTTTTCTCTATGGTAGTTGAAGGAAATATGGCCATTTGTGATCAATGCAGCGATTTTGTTTAGTAGGACCACTGTTGGGGGTAGCGTATTAAAGTTCGAAAATTTTATTTTATTGTTGTTGTGTACAGTGAAATTGTAATCTCTACTTGTCGCTGCCATTCACTGTTTGTTATTGTCACTTATTCTGTCCAGGAGAGGGTAAGTTGGGCTGGTATGCTCTACTGTTTATTTACGCTTTAGTGTCAGTTAAGGTGCCAGCTTTGGTTGGGTATGTTTTAGTCTCTGGTATTCTGGTCTAAGACCGGCTGTTGTGAGCTTTCTTTTCTTCTTTTACAGTTGTGGCATTGTTTTGGTATAATATCTCTTGTGCTTTTTATTGTAAAGTTGATGCAGTTCAAAGGGGCAGATTATTTTATCGTGTATTCTATTGTGTTACATATTAAATTTTGCAATTTGATAAAGTAGCACTGATTATCTTTCTTGTCATCTTCTGTATGTGCTCGAAGTATTGGAATTGGTAAATAAGTATATTTAAATAATGTTAAGAATGTATGCTCATACAAACCCAGCCATTTTTCACACTCGACTATTTCCTGTGCTACAATGGAGCTGTGTATTAGGTAATACAAAAGCTGTAAGAATGTACCTATAGACATGTGGTTCGTTTGTTGGACATGTAATGATCTTCTGAACTCTACACAGAAGTAAACTATGGGAAATCAAAAGAGTAAGACAGTGATAACCACTAGTTGTCGACTGCTCTCATAACTACTCAAAACTTTTTTCTTGGGGGACACACTTTCCTGTAAATTAAGTCGCTCCCGCAGAAATGTAACTGTATCTCAAGCAAAACGTAATTTTCAACTATGTGAAGAAAAGTCTAATTCAAAAAGATTCAATTCCTAAAATAAAAAAGGCAAAGGTAGTTGTAGTTAGTGCAAATATATTGAAATATATGAGACTATCTATCAGTTTAATACTTTTAATTGTTGGGGTTTCCTAATTTGCCACGAAGAAACTGTAGGACAGTTTATAGGAATCTTAAGAACAAATACAGGAAGAAATAAACTGTCCAAAGTACTTGTTACTGTTAGTCTGATGCAGGAATTGAAAACAGGGCTTTCAGTAAACAAAGCATGTGATAAAAACCGGAACATCAGTGCTGCTATTGAGGAGAGTCATGTGTCATACATTGAGAGATCACAATCACAAAACAACGTTCATACAACAGTTGGACCTCTTCAGTTTGGAGGACAGAACAGAAAATGTAGGCTGAACGTATCTCTGGGCTCATCCAGACTGACCAAACTACAGTGACGGAAAAGAAAACGCTACATCAGAAAATAATTAATGTAGGGTAGTGAAACTTCGGGAGTACATTTGTCACTGGTGCCAGGCATATTTCAGTACATTGATGTAGCATGATGAAGAGAATTGATAATGTACTAGTGACTGCAGCTTGATTATATTGTTTCTCAAGATCATAGATTAATGTAAGCACATGATAAGCCATTGCAAATGTGAAGTGCCGGTACATTAGTAAGTAGTGTAACCGCCAGAATGTTCCCGGGAAACACACATACGTGCATTTGTGGGATGGAGTTCCATGGCTGTAGTTGGTCGGTTAATACAGGAATGCTTCATGCTGGTTGCGGATGACGCTATAGTTGTTATCCGATGATTGATTGATTGATTGATTTCTTTATTAATCCATGTAACAATTTACATTGTGTGGATTTCGTCAGCAAAAACATATACAATACAATATACCTACAATTATACACATAAAATTAGTATTTACACACATTTTTGAGGTATCTTAAATTAGTTTTATATCCTTATGTAATTTGTAATTTTCTTATAGTACTGTACAATTTTTGATTACATATCATAATTATATCCTCATGTATTACAATGCAGGCTACTTTAATTACACTACATGTTTTAATTCAGATAGTCCGTTACTGCGTAATAACTTTTATTTAATAAAAAAAATTTTAGTTTTGTTTTGAACTGTCCGATTGTGTCAATATCTCTTATTTTTTGGGGTAATTTATTATATAATTTAACAGCATTGTACAACAAGCTCTGCTGAGTTTTAACTTTATTTTTCCTCTCTAGATGCAGATTGAATTGGTTTCTAGTTTCATAGCTGTGTACTAATGAATTTTTCATATAGCAATCAATATTTTTTTTTACATACATAACACTTTGATAAATGTATTCACAGGGGACAGTTAGGATTTCCAGCTTTTGGAAATGTTCAAGGCAGTGAGCCCTACTGGCACTCTTGGTTATTATACGAATTGCTCTTTTTTGTAATTTGAAAACTATTTGAATATTTTTACTGTTGACTCCCCAAAATATTATTCCATAGGTAATAACAGAGTGGATATAAGAAAAATATACAGATCTGACACATGTAGTATCACAAACTGCAGTCAGAATTCTCAGAGCATAGCATGCTGTAGGGATTCTGTTACTAAGTATTTTAATATGTTCTTCCCACTTTAACTGACTGTCAACATGCATACCAAGAAATTTTGTGTAGTCTACACATTCTATAGTTTCATTGTTTAACTTAAAGTTGTTAAAGTGTGGTTTTTTGCAGACATAGAAGTTAACAGCATTTGTTTTTTTAAGATTTAGTGTTAGTTTATTATTGGATGCCCACTCACGTACACTGTTTAGTGTTTGTTCGGCTTTTTCTTTTAGTGCATCTGGTGATTTGTCACTGATTAGAACATTTGAGTCATCTGCAAACAATATTGTTTGTCCATGCTTGATGCTCTGTGGGAAGTCATTTATGTAAATGAGGAATAGTACTGGGCCAAGGACACTACCTTGTGGGACACCTATATTTACATAATTTGGGTCTGAAGTATACTTTACAATATAGTTTGAGCACCTTGAAATATGTGAGATTTCAGTTATCTGTCTTCTATTTTTTAGATATGACTGGAACCACTTTTTCACAAATCCCCTAATTCCAAGTTCATCTAACTTATTTAACAATATGTTGTGGTCTACTGTATCAAACGCTTTAGTTAGATCAATAAATATACCTGTTGTGTAGTTCCCTTTATCTAATGCTTCTAGAATGTGTTTTGTGAGGTGTGCTGTTGCTGATTCTGTGCTTTTCCCTGATCGAAATCCAAACTGGTCAACAGACAGTAAGTTGTATTTATTTAAATAATTGATTAGCCTATCTTTCATAATAGTTTCTAATATTTTTGCAAAGCATGATAATAGAGAAATTGGCCTATAATTTTCAATTATTCCTGCATCACCTTTTTTGAAGAGAGGTAGTAATTTCGCATATTTTAAATAGTCTGGAAAGTAGCCCTGCTTGAAAGATTGATTTATAATATCAACTAAAAGTGGAAGTAGGCTCTTAATACAGTCCTTAATTATAAAAATGGGGACTTCATCCAGACCAGCTGAGTTTTTGTTTTTCAGTTTGCTGACTGCTTTATAGACTTCTTCCTGTGTTGTAGGGAATAACACCATTGAGTGTGATACACCATTATTTGGCTTTTTGACCTGAGGGGCTGTTAGAAAATTTTCCTGTAATTTTATTCCTATGCTACTAAAATAATCATTTATATAGTTTGCCAAATATATTGGGTCTTTTATTAAAGTCCCTTCCTCTTTGATTTTCAAGTTTGACAGATTCATTTTCCTGGTACCAGTTTCCTGCTTCACAATCTTCCATACTGCCTTATTTTTGTTTTCAGCAGAGTGCACTATTTTGGAGTTATGAGCTCTCTTTGCTGCAAACAATATTTTCCTATATGTTTTCCTATATCTTTTATGAAAGAGTGAGAAAGCAGGATTAGTTTGGCTGTGTTTAATGCAGCTCAGGTACTTTAGTGTTTCAGATGATTTTTTTGATTCCTTTTGTGACCCACTTGCTTTTTCCTGCTGTTGGTAATGGACATAATACTTTAGGAAATGTTTCTTCAAAATTTTATTTAAACAATGTCATGAAATTTTTGAATTTTTCATTTGCATCTACCTCTGAGTATACTGAGTCCCATGTTTGTCCTGCTATCTGTTTGGCAAACTCATGTCTATTTTTTTTAGAAAAAATTCGTCTGTAAATATGCATTTTCTTTGTTTCTTCTGGAGCCACTTTTATATTAATGATTTGAGCTGAGTGATCAGATAATCCTAGCTCTGCTACCACCACCTCACAGTTTTCTTTGCCTAAATCTGTTAATACCTGATCAACAGCTGTCTTTGAGTATTTTGTTATTCTGGTTGCACTGTTAACCATTGGAACTAAATTGAAACTTTGAGCAAGACTTTGTAATGAGTCCCATGTAGAATCAGGATTCAGTTTATCCACATTTAGGTCTCCACATATGAGAATGTGGTTCTTTGGAGTGGATATCTTGTCAAGAACATGATTAAGTTTGGAGAAAAAGATATTGAAGTCTCCACTAGGAGATCTGTATATACATAAGATAATCAAATTCCTACACCTGTATTGGTCCCTGATTTCAACTGCTGCCAGTTCAAAATGTTGCTCTTCACTGATTACACATAAATCGCTTCTGGTCTTATACTGATAATTTTGTTTTACATAAATACAACACCCTCCACACTTCATAGAAGTCCTACAGTATGCACACGCTAAATTATAAGACTGCAAGACTAACTGATTAATTTCAGCCTCATTGCACCAATGCTCAGTGAGACAAACAACTGAGCACTCTGTAGACTCCAGCTCCACTTCTAGCTGTTGGGTCTTATTTGCTAGGGAACATATATTTTGGTGAACAACTGTTAAGTAATTTTTTCCACCGCTATTTGCATTACCACTTTTTTTCGTTTTAATGTCGTTCTGTTTTGGTTCAACTGCTTCCTTATTACGATTACACTCACGTTTTTTGTTTGCATGTGTTATTCTTGGATAGTCACCCCCTGCAGACCGTATTAGTTTCTCTTATTTTTTATAATTTTACATAAATCCAGGAGCATTTTACTGAAAGTCATTGCACCTAGTCTGTTTAGGTGCAGGCCATCCCTACCCAGACATTTGTCGTCGAGAAATTTATTTGGGTCAACAAACACAACACCAAGTTCGTCGCACTGTTCCCTAATGCCGGTGTTTATTTTGTTTGTATACGCGTTACTCACCGATCTTCTTTGTAGAATTCCGTTGATAACAATTCTGGAGCTTGTAAACAAACCTTTGGCTGACCGAATTACATTACGAATATCATTTATGATTTCTTCTTGTCTGCTGCTTCTAATAGAGTTTGTCCCTACGTGAACTATCACGCCTTTAAAATTTGTGTTGGAATCATTGTTGTTTTGGTTGGATTTTTCCGTGTTCCTAATGTTGTTGAAATGTTTCACAATCTGCTGTGGTCGGATTCCAGGGCGAACATCGACTTTACAATTCGGAACCACTACATTTTTTAACATGGAATCGCCGATAACAAAGAAATCACTTTTGTCGATCTGTTTTGCTGGATTTCTTTCACATTTATCTTTTTTCTTATACGTCACAGTTTTCCACTTATATTTGCTTACAGATTTACCGCACGAATCGTTTTCCGCCACTGTTTTCACTGGGATTTGCATATGCGAGTTTACACAGGTTTGTTTACTTCCCAATAACGGAGTTTGGACGCGCGAGTTTATTGAATTTCCACATGTTTCGCTTTCTGCCATTGTTTTTGCGGGAATATGCACATGTAAGTTTTCAAGGTTTTGTTTTTTGCTCGCGAACGGAGTTTGCACAAAAGAGTCCTCACATTTGTTTGTTTTGTTCTGTAATGGGTTTCCACATACGCAGCTTGCCGATTCACTTTTTAGCTTTGCGTTTTCTTCTTTCAGAGACTGAATCTCTTTTTTGAGAGTTCCGATATCACTTTGTAACACTTTAATTATTTCTTCTTTTGACTTTATGGTACTTACAAGTTCTGATGTTTCCCACTGCAAACAGTCGGTGCATGTCCACGGAACTTCGTCACTAATGAATTTCAGGTTCACTTTTGCGCACTTCTCATGAAGCCAAAAATTGCACTTTACGCATAAGATTCCTTTTATCACACGTTTTCTGCATTGCTTACATGTAGAACCGCTGATTTTTTCCTTTTTTGTAGAGACAGACGTGTCGTTACACATTTCATTCGGCGCCATCTTGCAAATCCATAAGTGATTGATTGGAGACAGACTTGGTGATAGAGCAGGCCAAGACAACATGTCGGCACTCTATAGGGTATGCTGGGTTACAACAGGTGGTATGTTGGCGAGCATTATCCTGTTGGAAAATACCCCTGGAGTGTTGTTCATGAATGGCAGCACAACAATAGCACCCCAGATCGTAACTCCAGGTGTAGGTCCAATGCATCTAACACGCAAACGCGCCAATGTGTCTAACATGCAGACACGCACGCTTCACACAACTGAAGTCGAAATGTCGGTGGTTTAGGGTCCGTGGAATGCACACTACATGGCGTCTGTTTCGGAGCTGTTCTTGGAGTAACCGATTTGTAACAGTTTGCTGCGTCGATAAGGTACCAACTGTTGTTAAATTGCTGTTGCAGGTGCAGTACGTTGAGCCAAAGCCATACACCGAAAACGATGGTCTTCTCTCTCGGTATTGAGACGTGGCCATCTGCAGCCCAGTGTTCTGGCGAACTGCTGCCAGTAATCATGTACAATGACTATAGTCCTGCGAAGTCTTCCTGCAGTATCGCAGATGGAACATCCAGCTTCTGTAGTCTTATTACACGACCTAGTTCAAACTCAGTTAAATGTTAATCATGGCGTATTTGTCGCCTTAAAGGCCCTTTCGACTAATATCAACTCACCACGTCCGATCTCAAAGGTAACCAACGCTCACGACCTTTACAACGTGTATTTAAAGCAAACATGATTCACATCCACACAGTGGCGCTTGTAGAGCTAATCTTATGCGACTGGCGCGAAATCTGATTAGACATCATCTTTCAGATGTAGAAACACGCCTACCAACTCTCGTTTGTGTCGCACAACTCCTTCTTTGAGCAGCGATTTTTTTTCGTCATTGTGGTTCCATAAAACAGAAAAAAATGGATATTGGGAAAAAGGCCGCTAAAAATACGACATGGGGCATTCAAAGATTTTTAGAAAGACGAAAGAAGAGTACACAGGAGAATTTTCAATGAAATACAGCAGTGCAAAAGACTGAAAAAGTACTCCAAACGAAAACAAGAGTGCATCAACCGAAAGAGTTGATTGCCGTTTATATTCGGTTGGATATTATGAAGAAGAAGCGCAGCAGCAAAAATCCTATGCTTCATTCAGAAATTTTGGTAAAAAAGTGGATGTGAAATATGTTTGCTTGGAGCTGCAAGTCCTTGAAATGATGATAAGATTTTTTGTTATTTTATCGATACTTTGTATAAAATCAGTGGTCCAAACCATTGTACGAATCTAATTCGCCATTAAACTGATAGTCCTGCTTTCACGTCTCGTGGAAAACAAAAAGTCTTAAAATTGTCAATAGGACCACCCTAGAGAAGCGATGCGGTACCCAAAATTAAGTTTACGGTTGAATACTGCTTTAGTTTTGGTGCGTGGATACAAAATATGCATATTTGTTCACAAGGAAAAAACGACTGAAGATAATGTATGCACAATAAGTGAGGACTTCAAATACACTAGTGAAATAGAGGATCAAAATCCTGTCTTGAAACATAAGTAATTCACTGTCACTGCCCGTAAAAAGAGCGCCAGGAAGATCAACTGTTAACAGTAGCTGTAACAAGACAAAAGAAATACGGAAAAAAATAACCCTGTGTATCAAAATCGGTGATTCACGACATAAACACTGAAACAGTTCTGTGCTCCCGCGTTGTGGTGGCAAATATAGGTGTAGATTAATTTGGTATTTAGGTGATTCTATTTGTATCTGATGTGAGTCCATATTGTGATGTGTGCACTGTATATGCTTCACTACACGAACCGAGTTCATGTGAAAGGATGGCATACTGCCGCTACAAGAAGAGGTTTTCTTGGAAGTTTCCCTTCTTGGCATACGCTGAACACTGGGACACATCTGTGCCTTGAGAACGACTGTGACGGGGCACAACTGCTACATTAACGACGCCAATAGAATATATTAAACTGATGGGAACTCGGACGTTGGAGAAGGAACATTCCCGCCGCTAGAAGGACGTAACAGCTAAACATCAGAACTCCTATAACGACGTCTTTCAGTGGAAGTTTGTTTGACAAATACACTAACAGGCGAATTTTCCCAAGCGTAAATAAAATATCTTGACAGAACTTGGCGGGTGCACAGAGGAGCCAAATAATGCAATCCATATATTTTTGTTCGTGCCCAAATCCACTTTAAAGGGGTAAAATACACCTCGAAAAGTAATTTGGCATATTAGATTCAGAGAGAAAATTGTAATTATATTTCTTTCGTGTTTTTAACTGTTATTTTAGGTTATATATACATCTGTTTTGTTTTTTCATTTACCATTTCACATAGATGTATTTTGGTTATTGAAAATAGTAAGTTACTTATTAGTATGATGCAAAATCATTTCAATAATGATAATTTGTAAAATAAAATGCTTAGAACATAACGCTTTTTTATACCATGCACATAAAATGAAGGAAATTTCTTCACATAACATACACGATGGAGAAGAACACAATATAACACAAAGATCAGCAGAATTTTATATTTGTTGCAGGTGATCCTCTAAATATCCTCACTGGTGTCAGGCATATTTCAGTACATTGATGTAGCATGATGAAGAGAATTGATAATGTACTAGTGACTGCAGTTTGATTATATTGTTTCTCAAGTGGAGATTGAGAGCATACTCATTCAACAGAACTAGATCTGAAAACATTCGCACAAAGTTCTTCCAATATCGAAAGCCATATGCATCCGTCGGTTGCACCTGTGCCGTCAGGCCCATTGGGATCACTTTAATTACATATCAAATTTTATATGAAAAACATATTTTATGTATAGTCGTTTCGAAGGTATTCCCTCTAAATCTATTATGCCAAATTACCGTTAGGGGTGTTCTGCTGCTTAAAAGTGAAATTGGGTACAAACAAAAAAATACACATTTTATTATTTTTCCCCGTTTACACATTTATACTTGGGAATGCTCCCTTGTGACACCAAGGGGACTTGCTGAAAAACACGAATTTGTAATGTCTCATCCCATTGGCTAGAGAACGTACAATGCGTGAATCATTGAGAGTAAGAAATGGGAAAATCAGAATTTGACGAAGGGAACGGCGAGAGATGTGAATACTTCGGCTTCCATGACCAGTGTCACTCCCATTAACCCTTTCACTACCATCGGGACATGTGTGTCTCATGGTAGATTATCAGAAAACCAGCGGGAACCTGCTGTATATCAACTTCTCACTGGTAGAGGGAAGCCTACTAATGGTTTGCAGAATTCTTATAATCACAAATTGCACCTGTAGGATGTGCTGTCCTCAAGTTTCACTGTTAACCTTTGCCTCCATTTACTCGCCTCGAATTAGTTTGCCTGCAGACAGGCAGCCCAAATTCCCTATTTGCAAAGAGGACTGCAGTCACGACTTGCTGGACGCATCGTGTCAAGGAATAGTATGTGCGTATTGACGATTGCCACATCATAAACAGAGCCCATATTGTGCACCTGTAATACCAGCTACAAATTCTTAGATAGCTGCTGTGTCCACTGATGTATGCCTGTTTTCAGTATGTCTTTTAGTTTTTGTGCAGTCGTCTTCTTAAATGCTGAGGTACTTACGAATGCCCCTGGATGTCATACGCCTCCCGGGCTGTAAAATGAAACGTCGGGAAATGCCTTCTTCACCTGTTCCCCTGCTAATTACTCTTTGCTTGCAGGAAGGCCGCTGCAACATGGCTGAAACGTCAGTTATGTCAGTACTTCAGAATTTTGTAAGATGACGTGACAGTAGACCCAGAAGGATTTTAAGACAGTTGGTGAGAGAGGTCTGTTCATATGCAGTCTGCGAGAAGACACGGACAAAAGCCAGATTATTGGAGTCTAGAGGTCTCATCACACGCTGCTACTCTGAGAGGCAGCCTTGTCGAAGATCGCCACCACACTCTGCGTTGCGAATATTCGCATTGCGATGATCCTAGGCGCGTGGACGCAATCACGCTGAATGGCTGGCTGTCCCAGGTCGCCTGTACTACTTGGCCAACTCGGGAGGCGGAAATCCTAAGCCTTTGTTTCGCCTCGTTCTTTTTCAGATCATGGCCTGTTATCTGATATGTATGTGTCTAGTTGAGAGACTCTTGGTCAATGTCAAGATTTTGTCGTGTTATTTACCCTTGCTTGCAATGTTCCAAGAAGTCCACTTACCTACCTTAGTGTATCCTTGTCTGACTTCCAATACTCCGCATCATATTCATATAATCTCAGAATGTAACACCTAGGTCATTAATCTGAATCAGTGACAGAAATAAAACAATTCATTTAGTCATACAAAAAATGTTTCCTGATTGTGTGTCACCGTACAAATATCGTGGATGAATGTACGCAGAAACATGGGTGCGGTCCCACGCACTCAGGGTTTTACAAAAAAATGTGAAAATGATAAAACAATTTTTATCTTACGTCGAGGATTAATTTGTATCTCACTATTTGTAGCGCAATTTTTAAAAGCTGATGTCCTCGCTAACTAAACATTAAATTTTTTTTGCCTTGCACCGTGCTCACGGAATCAAAATTTTTATTCATCTCTTTTAAATTCTCCCTAACATATTTACACCTTTCTAGAAGTACATACAGGGGAGTGCGAGGAATGACTACTTTTGAAAGCGGAGTTGCAAGAATCTATTTTGTAGAGCATGCCGCATTATGGTTACAGTTCTTTGCTGATTGTGTGCAAAGAAAAGGTTGAACTAGGTGGTGTCTTACGCCACAAAATAGTTCCGTATGGTAGTACGCTGTGGTTTTGGAGAAAATAGACAATTCTGACCATGTGAAAACTTGTTTTAACAGAAATTAAATGTATACTACAATACATTTTAGTAATGTTCGTTTCACTTTGTTTATATGTACCATTCGAAGTCATTTTGAAACCAAATGACAAAAAACTTGGCTGAGAAGAAACGAGTCTAAAATGACACACTGGTTGCATACACACTGGTTGCACTCACTGTTCAGCAATAGAGTTAGTTGTAATAACAATGAAACTGTGTGCAGAACTTGAGAATACTTTGCCAGTGTTACGGGCAGCACGCTGAGGAACTGCTTTACTTTGAAGGTAAGCGTCAGAAAATTTTTATATTGTTGTTGTGATCTTCAGTCCAGAGACTGGTCTGATCCAGCTCTCCATGCTACTCTATCCTGCGCAAGCCTCTTCATCTCCGAGTAACTACTGCAATCTATATCATTCTGAATCTGCTTAGTCTATTCATCTCTTTGTCTCCCTCCGCTCCTCCCTCCAATACTAAATGTTATATATACGTTGATTAAAATAACTTTTGCTTGACGTTACAGTCAGTCAAGTGGCAGGGGCCAAACGCCACCCAATTGTAGTTGTTTCTCGAGTTCCACGCGCTCACTGTACGGCCTATTATGCAGGAGCATGCGGAGTGTCTGGCTGAATGCCGGAAACACTGATACCGCTGTTGCAATCTGTCAATCACTAAGTTAGTTTGTTCCAGCTGCAGTGTTGTTATTTGTCTCTTACATTTGTATTTTCATACTTTGTTTTCACAACATTTTAAAAATCAGAGACGTACATGATGTTATCTAATATGTGGGAAACCTTTGGGGAATGGATAGAGTACTTAAAAGAAGCAAAATAATTTATAGACATATATGGTCAATTTTGTTTACCTGCGTAGTTACTGACACATGTTTGCTTCGTTTCTGTCTTTTCGTTTTCAAATTTCCAGTATGGTTCTACAGTTAGTTTTTCTTTTCAAATGTTATTTGTTTTGGGGAAACATTAACTCAAAGCTGTCATGTTTAACTTACTTGCGATAGTACTAGTAAATACACAAAACTATTTAGTATTAACAACACGATCAACACTGGAAGCTTACACTGCTGTTCTTACTGGACTAGTGTTTAGTGTGCACTGAACATTCTTCTTCAGCCAGATATGGAATCGGCTATTGCCGAGAGGGTCACCACCTAACAATCGCCTTTTAGCGATCTCAGTTAGAAAGGGACGTGTTGTGTTTAACTTCCAGGCACGAGTGTGACGCCTGCTTGGCCCTATTCTTATTAAACTAGTGTGTACTGTACATTTCTGGTTAATATTAATTCTAATCAGCACACGTTGGTCCTGCACCTGATGTATGGGCTTGCAAATTGTAATGCGTCTTAAGCCAGACATTTGTATGCTGAAAGATTTTTTGACTGAAATTTACCGAACAGTGAGACATTCCAAAGAATACGTGAACATCTTGTGGAGATAAGCTCTTTTGAGTAAATGTCATTTCATCATGGAAAATCCAGTAAAGAGAACACCTGATTTAGAAGTTCCCGTACTTCATTATATTGAGGACAATAATGGCAACGGTATTAAAGAAATAGCATAAACTGAGAATGTGAGTCAAGTGCGTGTTAGGAGAGCAGCTCCCATTTCCATACCACCTTCAGAGAGTGTAGGGTATTACTGGAACAGATTTTCAATCTACAGAAACTTTTTTATACTTGGTTACTGGGAATGTGTGCTTAGGACCAACACTTCCTGTCTGCCATACTATTCAATGATGAAACAAAGCTTACAATGAATGATGGGTAGAATTTTCTCAAAACCCATGTATGGGCAGATTAGAATTCTTTTGTAGTTTTAGAAGCTGGGCACCATGAACAGATTAGCGTCAATGTATGGGCTGGCTTGATTGGAGACAGATTAACTGGACCTTTGCATTCCATGATACACTGACTGGAGCATTATATAGTGAATATTTAATGGAATATTATGTGTTTTGTTGTACGACGTTCTACTACACTTACGTCAGAACATGTGGTTCATGCACCATGGGACTCCACCTCATTTTATGCAGCCAGCAAGAACAGTTTTAAATCAGGGTTTCCAAAATGAATGAACAGGTCTTGGGGCAGCAACTTCTTGACCTACACGATGTCCTGACCTCAATCCATCGGATTTTTTTTTTGAGGCATTTAAAGGGAATAGCGCATTCAAGAAGCATTACGGATGTTGACATTTTTCGCTAGTGTGTTCAAGAAGGATTTCTGCAAATACAGCAGACACTTGGAACATGGGAGCGATTAAGAAAATCCATAATGGGGCGTTCAGAAAATTGCGTTAAAGCTAATGATACACATTTCGAGCATTTCACTTAGCCATTAGAAGACAATATTTGAAAAGAAAAAGTAGCTGCAGAACTGACCTGGAAACTTGAAAACGGAAAGACTCGAACATCCAACAACAAAAAAAAGTACACTTACTCTGAAAATAAGAAGGTGTTAACTGAATCTTTCATCAGTTCTTGGTGGAACAACAGTATAACAAATAAAAAACGCTAGTTTGCTTCTGTTCTGCAGTAATAATTTATTGTGTTAACAGGTTTTCGGCTAACAAGGCCATCAGAAATTTACTGACTACTGTCGCCAACCTAACACAATAAGTTAATGGCGTAGAACAAAAGCAAACTAGCGCTATTCATTTATTAAAATACATAAAACTGACCATACGTATACACAAACTTTTTGTTTCTTTTTAAATCCTCTATCCATTCCTCATACGTTTCTCACATATTAAATAACACGCTGTACCTTTATTCAATATGCAATTCGTTCTTGTGTTTTGCAGTCCGAGGACTGAACTGATGTAGCTCTCCACATTAGAGTATCAGAGTCTAATGTGCAAGCCTGTTCATCTGTGCATTATTATTGCAATCTGTATCCATCTGAAGTAGTAAATTGGAGTTAAGCTTTAGCTTTGGTCTCATGTACAGTTCACCCCCCCCCACCCCCCCCCCCCACCCCCACCCCCCCACCAAAACACACACACATACACTCTGCTGTAGCATCACATGTCAAAACCTTGTACTCTCATCTTGTATGACCTATACACATCAAAAAAAGTTTTGCATCACTCCTGAAGATAGACGTTGACTATGGATATTGTATCACAGGCACAGCCCCTTTCTCTGTTCAGAGACGTCACTAAACCAGCCCAAAGACGTAAACAACCTTGCATGAGCAGCCCCTATTGGACGGAAGGGGTCCGACAGCCGACCAGTTCCAGTCACTCCACCAGGAAGGAGGTACACAGCTAGTGTTGTCTGTATTTCAACCATCCCTAGACGGTCAATACCGCAGTTCGATGGCATACGCATTGTTACTTTGTGCCAGCAAGGGCTCTCATCAAAAGTGTCCAGGCGTCTCGGGATGAACCAAAGCGATGTTGTTCGAACATGGAGGAGATACAGAGAGACAGGAACTGCTGATGACATGCCTCGCTCAGGCCGCCCAACGGCTACTACTGCAGTGGATGACCGCTACCCACGGGTTATGGATTGGAAGAACCCTGACTACAACGCCACCATGTTGAATAATGCTTTTCGTGGAGCCACAGGACGTCGTGTTACGACTCCAACTGTGTGCAATAGGCTGCATGATGCGCAACTTCACTCCCGACGTCCATGGCGAGGTCCATCTTTGCAACCACGACACCATGCAGCGCGGTACAGATGGGCCCAACAACATGCCGAATGGACTTCTCCGGATTGCCATCAAGTTCCCTTCACCGCTGTGCGACACATATGCCTTCAACCAGACAATCGTCGGTGACGTTTTTGGAGGCAACCCAGTCAGGCTGAACGCCTTAAGACACACTGTCCAGCGAGTGCAGTAAGGTGCAGGTTCCCTGATGTTTTGGGGTGCCATTATTTGGGGCCGACGTACGCCGCTGTTGGTAATGGAAGGCGCCGTAACGGCTGCACGATACGTGAATGCCATTCTCTGACCGATGGTGCAACAACATTAGCAGCATATTGGCAAGGCATTCGTCTTCATGGACGACAATTCGCGCCCCCATCGTGCACATCTTGTGAATGACTTCCTCCAGGATAACGACATCGCTCGACTAGAGTGGCCAGCATGTTCTCCAGACATGAACCCTATCAAACATGCCTGAGATAGACTGAAAAGAGCTGTTTATGGACGACCTGACGCACCAACCACTCTGAGAGATCTACGCCGAATCGCCATTGAGGACTGGGACAATCTGTGTGTGTGTGTGTGATATCTTATGGGACTTAACTGCTAAGGTCATCAGTCCCTAAGCTTAAATACTACTTAACCTAAATTATCCTAAGGACAAACACACACACCCATGCCCGAGGGAGGACTCGAACCTCCGCCGGAACCAGCCGCAGGGACAATCTGTACAAACAATGCCTTGATGAACTTGTGGATAGTGTGCCACGACGAATACAGGCATGCATCAATGCAAAAGGACGTGCTACTATTAGAGGTACCGGTGTGTACAGCAGTATGGACCACCACCTCTGAAGGTCTTGCTGTATGGTGGTACAACATGCAATGTGTGGTGAGCAATAAAAAGGGCGGAAATGATGTTTATGTTGGTCTCTATTCCAATTTTCTGTACAGGTTCCGGAACTTTCGGAACCGAGGTGGAACAAAACTTTTTTTGATGTGTGTATTTGCTGTCCGTATCTTAGTTCCATACGAGGCTACACTCTATGCAGGAACCTTTCTAATATTTAAATTTATATTCTAAGTTAAAAAATTGTTTTCCAGAAATGCTTTTCTTTTTATTACAAGTCTGCATTTTATATCCTCTCTATTTAGTCCATTATGAGTTATTTTGATTCCCAAACAGCAAAATTAATTGACTACTTTTAGTGTCTTATTTCCTAATCTAATATCCTCAGCATTTAATTCGACTACATTCCATTACCCTTGTTTTGCTTTTATGATTTTCATTTTATATCCCCCCTTCAAGACACTGTCCATTATGTTCTATTGCTCTTCTAAGTCCTTTGATGGCCCTGTCAGAACTACAGTATCATCGGCATACCTCAGATTTACTTCTACTATCTCCCATTACACATATTTCACTTTGTTGCTGTTCATATTGCGAGTATAACAGTATCTTAAGACACAGTGCAATCCATTTAATTGGTATGCCAAGTCTTTTTTCGTATCTGAAGAATTACAGTGTCATAAAAAACTTCAGAGTTTCTCGTTCTGGAATTTTAATTTTCTGTCCAAATCCCTCCCAAGCGCCGGCCGCGGTGGCCAAGCGGTTCTAGGCGCTTCAGTCCGGAAGCGCGCGACTTCTACGGTCGCAGGTTCGAATCCTGCCTCGGGCATCGATGTGTGTGATGTCCTTAGGTTAATTAGGTTTAAGTAGTTCTACGTTCTAGAGGACTGATGACCTCAGATGTTAAGTCCCATAGTGCTCAGAGCCATTTGAACCTTCTCTCTCTCTCTCTCTCTCTCCCAAGCCTCCTTCACAGTCTACTCAACGTACACTTCTTCCCTTTCGTGTCCGACAGTTAAGAGTCCGCGCAGGATACGGTGGCCGATGCGCACTGACCGATTTTCATTCAAAGCACTGCAGGAGTTCATTCGTATGATCGGAAGGGAAGGCCGACATAGTTTGCCCACTTTCAGCTGGTCGGCTACGCGCTGCGGTGACAGAATTGAAGCGCACGCCCTGCACCCTTTCTCAAGGGATTTTACAGAAATTACTCGGCAAAAAAGTAAAAAAAATTAAAAAAATAAATGCGTTGAAACTTCCTATCAGATTAGAACTGTGTGCCGGACCGAGACTCAAACTCGGAACCTCTGCCTTTCGTAGGCAAGTGCTCTACCGACTGAGCTACCCAAGCACAGCTCAGAATCCCTCCTCACAGCTTTACTTCCACCATTACCTCGTATCCTACCTTTCCAAACATCGCTGAAGCACTCATGCGAAGAGTGTCCTGTACGATGTTTCCAGAATTACGGAATATTTTTGTGACTTATAGCTTTATATGTCAGGTTCAAGATGACATGCCCATCATTTCGAAAATATTCATAGTTACTGTGATGTTTGCGTTTAAGTACGACACTGCACCAAATTCGAAAAAGTTAGCAATGAAAAATAGGAGTTGCGATGGTTTTGCGTTTGGTGCATATTACACAGTACGTTGCTGTGTATGAAATTTAGCTAGCATTTTGAATTTTTTTTAGATTCGGGTAGACGTCCCCATCTATCATCAGTATCGAGAAAATTGATCGTGCACGCAAGCAGTAAAGCAAGAATGAAATATCTAAAACATTCTTCCTCATATATCATAAAATGTTTGAGATACAGAAACATGATTTTGGAAAATTATTGCACACAAACAGGAGAGTATTTTGTCACATGGTTATCATGCGAAACTTCATTATTTACTGTGTTATTCTACTAACTACAGACCTTTTCGAAGAACGAATGTGATTTTTAAGGGCTATCGACAGCTAGTTAAAGGAGAAAGCTGTGGGTTTTGGAACAACATAAGTGAAGACATTATACGTTTATTTTATTTCTGCACTGAGGACGTGCTTTTTCATAAGCTGCCTACCTTACTTTTCCTCTGTTGCTCACTTAATAAACTTAATAAACCACAGTTCCAGAATTCTCACGCGACTACGTCTGCACAATATTTTAGTGACGTGACATTGTGTAAACTTTGCTGTGAGTTAGCAAAAGAAGAAAATTGTAACAAAGCGACAAGAGATATGTAGGTTTTACTCAAAATCCGCCACTTATGACGCTTTGCTGAAAGCTACAAGTAATTAATAAGCTAGGCGAAAATAAATCGCTGCTTCTGTTGCGTTTTCAGCGGAATTCTTTCTAGATAGTAACCAAAGCAGAAGTGACAGTAGATCTTTTTGAATGTTTAGAACGGCACTTCCCTTCTAGCGCATGGCAATACCTTACCTGCAACCCCCGTCACTACCGCTCTCCCAACGCTTGCCCTGCCAATTGCGCATCTACCGGCCATGTTACTCTACACACTCTACAACTGTGATCTGGTTTCTCTATAAGTTGGAGATAGCTTTTCGCTCCCTAGTTTTATCCCTGCTAGCCTCAGAATTACAAAGACTCTAAATGTAAAAGTTTCGATCAGTTTATAACTGATAATAGAAACGAAGTCGACTATTAGGAATTCTTGGGCAGAATGACGTGGTAAACTGACGTACTACACGCTACACAATGACCACTGACAAAAAAGTGTTACAATCACTGAAATATTATTTCAGATTTGACACTGACTTGAAAGTGCATGGCGAATAGTAAGTACCCTGGATACGTGTACTTTACCTACTGTGCAGAAAGACGCAGTGTGTTCGCGCCGACATGAAAGAACCAAGTGGGCACCATCACAATTGTTGGGTTAGGACAGAGTATTGTGTTAGTGTGTTGCATGGGTACCACAGTGCTGTTTTCCTCTATAATTTTGATTTTTTTCTGCTGAAAAACGGGAAAAATGAGCCGAACGGCGGGCCTCCATTACAAGAGCATTGTGTATTGCTCCAGAAAGCGAATGATTGGTATGTGATGTATTTCTGAAAAGACTCAAACGTTTTAAACAGTTTGCGATGCCTAGCAAAGATAGTAAACTTTTATTCATAGCTGATGGTCAAGCAAATCATAAAAGTCTCAATATTTTGACACGTGCCAAAGGTAAAGGCAGAATAACAATAACAATAACAATAACAATATGTTTGCCTTCACACAGACCCCTCGACGTTAGACCCTGTACATCTACGAAAGATTACAAAGTGGCGAAAGACATATCCCAGGATGCGTGGCACCACACCGTCAGATAGTGTCATTGTTTGCAGCAGCCACGAAATGTAAATCCTTCTGACAACGGCGGAAAACTGCCGTATTATCTTGCATTTAATGATTTGCTTCTCACTGCAGTCGCGGGCCCCTGCAACAAGGCGAAAGGAAAGTAATGTGCAATACAATTCATCAGTTTACCATATTTGAAAGCAGCAACAAAAATTACGAAAGAAATTACAAAAATGAAAAGAAAGAAGCAAGAAAATCATTAAGACAATTCCGTAAAATACCTGATATTTTCCAAAAACGTGCAGATTTCCATTCGACCAAACAACGTTGATGTTTGCAAGGAAGGAGGGCAGTTCATCTGAATTAGAATGACAGAATACTTTCCTGCTTGTACTGTGTTTCATAATTTCACCTAATGTTTTTCTGTTAACCCTAAAAAAATTATGCTGAAATTTAAGTTAAAGATCAATTAATGGTCCAGGTAAAACGACGTGGCATGTGTAATTTTATCCTCATATGTCCAAAAATGTCACACTTTCTAATTTTTCTCCCAACTTTAAAATATCCCCTATGAAGCATTCAGTAATCATTTCTGCGCTGCACGTTAATAAGCAATACATTCATGTATTCAATAGCAAATCAACAAAATTGAGATAAACTGTTTAAACAGTTAATGTATTCACAGTTCTTCCAAAATAATGTAACAGTTTCCACTATTACGAGAGTGACAGAAACGCAAATTAAACATTTTTTTATACATGTATGAAACTCACCTAAGACTATATTCAGTCAAAAATGAAACCCCGTACGCTCTGTTATATGTCTGGTATCTATGAGTATTCTGAAATTACGAAGAAGGTCAGTCGAAGGAAACACGCGGCATATTGGGAAAGCTTCTGAAATGAGTCATCAAGACGCAGCACCTATAGCAAAGCGTATCTTTCCAGAAAACAGATACAGTGATTGGCGACTTGTTCAGAATGCTTAGCGTAGATTTGGTGACACCTATTCACAAGAAAGAATTGAGCTGTCACTGATCTCGAAATATATGAGGTTCTGCAATAATTTGTTCACTTGTCTTGTACTTTTGAAATATAAATTAATCTTTCTCGTGCCTAAGGAATGCCTCAGTTGCATCCCTAACTCGCTACCACGACAGGTCAGTGGCGACACTGATAGATGAGTGTACCGATGCCATTACATCCCAGGCCTTCGCACATCGATTGACGCAGTAGTTGATAGCTGTTTGCCTTTATGCCTCAATAACTGCAAGATGTACTGCAGGTAATAACCAGAAAATGGATAATAATCGAGCTAAGTGGATGACTCTTTTTGTTTGTGTTGTGTTAATAGCAACGCCGTTTGTCAAACAAGGAGAAGAAATTGAGCCAAACAAGAAGAATTAACAATGAAAGCTCTCAAGTATGTTTAACTCAGACATAAGTCTACGGGCTTCTGATGATAAAAACAAAGAGTTCGACTGAGAAGTACTTGTTATTAAGCATCAAAGCCGAAGTTTTCATCAATTGGCTGAAAATGCTTCATAGTAATGTGTCCGCGTGAAGGGAATGATTGTTTAATTTCATACTATATTACAAACATGTAGACAACTTCGTTCGGTGCCTAGAAAAGAGAAACTTCATTGTTTCCTAAACACCAACATATACGTTAGAGTGCTAAAATATTAGTACGGCACGCTGCTTTTCCTGTGTGTCACCACAAAGCCAAACGTGTCACATTTTGCGTTATTTACTCTGAAAACGAAGGGACAGGAAATCAACGACGTTACGAAGTAGAAAATTGTATCACAAAATTTTTACACCACATTTACATACAATAAATATACTTAATATCGTAACATCACGGGATAAGAACAGTTTGCTAGGACGTCCCTCGGACATCATCTGGAGGGATGAGGGCGGGGGAGGCAGCCCTTCCACGTACTGAACAGGTTAGCCTGCTACACGTTGTTGCGGTTCTGGTCTGTTGTGAACTGTCATTAAAAATGGACTCGGCTCTGTTGGAAGTAAAGTACTTTTGCGATGAATAAATATTTTCACGAACCAGACACGCTTTCAAAACGGCGAATGACTGATGTAATAATCCTGGAGCCCTACTTCATATACGCTGTGTTACCCACAGCTCTTCTATTACAGTACTGTTTCCTATGTCGCCAAACTGCGAGAAATGTAAGACCTCTCAAGAAGAAGAAGAAGAAGAAGAAGAAGAAGAAGAAGAAGAAGTGAACGCGAAGGGATATGCTATTTCTGAGAATGTGTTACATTTTACAGGAGTTTTTGAAAATGTGTGCTGCACAGTTTCTCTAATTCATATTCTTGCAAAAAAGATTCAGTGGAATACGGCCACCTAAGACAATTCCTTGAAGATGCTCAAACACCCTTGAAAAAACCGAGGGAATAACTGATACACACAAGCAGCTTGCTGTAATAGTCTAGACTATAAGACGCAAATTACCACGCACTCATGCGCTACCATTTTCTAGCATTATTCACCAGGAAAGACGTTTACGACAGTTGCACATAAAAAGAAAATGTGTAAGTTTTCAACATCGTTCACTGGCGTTTTTTAGATGACAGAACAAAAATGTGGTATGCAACAGATGTTCTAATCTACAGCCAACAACTGTTGTTGCTGTTGTACTGGATGTATGATACTTCACAACATAGGCCTATCACACACTCTATGTAGTATACTGAACTGACTGATCATAATTAAGTAGTTTAGCTCTGTGTGGACACATGCATTAGGTTGCGTATTTTCATAATATCATTATAGTGCATTGTGCAGAGCAATGAAAGAAATGTGCCTAAAACTTTAATTACAGATGACTTTGGCTGCCACGGAAGCAAAAGCGGATTTTAGTTGGAAGTGGATGGTGAGAGTTGTAGTTACACCAATGAAAGAAACACAGCATTGTGGATAGCTCTTTGACATAGTTCAAACGGCTCTGAGCACTATGGGACTTAACATCTGAGGTCATCAGTCCCATAGAACTTAGAACTACTTAAACCTAACTAACCTAAGGACATTACACACATTCATGCCTGAGGCAGGATTCAAATCTGCGACCGTAGCAGTCGCGCTGTTCCGGACTGAAGAACCTACAACTGCTCGGCCACCGCGGCCAGCGCTCTTTGACATCATATGTACACGAAGTACAATTGTCTGTTGTGAATTTCTTTTAATATTAAAGTCGCCTATCATCACAATTTTATGAAGCTTGCTTAAAATTTTTCTACAGCTGTTATTTCAAATTCTTCAGCTATCCTTTGACAAAATTTTGTGCATGCCTATCAGACAGCAACTCAATCGGCTTCTCTTCTACGGTTTTCCTCACAATAGGCCTTCGCTCTTCGAAACATACAGAATGACTAATTTGCATTAGCAGGTATACTGAGGGCAATCCGGTGCATTGTTGTCAGATTCCTGATGATGTCATACGCCGTTGTCAGAGTTTCCCCACCCTCCTCTCCCTCTGGCATAGTCCAGTTGCCCTACGTATATACAATGACATAAAATTCAAATTTTAGTGGGAAATTAACACTTTGATGGGAAATTAAAAAATAGCTCATTCTGCCAGTGGATTTCCCGCCCCCCTCCCCCCCCCCCCCCCCCCCACACACACACACACCTAGGCATCACTGTGGAAGTACAGGTATTGACCTAGGTATAAATTAGTAGTAAATGCAAGACGGCATTCACGTATCGTACAGCCATTTTCGCGGCTTCCATGACCAACAGCGGCGTACGTCGGCCCCACATAATGCCACCCCAAAACATCAGAAAACCTCCACCTTGCTGCACTCGCTGGACAGTGTGTCTAAGGCGTTCAGCCTGACTGGGTTGACTCCAAAAACGTCTGGTCGAAGGCATAAGCGACACTCATCGGTGAAGAGAAAGTGATGCCAACCCTAAGCGGTCCATTCGGCATGTTTTTTAGGCCCATCTGTACTGTGCTACTTGGTGTCGTGGTTGCAAAGATGGACCTCGCCATGGATGTCGGGAGTGAAGTTGCACATCATGCAGCCTTTTGCTACAGTTTGAGTCGCAACATGACGTCCTGTGGCTGCACGAAAAGCATTATTCAACATGGTGGCGTTGCTGTCAGGGTTCCTCCGAGCCATAATCTGCGGTTTGTGGTCATCCACTGCAGTACTAGCCGTTGGACGGCCTGAGTGAGGCATCTCATCGACAGTTCCTGTCCCTCTGTATCTCCTCCATGTCCGAACAACATCGCTTTGGTTCACTCCAAGACGCCTGGATACTTCCCTTGTTGAGAGCCCTTCCTGGCACAAAGTAACAATGCGGACGCGATCGAACCGCGTTATTGACCGTCTAGGCATGGTTGAACAACAGACAACATCAGCCATGTACCTCGTTCCTGGTGGAACGACAGGAACAGATCGACTGTCGGACCCTCTCTCTCTAATAGGCGCTGCTCATGTATGGTTGTTTACATCTTTGAGCAGGTTTAGTGACATCTCTGAACAGTCAAAGGGACTGTCTATGTGACACAATATCCACAGTCAACGTCTATCTTCAGGAGTTCTGGGAACCGTGGTGATGTAAAACTTTTTTGATGTGTGTACTTGATAAGGCCACCTTGTTGTTGTCCAGCAGTGTGGGTTTATACAAAGTTGTTGAAAATTTGTAGCCCTCCGCTGAGTCCAAGAAACTTCCCTTTGACCAGCTTGCACCACAAGCACCTTGGGCTTTCATATGTGACCTGGAACACTGATTTGCAGTGTCTCTGGGGCAAGAGTAGTTTTGAGTATTCCAAATGTGCTACCTCTTATGTAGACACAGTAGCTGGGGACATGGTTGTCTTATTAGCACTTGGTCTTAAGGTTCAGAGTAGGGCATTTAAATTATCTGACCCTTCTTTATCCAATGTTACCCCGATTGCGGAATGATATGAGCTTACAACTGTGGTAATGGATGTCCTTTCTGATAATTTTTTCTCAGCGATGTCACAGTGCTGCATGTCTTTGTCTGCGCCAAGCTCAGTAGGTTTGTGTTGGTCACAGTGATGTAATTTCCACCCATGGCGATTTTCTCATACCGCTCATTGGGTAAGCCAGTGGTCCTGCCCCAAATGTCATTTGTTGAATTTTCATCACGACTGCCCACACATGGCAGCTGTGAGTGTGGTGCGCCACCACCATATAAACCATTTGGTGACTGTTTGTGGCAGTTGGTTAGCCGCAAGTCAATCAGTGGATGGCCCTGTGTTTACAGTCTTGCATGGGCCTCTGCAGCATATTTTGGTGACATAGTTTGTGGAGGGGAGGCCAGTCGAGCTTCAAGTCAACATGGGAGCGATGGTGAGCATCATTAATCAAGATGAACACAGGCTCTTGGGGTGTCTGGAATTGCAACAGCTGCTACATCAGATTGTTTCTTACAGTGAACAGTGCTTTCCTTAAAAGGGGCAGTTCTCTGTCTCTGCGAATTATAAGAATGTGGAACAGCAACTTATATTGTTAGTAGTCAATTCACCATTGGCATAAAATATTTTTGGGGTAGATACCTTTTCTGTTTTCCGTTTCCAGTACATTTAGCGTCTCGATCCATTCTTTTTCATGATTCGGACTCCTTATTGGAGTCATACTGCCAACTGCTTCAAAACACTTTGGGGCCGGGCATAAATCTTTGAGGCACACATTCCTCTTAAGTCATCAGTGGTACATAAATTCTGTGGGCTCCACCCCATTCCCTTCGCCATGTGTGACAAAGTGAAGGCCGAGTTGCAGCACTGGCAGGATTAAGCTGTCGTTCCTCCTATTTCATCGAGTCAGTAGACTACCACATTTGTGGTGATTCAAAATTCCTGATGGGGCTATATGCCTTTGCAGCGATTTTGAACAGACAGTCAATGCAAAATTTTGTCATGGATTCATATGCAGTTCCACAGCTGGCAGCTATTGGCAAAGTTGTCAGGAGGGGGATGGGGAGGGGGAAGAGGAGAGGGCAGTAGGCATCGACTTGAACAATGCCTACCTGCAGCTGCCATTGGATGCAGTCTCTCAGACTTTCTTGGTCCTCAGTACCAGTTTAATCGCTTGCCTTTCAAAATATCATCTGTGACAGGAATTTATTAACAGTATTTGGAGCAGTTGATTCAGGACATTCCCTGTTGCACCTTGATGACATCTGGGAAATGGTTCCTACGAGAGAGGAGCATTTGTGAAACCTTCAGTTTCCTATGCCATCTGGAGAATTCATTTGTTGCAAGCTGGAAAAGTGCAGTTCTTCCTCCCCAGAGGTTAATTTTTTTTGGGAAATGTGGTTAGCAAAGATGGTATCTATCCAATGACTGAGCGAGGTGGCATAGCTTGTGCTCCATTTCTAATGATCTTGATGTCTTCCTTCCTTCCTTCGTCCCAATGGATGACCATGTCAAAACCATCACCAACCTGCTAGTGCCCAAGAACCTACCTTCATTCCCTGAACCATGAAAATCTGCCATCCTCTCAAATGGCTTCAACAGAACGGTATCAAGTCTGCCTGATCAGTGGATTGTCAACAGGCTTATCACTCTCTCAATCAGTGTTTGTGTTCTGCTCCATATGCGGCTTCTTTTACTCCTGAAAAATCTGTTAATCCTGGTCTGTGATGCATCTAGTATGACACTGGAGCAATCCTGTCTCACTGGAACTTGGATGGCACAGAACAGTAGTTCACTTAAGCAACAAGGACGCTTTCTGCTGCATGACACAATTATTCACAGGTTAAAAAGGAGATGATAGTCATCATTACAAATGTCACCCAGCACGCCAATGATGATGTAATATTGCAGCTACCAGTCGGGCCCAATCCAGATTTCAGTTGGCAGGAGGTTCTCATGTTCACATTCGATGAGATCCTGCAACAAACCCTGTCGGATTTTCCACTAACAGCACGACTGGCATCGCTGCTGGCCAACTTTGCCAGAAAACATGTTTTGGTGGTCACGATACATTGGCTGAAAAGCGTGTCTTCTGGTGCAAATTCAATGGGGCATAAATTTTTTGCTCTATGTGAATGACTCAATGTTGTTTAGGGGTTCCTCATGTGTGTCACAGAGGAGCAATTCTGCCCAGTGGTCATTGCCATAGCGTTGCCCCTTGGGCACTACAATTGCTGCATGCATTGCATTGGTGTATAACTCATATGAAGGCATTGGCGTGACCCATAGGTATGGTGAAGACTTGCACGGGCTGTGCACGGAACCAGGCTGCACAGCTGCGCCAGTTTTCTCCTTGGTCAGTCCCAGAGCACCCTTGGGACAGGGCGCACATCAATTTTACAGCTCTGTTTTTGGACAGCATTTGGTTGTTGATGTCTAATTACCAATGTGTAGCCATGCTGTCTTCAACATCATCAACTGCCACTGTTCATGAATTGTTAGTTATTTTTTTCCATTGAGGGATTCCCCCAGGAGCCTTGTGTCTGACAACAGCAGATAGTTTGACTCATGGGAGCTTGATGATTTTTGCATTTGTAATGGTATCTGGCATCTGACTACCACCCCATTTCACTAAGGTTCTAACTCAGAGGTGGAGCACTTTGTGCATATCTTGAAGATCCAAATAAAGAAGTCACACCATGACAATGCGTTATCGAGTTTTTTAGCAACATATGGTTGATGACAGTCAGTGGGTGCAGCCTGCGGAATGTTTGCTTGCCAACCAGCCAAGGTGTCTCCTGGATTGGTTACACCTTGTCCTCCTGGGGCAGCAGTTTGGACCTGATCCTTTCTCTGGTGGCTGCTGGGTATCATTGTGGCTGCAAAGGTCAGCATTGTTTGTGGTGGATATTGGTAAGTCGCATTTGACTTGCCAAGTAAACCAGCTGTGCCTGCACCCTGTTGTGACTTCTTTGCCTTGGCCTTCTGGTCAGTCAAGTTGGTCATGAAGTTGTTCTGGGTGTGGGCTCCCACTTGGGCAGTGAGCTTCCTCATTGCTAGCCTTCACTGTATTCTTGTTATCTGTAGTCTTGGGCCCCAGGATATCTCGCATCTGCACCTACCATATATTTGATTTGCCATCAACTGGTCCCCCCCCCCCCCCCTGCCCAACCAATGGAGGTGGCTTCGCCCCCACTGCTGCTGAGGGACTCTGACATTGTGTAAGACACTGTGCCAGTGGCATCACCATTGCCTCCTTTGGTGGTCAATCCTCTGTTGGGTTCTCCTGCAGCCTCCCCAGTTCTATGTCAGAGATCATGACCCAAACCTGGCAATTTTTGGTCCTGTCTGGCCTTTAGGATTTCATATTCTCGCCAGCAGACAGCGCAGTGCAGGCAGATAAACTGATGTGGGCGGCACTGCAGAATAGTGTGGAAACCTGTCTTGTGGGATGCAAATGGTGTGTAGCATGGGCAGACCCAGTGACAGCGGTGTTTACGTGTAAGTGACAGTAAGCCAGATGGGCCATTGCTTACAGTGAGTTCAACTACCACAGACCTCAGCTTGCACATTGTGTCGAGTGTTGCAGCCATGTGCTCAGTTGAGAGCCACCTATGTCATCCACATACACATCGCTACAAGATTTTGAAGTCTCTGCTTTCTGTAGATTGATTTGCATGGCGAGTTTTCATTTCACCTCATGGAGTTCTGTTACCAAGCTATTATTGAGCCGCAGGCCGGGGCGGCCGAGCGGTTCTAGGCGCTACAGTCTGGAACCGCGCGACCGCTACGGTCTCAGGTTCGAATCCTGCCTCAGGCATGGATGTGTGTGGTGTCCTTAGGTTAGTTAGGTTTAAGTAGTTCTAAGTTCTAGGGGACTGATGACCTTAGAAGTTAAGTCCCATAGTGCTCAGAGCCATTTGATTCATTTTTTATTATTGAACCACTGTCCACCTCTGAAGTACTTGTGCTGACTGTGTAGTGTAGTGGTGTTGTCACACCAATGCAGATAGTGTTTCTTGAAGAGCAACGAAGGTAGCAGAACAGGTGGAAATTAGCAGATGTAGTTCTAACATGTAGCAATGTTTTTACCACGTTAAGGTGTTCCTATTTCTGCTACAGACTGAAAACCTCAACAACTAGGAAACTGAGAGTTCCATACATATTCTTGATAACACTGGTGTTGGTAAACACATCAGATGTTTCCACAGGGTTACTAAATAATTTCTGACAAATTTGGATGTGTTTCCCTCAACAAGGGCGATTGTGTGGAGTATATAGTAGCTATCACTCTGGTAAAATTTGAAAGTGGTGCAGTCATATAATGACTTTCTAATGTTTCTGCAAGGTTCTGGGAGTGGTGATGTGATGGACATAAAACAATTTTCATTATCTATTTATTACAGCAGCCATATTTGAAATCAGATTCTATAAAAGTACACAAGAATTTAAAAACACAAAACACTCTGAGTTCTGTCTCATTAGATAATCCCCTTAGAGGTTCTAACTGAAACTAAATAGCCTTTGTTCTTTACATCAATGTTACAAAGACCCCAATTCACATAAAAGAAACTTTGAAAATAATAGAATATACAAGATACCGGATACTTCTGCACTGCCTTTAAATTAAAAAGTGAGCATTAGTAAATCAACAACTACCGTTAAGCAGGTAGAAACCCAAAATAACGGTACTGAAATGCAATATTAATCAACACACCGCTCAATTCAGTACAGATTCTAAAACATACACATAGAAAATAAACTAAATTTATATAACTTAAGTGGCAAATGGGCCCACTGATAACAGAGAAAATGACAGCTAACAACTGAGTCATCTCAACCAGTAATTTACAGGAACAAACTACAACACACACACCCTTTTAACCTTACGTGACAAAAAACGCCGGCCGGGGTGGCCGAGCGGTTCTAGGCGCTACAGTCTGGAACCGCGCGACCGCTACGGTCGCAGGTTCGAATCCTGCCTCGGGCATGGATGTGTGTGATGTCCTTAGGTTAGTTAGGTTTAAGTAGTTCTAAGTTCTAGGGGACTGATGACCTCAGAAGTTAAGTCCCATAGTGCTCAGAGCCATTTGAAGCATTTTTTGTTTTGACAAAAAAATTAGGAGGTATCTGACGTAAAAAAATGTAATGCACTAGTAGCGCACGTCAATTTTTATAGATGAATGTAAATGGACAGAATTTTTTTTAAAAATACAGAACTTAAAGTAATACATACATCAATAGTCACATAGAACAAATGCCTGAAGAAGAGCTCTCATAATAGAGTCAGTGTTTAACTTGGGCAAGTTCCTCTTACTAGAATGGTGAGCCGTGTAAAAGGCATCAACCAGATATGGCCATTAGAATAAAACAGGACAGCTTACAGCAAGAACGTCAAACAAAATTAACTGGCACAGCCCCGGGGGTTTTGACAAGCCATGGTGAACATTTACCTGCATCAGGCTCGGGAAATAAAGGGCAGTGTATGTGGCTACATCCACCACCCAAGGCAGCAGAAACAGGGCTAGTCGAACTCGAGTATAGCTTGGCACTGCACAGACTGAGGGAAGGGCCTCTCTCCAATAGTTGCAGGCAAGCCATTCAACATAAACATACCCCAAGCAAATTCAGCAACTGGACGCCATGAGCTTGTAGCCCAAGCCACGAACCAATGAGGCTGCATCAGAGTTATTTGATCCCCAGAAGACAGACCAAATGTGACCTGCATGTGCACTTAAACGCTACTCCAGGTGCTACAAAAATGACACCTCGTCACATACTCGAGAAATCTAGCCAAGCAACGAAACCCAAAGAGGTTAAGCAAGTATAGATCTCGACATTAGCACGCCCACAGTTCAGAATGGTTTGGATTGTACCAGCGTTTTCTATGCTGTTTTTCTTTTACAGCACATGGCATTTTATGAGAACTATTCCAACAAATTTAAGTCTTCCATCTGCTTCTGCTGCGCTTCTAAGGGTTCCTGCTTCACTGTTTGCTGCACATTAATCATCAGATTCTCCATAGGATGTCTAAATGGCCGCATCTGACATACATACAGCAAATCACTGAATTTTCACGACAATTTTGTGCTGAAAGAAATGAATGTACCACAGGAATCAATGAAATTGCGCACCTAAACAGACGAATTTCGGGTCATACCTGGCCTATACCATTTCACTTTCGTCTGGACTATACCAACAAGGCATTCTCTTGTCAAGCAATGCAAACAGTCCTCTAGTACCGATCATATTAGCCTCGTATATCCCGTTTTCCAATACAGTATATGGCACTTTCTGAGAATCATTTTAAAAAATCTGGTTTCCATCAACTTCCCTATACTTCATGATGTCAAAGAACGATTCCACTTAAGCTGCGAAACGTTTTCATGATCAAAATCGTAATGATTTTGGATGTTTCATACAATTTCACAAGTTTAGCGGTACTATATCTTTCAAGTACATTATGTTTAGCTGCTAACACAGTGTTTCACAGTAGGGCATTCCCTGCAATTCATCTATACATAACTGCAACAGGCTGCATCAAACAACAAACAGTTAACGTAGCAGGTTGTAGAAGTGTCGTGATGATACAGGGTGTCTCATCTAACTCTGTCACCTCAAATATCTAACAACAATAGATATTCAAAAACGGTTTTCACCAGCATGAACGTACGGCAGGGGCTTAGGAAACCAAATACTATGCGAAATTTTAAAACATAAACAAATACTATTTTCAACACAAACTTGTGTATTTTTAAATGGACACCCCCTACTATTTCATATGCAATAAATAGCATGAAAAATCACAAAAATA